>NC_137426.1:22927500-23440000 GCF_964374335.1 Astatotilapia calliptera | reverse complement strand
ATTTTTCAGCAGTGATCACAAACACACTGCCAGTTCAGTAAAAACACACCTGGAAAGAAAACACAATGTAGCAGTCATGGATTAGCCTCCAAAGGCAGCCAATATCCAAAGAGGAGCTTTGCATGTCCTTCAAGAAGCCTGGAGAACTATTCCTGAAGACTACTTCAAGAAATGACTGTGTTGGAGAATATTGACGTTCACGCTCGTTAGATTGGTATAAACTCAGCTTTTGCTTCATATTTCTGTATAAGTTTGCATGTTTTAGTAAATCACTGCACCTATTTCCCAGTTTTCCTTAGAAAATGTATAGAAGTGATGGGTGGATCAAGACTAGCTTGACGCTCACGGGAAATAGTCACATGTGGGTGAAACCTGAACATATGGTGGATGATTCTGATCATGAATTCAGAACTCAAGTTAAACAGTAATTGTAACAGCATTATTAATTCACATTAGTAAGGCAGACTTAAAAGAAATCCAAGTTACAAAGCTTTGCAGTTCTTTGTTTGTTTGTTTTTTAAAAATACAGTGCACATGTGAAAAGGACAAAGGTCTAAGGTTAATCTCTAACACAAGAGCAAGTCTTAGACAGAACCTGACAGCAGAGCATGCTGTCCAACCTTGGATTAGTTGTAGTTATTGATATTTAACCCTTTACTTTGATTTTAAGTGTTTTAGTATTTGATATTTACTTTGTGTTTATAGTGTCAAGAAAGACCATAATGTTTAGGGCACATATGAGTGTGACAAGAATATGGCAGCTCATAGAAAAGAGGATGATGTCCGTGCATCAGTGTGCGTGGGAAACTGCCCGGGCTTCAGCGTGCTGTTGGTAAGAATAATATTTGAGGGTCTTTTTTTTTTTTTAAATATCAAAGATGATCAGTATCATTTTTTTCAATCTGTACATGCCTGAAGAGTGTCTGTATCAGAAGTTCTCGGTTTTATTTGTATGTGTGTGTATATATATGTTTGTTTGTTTTTTAACAGGTGAAGTTCGGAGGAAGAGCAGCTTTAGACAAAGCCCTTTGCTGTCAGCCGCTCCTGTTCGTGCGCTCATAGATGAACAGATCAGCATTAAAGGGCGTTTCCTGTCTCAAAATTATCCTGTCACAGTATGCGCACAAATGCACAGTGAGGAGGGAGATCTGTGGGAGGCGTTTGCTCATTATACAACAAATGCGAGCAGGAGCATCAACTGTGAGTGAAATACTCTTAAGTGCTGTTGGGTGACATAGTAGACAGTTTCTGTAATATATAGATGTCCACATAAATAAAAGCAGCTGGCATGTGGGACATATAAGCAGGGCAATAATGTTGAGATGCTCACTGTGCCAGTGGCAGGGTTTGACTTTTTTTATTGTATTTAAAAACAAAATGGAGCAAAAAACAAACATGCTGAAATTAAATTGAACAAAGTGTTTGTCATTTTAATCTGCAAGCTGCAAGTAATTATTGATAAAAGTCACAGGTTAATATTTAATGTGTTTACTGTGGAGTCATCCTGTGGCAGTCATGTTATATTAATTCACTTCAGTTCAATTTTATTTTATTTATATCGTGCACGCCATTTCTTATCAACAGTAGCTTCAAGGCACTTTATATTGTAGAAAGAAAATAATCAGACTCCGTTTTAACAAGGAGACAGTAAAGATTGTGTGAAGAGATATTAACCAGGCTTTTATGCAGGCAGTGTTTCATTTTATTTTTGTCTCTGTTCTTACCTGAATAGTGACCAGCGATCATTCAGTTGGAGGTTCTTATTTAGGCTGTGAGCCGATGGGACTCTTCTGGGCTTTGGAGCCTGCACTCAGAAGCAGAGAAGGTTTGAGGCAGGTTTCAAATCCAGCTGCCTCTTATGTTGCGCACTTAAAAATACAGCTAAAGGATTCTTTCATTCATTCTACATTTCTGGCTTCACTGACTGCTTCTTTCTCTGTGTAAATATAAATGCTGATCACAGGCTTAGGAAAAGAAACGTGGAGACGCCATACATAGTGAACATCTCCTTACTGGAGGGCCACACTTCACCCAGTGAGGGGCAGAGCACTGAGCTGGCAGCTGTAACCGTTGAGCGCTGGTACATGGCGCCAGGAGTGAGGAGAATAGAGATTCGTCAGAACAAAATTGTAGGAACATTATTCTTACCCCCTGGTGAGCGTTCACTGAAGTGGCATTTATTGGCAGTGCCTTAGTCAGCAGTCACTGAACTTCACATGCTGATTTCCTGCAGGCCCGGGCCCTTTTCCTGCTATGCTGGATCTGTGGGGAATGGGTGGAGGACTGTCGGAGTACCGCTCTGCACTTTTTGCCTCCAGGGGATTCGCGAGTCTTTCTGTTGCCTACATGGGGCACAAAGACTTACCTGGACCACCAGACATAATGAGTGTTGCCAATTTGTATTTCAAAGTAGGATAACTTTGTCTGAGTTTCAGTGTATAAGCACTGGATTTAACCTAACAGCCTTGTATTTGTTTGTAATGTTTTTGTCACTCTCTTAAAATGTTTTGTTTGGTCAGTCAGCCTTCCAGCTACTTCAAGATCACTGTCAGGTCGATGCAGACAGAATTGGGGTCATTGGCCTCTCCTTTGGAGTCTGTCTGACCCTTCGCATCGCCACTAGGATTGGTGTTAAAGTGCGTCCCAAACTCACCTGTTTTGAAATCTGCCGTATGATCATCACATTGTTATTTGCATATGAAAAATACAAATCTGATAGACAGGCAATTATGAATGACGTTAACATTCATTTGTTCCCCTTTCCAGCCATCATGTTTGATTTGTATTAACGGGCCAGTAGGAAGCCCGCTGTTAGATGAAGATGGCAAGACCAAAACGATTGAGAGGTAATGGCTGGTTACTTTAGATTCTACTCTCAAATCAAATCAAATCAAATCACTTTTATTGTCACATCACATGTGCAGGCACACTGGCACAGCACATGCGAGTGAAATTCTTGTGTGCGAGCCCCACAAGCAACAGAGAAGTGCAAACACAACAACACAAACGAGCAAAATACAAGAATGGCCAACCTGAAACTAATAAATATATGTACAATATATAATAGTGTATGCATTTCTGGATGTGTATACTAAATATTTTCCTACGTGTGTGTGTGTGTGTGTGTGTGTGTGTGTGTGTGTGTGTGTGTGTGTGTGTGTGTGTGTGTGTGTGTGTGTGTGTATACACATTTTTACAAATTAAATAGTAAAAAAAAATAAAAAATAAAAATAATAAAAATAATAATAATAATAATAATAAAATATATAAAATATACAGAGTTGAATATGTGCAAAACAAGTGGCATTTATATACAGTGTGGAGTGCATAATGTTCAAGTTGCTGATTGCACACATTAACGGTGATACGACTGTATCTGTCGAGTGATCTTGACTTGGTTAGGTGTTGTGAAGTTCTTTTTTTTTAACCATGGAAATAATTCTGTGATGCACTTTAGCTGCAGGTTTTTGCTACCTCTCTCGTAAATTTGTTTTGATTTTGCAACAGTTAATGAAATGCTCTCGTAAAACCTAATGAATTCTACTTGAAAGTCTTAACTTCAATCATATTGAGTCTTTAAACTCCAGTGTGGTGATGTACCTTACAAAAGTATATTGTGGTCCAAAAACATAATTGTAACCTGGACTTTTATCTAGTTCAGGGTCCTCCGTCTACTCCAGGGCTGACATAGTAATCGCTGTTTTTAAGATTTTCACGAGTAGATGTTAACAAACAGTACCATCTCTGTCCTGTTCTGCTCTTTAAGTGACCAGAAACATTGGGAGCTCGATGATCGAGGCCGTGTGAGTTTCAGACATGTCTCTCTGCCGGATAATCTGCCCGCTGAGAACAAACAGAAGGTTCTTCTCTGCCCATCACACATGCATAGAGAAGCACATGTGTATAGAGCTCAGTAATCTCTGCTCTTTATTGTTTTTTTTTTTGTTTGTTTTGTTTTCTCTTATTTTCTTTTTGTAGGTAAAGAACATCACCTGTCCTCTCATGTACATAGTGGGTGAAGACGATCTGTGTGCTGCAAGCACAGAGAATGCAGATGTGGTAAATTAACTTATTTTACTTTAATTACAATTACAGATTACATTTTAAATGTTATGTTGTCCTGTATATATTATTTGGAGACTCTTGATGTCTACTGAAATGTATTAAAACACTCTAAGAATACAACAGTCATTTATAGTCACCTGAATGCAGTTTTGTATATTGTCTGTGTGGACTGACTGCACACTGTTTCATTGTTTACTCTGATCGCTGGTCATCAGATTGAGGAGGCCCTGAGGTCTGCAGGTAAATCCCAGCTGTTTACCCGCTTGTCATATCCCGGTGCCGGTCACCTGATCGAGCCACCCTACGCACCGTGTGCAAGAGTGTCTCTATGGAGAGCCAAACCAGAGAAATGTGAGCTTAAGTTTTCCTCTCATTGTATTTTATTAAGAATACAATATATAATGGTAAATAAATTTGCAGTTGGTTGTTTTTGGGTTTTTTTGTTTGTTTGTTTTTCTTCCCTGCAGTATTCACTCTGTGGGGAGGTCACCCCGCACCCCACGCTGCTGCTCAAGAAGATTCCTGGAAGAGGATCCTAGAGTTTATGGAAACCCATCTGAGGCGGTGAATCTCCACATGGACAATAATCCATCGTTAACATGATTCTGAAATCCTGCATTTGTTTGAGCTGTGAAAGATGTCCTACGACTGGTGTGCAACTTGGGTTTTAAAAAATAAATAAATAAATAAAACTCATTTAAAAACTATTTGGGCCACAAGAGGTCGCTGTTTGGTTGCTATCAAAACAGCCAGTTCAGTATGAGTCAGTCTGCACCGTACAAAGGAAAAGAAAGCTTTCAGCAGTTTAGACCCACAGATGTTGGGCTGTCAGGTACAGCTGTGCCTATACTACTCAACAAGTAGTATAGGTGTTAATTTTCTTAGCTGGACTGCATTACATGTACACACACGTCTGTTATTTGTCTTTCTAAAAGATGGAACCAGTCAGCTTGGCCTTTCCTCCTATTTCTCAGTTTGTGTATCCTCGTTTCCTTTCCTCACCTTTTTGACTCCTCACAAGGGGAGAGAGGAGTGTGTAATCAAAACAAAAAAAAAGACGTCCTTGCTTCAGAGGGCATGTTGTGAAGCAGCATCTGTTAAACATGTCTCAGTACTGCTGTAGCTTATCGATTCTGTCAGATGAGCATAAATGTTTAGTAATGACAGACAAATATGTGGAAGTATCATACGTTTATATATTTTTGTTTCTCAAATACATATTCCACACATGCTATATTAGAAACTCACCAGCCATTTTATTAGGTATACATTGGTGGTGTCCGTTTGGACCCTCTTTTGCCTTCATTACTACATTAATTCTTTGAAACAGATTCAACAAGGTGCTGGAAACATGCCTCAGAGATCTTGATATGATAGTGCCACACAGTTGCTGCAGATTTGTTGGCTGCACATCCATGATGCAAATTTTGTGTTCCACCACATCCCAAAGGTGGATTGAGGTCGGGTGACTGTGGAGGCCTTTTGAGGACACTGAACTCATGTTCAAGATTCTAGTCTGAGACAATCTGCGCTTTATGACATTTTGTTTTCCTCCTACAAGCAGCCATCAGGAGATGGGTACACAGCAGTCATAAAGGGATCGACAGGTTCGGCAACAATACACTGGTATGCTGTAGTGTTTAAACCCAATTGGTACTAAATAGCCAAAACTGTGCCAAAAAATATCCCCCACACTATTTCACCACCACCAGCCTGAACTGCAGGATCCATAGATCTAAAAGTTCATCTTGCTTACATCACATTCGGACTCTACCGTCCAAATGTCACAGTTGAAATCTACTCTCATCAGATCAGGCAACATTTTTCAGTCTTCCATTGTGGCCTCAGCTGATAGGAGTAGTCGTCTGCTGCTGTAGTTTATCTGCTTCAAGGTTTGAGGTTTCATTTTGTGCCTTGAGAGATGCTGTGCTTTGGTTGTAAAGAGGGAGTTACTGCTGCCTTCCTGTTAGCGCAAATCAATCTGGCCATTCTTCTCTGACAGAACTTAAAAGGTCAATGTCTACATATTTAAATCTGTTGAGTTGCTGCCTTGTGATTGGCTTATTAGATATTTGTGTTAATGAGCAGCTGAATAGGTGTACCTAATAAAGTGACTGGTAAGTGTATTCAGCAAACATTTCCATACTAACAAAAAGTATCAAACTGCATGACTAATAAGAGTCTCCCAGTCTCACAAAAAACAAAACATACTTTCTTTAAATGAGTAATTCATGTGCATGCAAACTATTTCTGTTGCTTTGGAATAAACAGTTCATTGCAAGCAGAGGTGACCATGGCGATGAGGGCAATGAACTCTTTGAAGTCGATCTCCAAATCTCCGTTCTGGTCGAGGTCAGCGAAGAGTTTATCCAGTGTGTCCTTCTCGTTGATTTTCTGTTTAGCAGGAAAATTGCATTAAAGTTCATCATTAGTAGTAAATGGACAGTATATTTAATAACACTGATAAATCTGTAGCATCACCACTAACTCTACTAGGCTTAAATCTTAATTACACCGGAATAGAAGGAAAATTGTTAGTTATCTAATATATTTTTAATATCTCTGAGACTCAGCTGTGCAGCGTGTCAACGCTTGAAAAGGAAGCAAATAAAAATCCACTACAGCCCCAAGCAACCTTAGTCAGTTGTACATGCTTTGCTCGTATAAATTTTAAATCCATCAATAATGTTTGTGAAATTCTGTGCAGTTTTTTTCTTATTTAAATACACACTGTGCTGCGTGCCAACAAATTGATGCATGCTTATTATTGTTGTCATAAACACACCCGCTTTGCAGAAGATATCTTACCACTATGAAATTATTCATCTCATTGTTGATAAGTTCTTTAAGGTCTGCTTTCTTCAGATTGCACTTCTGACCCGAGTATTGGTGGAAAGTTTGGATAATAGTGATCATGCTGCTCTCCAGGTCTGACATAGCATCCTTTGTGGCCTGAGACAAACAATTTGAATCAGTTCCCGTTCTTTTGTCTCGCCACACAAAGAAGTTAATTGTCCGTCTGTTGGATTTTCTTCATTAAATACACTATAAGCATGCATTAATAACAGCATATTTGTATCCTGATCTTGTAGGACAACATTTAAAGAAAAATCTGTTTTGCATAGGGAGCATTTTGTCTTTCTTACCTCCATCTGTAGAACCTCCTCTGTCTTCCAGGGATCTTCAGTGTGACTGAAGGCTTTTCGAGCTGCGACTTCTCTGCCTCGCTCAAATTACCTCGCACACTAAACTGTATTGATCAATCGTCTCACACTCACCATGTAATGCACAACTAATGGATCCTAGTGGTCAAAGCTTCAACCAAGAACCATTTGCCTGTAAAGTGTGTGTGCAGTAGTCTTTATGTGAGCAATATACTGTATGCATTTTTATTTATTTATTTTTTTCAGCACTTAGCTTAACATGAGGCTTAAATGAAGGCTAACCTCAGATGAGCACATAATGGATACTTTGCTGAGAACCATGAGGTCACAAGTAACAGAAAGTCAAGAACTACAAGAGACTTTAAAAGTGTTAAATATCTGCAGATCTGCATCTCAGTGAGATTTCTTTGAGCTCAAATGAAGGCCAATAATATCTGACAGTGTCTGATAAGAGTAAATAATTATTAGTCACCAAGCAAGATTTTGTCCTTATGCAAAAGAGAGAATTCAGTTGCTTTATGTGATGTAATCTAATTTACAGATGCAACTATTTGCATTTGTCTTAAGGCTCTAAAGCAGTTGTGAAAAACCGATCCCAGTGAACTGCCATACGTGTCACATGGAGATAGTACAGTAAGAGCTTCAGTTGTATTCTTAACTCAGTACTATGTTTGGGGTCTTAACAGGAAGAGATGCTGGAATTGCCTGTGCCTTCCCATTAAAGGAGCTCTAAAGAGTTCAAATGGAAATCCATTTCATTACAGTAAGAATATGGCTATACGATACAGCATAAAAAAAAAGCATGACAGAGAACTAATGTGCTCCACAAAGGCAGATGGGGTGGTGGGGGCGAGTTTCTTATAAATTAGACATGATTACTGGGGGCATTGCTGGGGCTTAATCAATAAATTGCATTATATTGTAGCGAATATGGTCTGGAAATGTACAACATGCTTTTCCTATCAGTATATTAGTATAATTAGTATATCAGTATGATTTTCCACCCTTGTACCTCCTGGAAGAAAAAACAAGGTCCAGATTATTCACATGTTGAATACACTCAGCGAATTAGTCAGTAATATAAAAATATTAATTTAAAACAGAAGCATTTTATGTTCATAAACAGTGTAGTTTCAGTTCATTTCTAATGACCTGGATTCAACATAACCTCGTTTCACATTATTTAAGAAATATCATTTAAAAAAACAAGAACGTCCTCAAGAAGATGTTTAAATAAAGCTCCATTATCAATACCTATCACATGCAAATTGAGTACCTCTTTTTCAACAATACTTGTCCAAAAATACACAAAGGACAACTTACAGTGCTGTGAACAATTCTTGAGTCATTCCTCATTTCTTTATATTTTGCTTCCACGGAGCAGTTTTTTAAATTGGTCTTGAGCAATAATTCTTCAAGTTTTCTGGAGGCCTTTCGAAGTCTTTGCACGCTGGCTGATTTTTCCGACCACTGTCAGAGGACTCTTTGTTTTGTTTTGTTTTTTCTTAAGCCACTTAACCCTCACTTATGTGTCATTCCAGAATAAAAAAGACGAAAATCAAGGGATGAAACGAAAGAATCAGTTTTAAATTGTAAAAATTGACCCGGTTTGAGGTGTTGATTTCAGATTTTTGTTTTTTAGTTTTACTCGTATTTATTTGTGGCTTGTATTGCATTGATACTTTTATTTTGTATTGGAATTTGAAATCGATTTATTATACATTATTTATTTATTTTCATTTTATTTCTTTGTTCAGCACTTGGTCAGAGCGTAGGTTGCTCATCCATCGTATTTTTGATTTATACAGTAATACATTTTCTTTGTAGAACTCTGGTTTGCGGTTTTGACATGCATTTATGATTCCCGAAATATGATCTCGAGTTTTACATTTGCACTTGAACGCACCGCTCCCCCCCCCCAACTTGTTGTCCGCTCCTTGAAAACCCTACACGCCGTGCGTCACGTAGCTGCGCGCATGTCTGAACCTTGTATTTGTCAGCCTAGATGTGAGGGTGCCGTCCGCCCTTCTTCGATCGGAAACTCGCACTGACGTAAAGAAGCCAGAGCAGGCAGTTCTACGGGTTAATTAAGAGCTTTAAAACCGTAATTTACACCAAGTCCACGCCTTTTTTTTTTCGTTTTTGCTTCTTGTCTCCTGGAAACATCCTCGTTTGGTGACTGGAGCACTAACAAAAAAAACCCCACAGGTAATGAGAAGAGGGACACACGAGAGGAAAAGAGGCAGTTTTTAACCTGGTGTTTAGTAGGCTTTCATTTATTCCACTCTAGTTTTTCTTCGCATTCGTATTCCTTTGCTCGTAAATACCTCGTTAAACCTCAGCTGACCTTTTTGGCAGCGGTTTATCGGAGAGCTCTGTACAATTATATTTATTTGTAAATATTTATATAATTGAGCTTAAACTGATGCTTTTTTCCCCCATATCCGGAAAAGAGGCTGTCTTGCTGTTTAAGATTACTAATAGCATTCAAAGGTGTCTTATTGGCACTGAGTAGTGATTAATGCAGACCTAATTGCTGCTTTTTGGTATTTCCCTCCTAAGACTGTGACTAAGATGGTGACTGTTGATTTTTTTTTTTTTTTTTTTTTTTTTTTTGTGGTGGTGGTGTTTTTGTTTTTTGTTGTTGTTGTTTTTTATTAAGTGTTTCATACTTTCGAAGTCGTAATCTGCAGATTTGGCCTTATTATCCCTGAAACTTGCTGCATAGTCACATCACTCTCTCACACTCACTTCTTTCAGAAGTGCCCTGTTTTCATTTTGAGTCTATAATTAGCCTAGTGTGCAAGCTGTGACCGCCCTCATCTCTTTTTCTCTCCCACACTCGTACACACACTTTCCTTCTTTTGGTCGGTTTCACTGAACTCTCTGCTCTTCTTTCTCTGTTCAGGCATGGCTGATCTGCTGAGGCTGCTGCTCAAGGTGGCTGAAAAGGCTGCTAACGTGGCTCGGGTCTGCAGGCAGGAGGCTCCCCTCTTCCAGCTCCTTGTGCAAGAAAAGACCGGAGATGACAAGAACAAGAAGTTCGTCCAAGACTTCAAGACGCTCGCCGATGTGGTGATTCAGGAGATGATCCGGCATGATGTTGGCGCTCAGGTAAGGACAAGTCTTTGTGAAGCCGGCCAAGATCAGACCGCATGTTGCATTGTAATTGTGTCATTTTTCTTTTGTCCAGTTCCCTGACATGGCTGAATTCATTCATGGCGAGGAGTCTAACAAGTTTGAAAACGGGCTTGGTAATTTCTTAATATTATACATAACACCCTACACCCTGGGCCAAGAACAACAGCTTTTGCTCTAGGGCACTTTTGTAGTCTAATTTGAGCATCACTAATGCCTCTTTTCACCTGCCAGATCTAGAACTCCTTCCCTACATTAGATAGAGTTACTTAAAGCTGGGCTGGGCACCTTAAAATTCCCAAAATTGGAACCACTGATGTCTACAAGTTGTTAAAAAATAATAATATTTGTTTCTAAAAAGCATTTTAAGAGCAACAGTGTCTACTTCAGGACAATCTGATCCAATGCTGTGCTGTTACAGATGTGCACACCTTGAATCCTCCATGCACTCTAATGAGTCCTGTGTATGAGTTTGTCAGGTGTGCATCAGGATTATTCTGGGGGAGCCCCAGCTGTGCTTTTGTCTCAGGAGTGCAGATTCATAAATATAACATCCAGCATTAAGATGTGCTGTGTAATAATAACCATGATGATAATCAGCCTACCTTCATATTAAAATCTAGAGGAGCTAAATATACACTTGGCAAATGATCTTTACTTTAATCTATGAGTACATAGTGAAGACATTAATATGTTGCTGTCTAAATATTTACCATGGCTGCACCTTGCACATTAGAAACATTTGAAGTGGTTTGTTGTAAAGTAATCAGTCTCTGTCTCTGCCACCAGGAGAGAGTGTGATAGTCACGGTTTGTAGCACAGCGGAGGAGACGGCGGCGTTGCTGGCCACCGTGCTTGACGGTGACCACACAGCAGCTTCTCTGCTGGCTAAAGCCATCCACCAAGACCCGGCGACCGTCGAGGCAAACACTGATGGCCTGACTGTTTCCCTCAGCCCCTCTGAGCTCGGCATCTGGATCGATCCCATAGGTGAAGAGCTCACCTCTTACCACAATCCCATTCAGCATTCATGTCGGAGCTCAGTTTGTCTTTATTGTGCTTTTTTTTTTTTTTTTTTTTTAAATACTCTAGATGCTACCAGCCAGTACATACAGGGCCGAGAGAAGGAGCTGGAGGAAGGCCGCTTGTCTCCATCGGGTCTGCACTGTGCGTTGGTTCTCATCGGCGTTTACCTGCGGAGCACAGGCGAGCCCATCATGGGCGTCATCAATCAGCCGTTTCACCACAAAGATCCAGCAGGCGGGGGGTGAGTAATAGGGATGGGTATTGATAAGATTTTCACGATTCTGATTCCATTTTCGATTCTGTTTAACGATTCGATTCTTTATCGATTCTCTTATTGATTCTTTTTTTAAAAAGGAGAACACTAAGGTCGATTAGCTTAGAACTTTGTTTTATATCTTCTCTTTGAACAAGATAGAAATTGAGTAACATGGCCTTACAAACTCAACAGTGAGATCTTAAGAGATCCACAGGCTACGGCTCTTCAATGGGGTGTCACAGGGTCCCCAAGAAAAAAAATTGTAAATGTAAAATAATAAAATAAATATTCTTCTGTAGCAATATCAAAGTATAACATAAATTATTCTGTAGCAATTACACAAGAATATCCAGTAATGTCCCTGCCTACAATTAAACACATTCACTTACCGAAAATCGGGGGCATCTGCTGCAAATGGGTGCAAGCCTTTTACCACAAACTTAGTCACTGCTCGGTGACATTCGTCTATCCTGGCCTGAAAGGAGACGCTACCGGTAGACTGCAGCGAGAACTGCCAGCATCTGAGCCAGACTCTGTCTCTCTCATCATGGTCACCTAAATGCACAGTAATAGCAGGTTTTGTAATAAGGTAGATCGCGCTAACATAATATGCACTGTTAGTTGATTATTTACCTGCCGCATTAACGGGAGAGGACGTGCAAACGTTACCGCTGCTGCTGGGTTGAGATTCACGAGTCCGGAGCGGAATTAAAAACACGACATTCATTTAAGGTCATCACGTGTTTTGTGAGCAAATGCTTTTGCATATTTGTAGTGGTTCCTCCCTTAAATGAAATATCTACTTTGCAAGTATTGCAAGTTGCCCTGTTGTCATCTGTTCTCGATAAGTATAACCAAACTTTTGAGCGTTTGAGCCGCCATGTTTCCTGCCAGGTAAATGACGCTCCGCAACGTGGTGACGTCATTCGGGGCGACTGGAATCGATAAAGGAATCGTTTGCAAAAATGGCAAACAATTCCAAGGAATTGAAACAGTGGGAACCGGTTCTCAACAAGAACCGGTTTTCGATACTCATCCCTAGTGAGTAATCACTAAAAAGTGATGCATGCTCACACACCCTGGTAAGGAAGTTAATGTTGTTTTTGGTTGCTGGTGATGGTCGTTCTCTTTACCCATAAATGGCCTCCTTGACTCCGTGCTCAAACCAGCGTTCCTCCCTGTCTGCGATGTGCACTTCCTCATCATTTAAAGAGTGGTCTCTGGACTGTAGGTGTAAATAGACTGCCGAGTTCAGGCCTGATTAGGTAGGATTGGACTAAGTGGATGGCACAACACAGCTCTCCCGTGTTGTGCCATCCACTTAGTCGACAATCCTCCTGGCACTTCACCACGTATACTATATTACTCGAGTCACAGCAATGTTTCTTCTTCTATCTCCACTTTGGCAGGGTTAAACATTAAGTTGCTACATTTTGCTGGACTTTATATTATCTATGCAACAACCTCTGGAGGTGAAAAGCCAGTAAATATTAAAACGCCCAAGTTAAGAAAAAAAAAAAAAGTATCTTTACGGGCTCTTACAATAAATTAATTTGATCTCTATAATTCCCCCTGCTACAGCAGCTGTATTGCTGTAGAAAGCTCACCTCTTTAAATTTCACCAAAGCTTGCATGATGCAGAATTCAGAGGAATTCGATTCAACAAAATAAAATTCACGTAGAATGATGGTAGAAACGGGGAAATGCATGAGTCTTTAGTTTCCTGTGCACACAGAATGCACAGGAAATGCCGTCCTGTAACCTGCATAGTTTGAGGTTTAAACATTTTTATTCTATCCCACATAAGCATAATCTTCCCTACATTTCCATCCCTCTCTATGAAGGTTGTTTTCTACATTTACCTTTTACTTTCTTCAGCAGATTAGACGATTACAGAAAAACTACACATTTCATATTAACCTCACCCTACTGCAGCTAAATATTAACAGATTGACGGGTTTGAGCAGATGCCATGCATGTCACAGGAAACTTCACACTGTGTTTAGGTGATGGTGTGACATGATGAAGCTTCTGAGCCTCAAAGTAAGATATTCTCACTTTACTCCCGATTCTCTGCAGGTGGAAGGGAAGGCATTTCTGGGGCGTGTCCTGGGACGGCATTAACATCTGCTCTGTGTCCCAGCCGAAAGATGGAGAGGATCGAGGGCTGTCTGTGGTGCTGAGCTCCAGTGAGAAGCAGGTGGTAAAAGGTGTGCTAGCCTTGCTCTGCAGCTCTGACAAGCTGATGTACGCCTCTGGAGCCGGCTACAAGATCCTGTGTGTCATTGAGGGCCTGGCTGATGTTTACATCCTCTCAGAGGGAAGCACCTTTAAGTGGGACTCCTGCGCTCCTCACGCCCTGCTCCGAGCACTCGGTGGGGGGGTGGTGGACTTGACTAAGCGTCTACAGATGACCAGTGAAGGACAGGATCACACAGCAGAACTGACCTATCATGAGCCTGACACTGAGTGCAAAGGAGCTGACCGCTGGGCTAACCGTGGCGGCCTGGTGGCTTATCGAGACTGTTCAAAGCTCAACACTGTCATCGCAGCTCTGAAGGGCAAGCTGTAGATGATGGAAGAGCAGATGTAGCCGGCACGATCTGAAGCATTTATACACATGATCATGTTTTCGATATTAGGCAAGGAAAATTATGGGTGTAGAGGTTGAAATATTTAATTCATAAATGATACAGTCTTCTTCTTAACCAGATGCTTATGCAGTCGTGTGTGTGTGTGTGTATATATATCGCAAAGTGACAATCAGCTTTGAGCCAAATTATATTTGCAAATGTTTGAATTTCAGTCAAAGATGGAGCTGAGACTGATTCCAACTTTTGTAAAGGAAAATAAAGTTTGGATTAAAAGCTCCAAACATTTAGTTTCCAGGCATCTTTATGATGTCATCAAAGGTTGATTAAGCTGGTGCTTGAGAATAAAGAAGCTCCACCTGCCTACTGTTCAAACCTTCTATTTGTGAGGACCAGCCAATCAGGATAAAGTTGGCTTAAAGGGAAAGGAGCTAATTTGGCTTGTTTGACAGTGAATACAACATAAACGAGGTTTATTTCAGACTGTTAACTTTGAACTGAAAATAAACACAGGGGTGAAAGAAGCAAGAGGGACACGATCCTTGCAGGACAATTGGCACTTGGGTTATGAAAAAGGAGAAAGCAAAACAAATGTGATGTTTATGAATCAATCAGGTAAATGGAAGAAAATAACATGCTGGCAATTAAGGTAGTTGACAATTTATCAAAAGATCCATGTAGGGTAGTTATTTTATGTCAAAACCACAAAGGTAATACTATTATCAATTAATGAAATGCACTGAATTTATATATTCTAGAATGGGCTGCCCGTTATTATCATTTTTTTTTCTTTAGAATAGCCCCCTCAGGTTCATTGAGTGCAATAGACGGAGGATGATGAGCAACAATCAGTTTTGATGCGTCATTCCGGGCTAAATATTTGTAAATGTGATGTAGCTCAGACATGCATTGATTAAGTTTTGCATTTAGAGTGTTTAATATAGTTGCGAGGAGCTTGAGTGCTCACTGCTGGGCAGCTGAGGAACACTCCAGGAAAGGTAATGGTAATCGCAGGGTCGCTTCTGAAAACAAGATTTTTCTTTGCTTTAATGAGGCAAGTGAGATCTACTTTTTTTTTTCTTCTTTCATCGTTATTTCATATCTAACAGGCTATAAATGAGCGAATCAGACTACAGTTGAGTGGCATGCAGTTATCTGCACCTCTCTGAAATGATTCCTTGTAAGGCCCCTCTTTTTCGTAGCCATAACAGGGGTAAAGGTCAGAGAGTGGGAAAGCCATATGAGGTAAAACCCACAGAGTCCTTCTCGGTGTGGGTTTACAATAAAATTAAATATTAAGCCAGTCAGAAAGACGGGATCTGTGCCGGCTTGCAAGCAGCAGATTCTTATCAATATGTCTGCCATACAGAGCCGTGTAACCTCACTTTGTTTATGTTTAAAGTGATATAACGGTGATATGCATTGTATCTGAGGTGTAATTAAAGTTTAATAAACAGGGAACAGAACAGACATTGTGCATATAGGAAATCCTCTTTATTTTGGAAACCAGAGAAAGCGGCAGGGGGAGTGGGGGGGAAGAAACCCAAAAGTGATATTTTAAAACCAGCCAGGGAACTCGCCTCCGTAGTCCCTACAAAAAACCCTGATGATTGTCTGATATTTTTTGCAATAATTCTGCATATTCTGTTAAAAAACTTTAAGGAAAAGATAATTAAAAAAGGTCATTGTGTTGGCTCTCTCTTTAACTTGTTGGACTTTGAACTGCTACCTTTAACACACGTCACAGCACGTTCTCAAATCAAGCATGAAGCGGTCACAGCTGTGGATCCAGTTTCCTGAACAGGAACTGAAGCAAATCCCCAATTCAGCTGGAATCTGTTTTTATTTTCTCACTTTAACCAGGACTAGATTTGTTTTCAACTGGGACCAAGAAAAAGGAAGGGACACTTTAGATAGACACTCATTTACTCCCATGTCCAGGAAACTGGTCAAATACATATAACAAAAAAAACTATTTGACACATGAAGTAAACATGGCAAACGCATCGTCCTGGTTGAGCTCAAACTATATTTGCAACACAGACTTCTTTCAAGCTTCCAGGCGAACACACGCCTTGCATCACAAAAAGCATTCACATACTTTGTCAAGAGGGTAACGGATGTGCAATCAAATGTCACTCATTTAACTTTCAGATTCTACAAAAATAATAATAATATAATAAATCTTGATTTGTAGATGAGCTGTTAGCTTAGTGAGCTACACCTCCTACTCAGCTGCAGCTGGAGCCTTGCTGGCTGGACTAAACCACTGATGACAGTTCAAAATCCCTCTCATGTTATTACAGTGGTGGGTGTGCAAATGAACACAAAGGGAAAAAAATAAAATCACCAACAATGGACGTACTCAATGGACGTGATCAACTGTCAATGTTAAAAAGAAATGCTTTTATCAGATGCCTCATAGCATACAATTGCCATATCACTACACAATCTTCATGTCAGGTGTAAACAATAACAACGGTTTTCTTTCATTAAGCTTTGACAAAAGTTAAAGTGTTATTTCTGACCATGAAACATGTCAACAACAAACCAAACAACAAAATGCAACTAACTGGGATTTTTCTGACACCTTCTTGTTTTTACACAGTAATACCGTGGGGATTAAAAGGACATCAGTCGTTTAGAGTCTGATTAGAGGTTACGTGAACCTCGTCCGACACAACTATGAAAACCCGTCAGGAGTCGCTGAGATGACGGCGCACCCTGAAACAAGCAGACATAAGAGCAATCGCTTTGGACTAGAATCAGATCTGACGTGTCCTGAGCTGGGCGGCGGCTATAAGATGCTCTGTAACAGCACGACTGGCTCAAAAACTGCCACTGAACAAGTAGGTCCAGAATGAAAGACCAGGCAAAGTAATTACTTGCAATAGTGAGATATTGTCTAGTGTTACATCAGTTATAGCCAAAATAAGGTCCAACGGTGCTGAAGGAAAAAGAGACTTTGCAATGGACAAAAAGTAGAACCATTTTTACTTAGAATCAAGCAGCTGTTAAATGTTCGGTTGTGCGATTAGCTTAATAAAGTCAATTACAAATTTTTTATTTCCTCTTTGAGATGTTACTTTCACATTTTTAGAAAGTGGTCTAAACAGTGTGAACCATGGTGTGAATCTACGTGGCTGTGCTACATTTCCACACATCCTGCAGTATCTGCATATTGCAACGTTACCACTTCAGAAAGCTCAGGGTAAAAAACTTTTTAAGGGGTGAGGTGCATCTCTATAATTATCATGCTAAGATATTTTTGTCTTTTCTTTCTGTTTTTTTGTTTTACAAATCAGACACAGAACCACAGCTTGGCCTTTGATTTCAATGGAAAAGCAGATTAGCAGTTGTTTAGACCTGCTTATAAAACAACATGACTTCTCACTAAAGAAATACTTAAATGTGCTGCTTTGGTGAGTTAAAACCACTCCCCATTTTATAAATAATTAAGCTCAGATGTGTTAGGTTAGATTCCTTTCTGAAATATTGTGGGCGATGTGCAGCTTCAGTAGTAGAGCCACATGCCTCTAATATCAATAACACTAAAGACTGTGAAGCTGGCCAGATTAGTATCTTCATTTTTCAATCACAGTGATGCATGTACACACCGGCTTTAACCCTCCTAAAAAGCCGATTTCTTAAGCTAACTTTATATAAAACGTTAACAAAAGTGAGAGAACTGAAGTGTTAAAATGCAGGTGAAAACATCATGCAGTGAAGGATTTGGCAGGACGTGATTAAAAAAAGAAAAAGGTTTAATTACGGCATCCTGATAAGAACTTCAATGCCAAGGCTACAGTCGTCTTTAAGACCAAAATGACAAAAACAACAAAAAAAAAAGTAAGGTGGATTAAGAGGTAAAGCACCATCACTGCAACCTCCTTCAGAACCTCCTTCAATACTTGTATTCAGTTGTCAGACTCCTCTTCGTGATCCAGTCTCTCTCTGCTCTGGCTGATCTGACCCCCTTGAATCTTCTCCAGTTCAGATCTTGGCATGCCAACAGGCAGGCGAGAGACAAACATGGCCATTATATTTTGTATCCCTGTGTTGCTGTTTTCATACACTAATAAGTCGGCGAACTTCACCTCTGGAAGGGTTTGCGGACCTTCTTCCTCCTCCTGGGGGGTTTGCCACTTTCAGCCCACGTCTCGCTGGACTCGGGCCGGTGACCTCCCGACATGTAAAAACCTGTCTGACTTGGAGGAGGGGAGAAGGGAGGCGCTCCAGCACCAGGTGGGTGATGAGGCGAACCTGAGTGGAAGAAGCTTCCATTGGCAGCCATGTCATTAGGAGGTCCTCCCTTAAAGATTCGGTTGAAGAAGTCCTGCAAATCAGCTGGGTTGGTCGGACCTGCCGCTTGCTCCGACGGCGTCCTGAAAGATAAGATGGAAATTTAAGTTTGTCGAGGGAAATAATGTCGTTGCATGGAGAGGAACCTTTTTGACTATAATTGAAATGAATAGTACAGCTTTCTTTATTGTAAACGTTGTTATTTCCGCAATACACAAGGGGGAGCTCCTTCTATGTCATACACAGCCAGATGCATGTAAAATACACACCAACATAATGCAGATCGCAGACTAAGAAAGAAATAAAAAGAACTAATATCAAACATGTTTACATTAATCTAATTTGAGCAAAGTCAGACATTTTAAAGCTTATTTGTTTAAATTTCTTCTCTAGTGCCAAAACGTTTGCATTTTCCCCTCTCTGCACATTTAAAAGGAAAACTCTCAGTCTGCCGTTGGCAAAGGGCAGATGTTTAAAAACAAGCGGGATAAACCTGAGCCTTTGTGTGGTTTGTTTGTTCAGATCGCACTCAGGTGCAGACCAAAACAACCACAAAAAGACACTTTAGTGGTGTCAGTAGTTCCAAATGAACTCCAGATCAGCTCGTTTATGTTGTGAACATGATCCAAGCTCGAGTCGAACCAACGACCAGGTGTACATTGCAAGTTTGAGCTAAAAAAACTTCCCATAGCCATGCATGCTTTAAATTCTTGAGTGTGACAAGGTACTATTGACAAGAAAAGGTCTGCTTTACATCATAAATATTAGATACAGTATCCAAACGTTCACCCAGAGGGATGTACCTGTGTCGTGTGGCATTGCTGTTGTTCTTTGAACCAAAGGAGATGTGATACGGGACCCGGTGTGTATCAGGAGAAATTCCAATTCTCTGGCAACCTGCCCACTCTGAAAACAAGATAGTATCATAAAAGGTCACATGACTGAGAGTAAAATGATCAGCAAGAAAAACCCGTACCTTTTCAGTAGCCTGTCGAAATATCAACAAAGATTGTTGGTAAACACAAACTCTGAGATGCACTACTGGTTTGTTACTAACGAGCCGGACAGGTAAACAACAGCTGATGCTCACCTGTAATATCATACACCTTGCCATCCATACAGGCAAAGTATGTGATGCGTAGGCCCAGCATGCTCGATTCAGCCCACAGGTCCCCTTCCTCAGCGCTATGGCAACGATTGCATTCAGCACAGAACCGGGCCTCAGCGGGTTCACGATCCATCTCGAAGCGCCTTCATACACACACAGGAAACAAATAAAACACACCTGTGCTGAAAGCCTACAACACAAGATTACAAGATTAGCTACAGTTTTATAGCTGTATGATGTGATGGCGATGCTGGATGTGTAACACCATACTTGTGTTTGCCTTCACACTTGGTACACATCATAGTATTCATGGCTTCCTTCAGGTCATCCTGCAGTTTAGTGAGAAACTCGTTCATGGACTTTGAGAGCTCAGTCGCTGCCATGCGCTTCCTGCATGAGAACGAGTAAGAGAAGTTGTTGATCGGAGATAATGAGTGAAATGTACAGTTATTTATCAAACTGTACTTGAGTGGGTTTTGTTGTTTTACCAATAAGAACTTACAGAAATAACTTAAGAAAAATCATTGCATTAAAATAATTGACAAGATGATTTAAAATACAATAAATAATTGTGATTAAAATATTTCTTTCTTTTGTAACTTTGTTGATTTTTTTTCCCCGTGCACTTACAACTCGTACTCTCGTCGTGTCTCCGGATTACTGACAATATCCCATGCAGCCCTGAGCACTTTGAACGCCTCTCCAGCTCGTGGGTGTTTATTCTTGTCTGGATGGACCTGAAAGAGAACGGACAGAGGAAAAGGTTGCATGAGTAAAGAATCAAAATTAGTCACTACAGCAGCCATGTAATAGTAAAAATTGAAGTATTTCTGATTCTCACACCTGGACAGCCAACTGTCTGTAAGCCTTCTTCAGCTCAGTGTCAGTGGCATGCACCTCAACACCGAGAACTGTAAAGGGATCGAGCTCATCCTCTGGTACCTCAACCAGTGCTAGCAGTCTCTCCAACTCCTGGCCCGGTTGAGCTCTTCCTGCTCTGCCAGGTGACCCCGGTGCGGATGGTGGTACATGACCATCCCTCCTGAATAGGCTTCGGGCTTTCTCCAGCAAGGACATTATCCTTTTCCAAATGCGTGTCTCCTGAAAAGCCGTCCAATAGTGCTTTCCCCTATCCCCACCAATACGAAGGAAAACCCCCTTGGCCCACTGCAATCCCAGAATAGCCAAAGCACAGAAAAATGTGAAACAAGATAAGGCAACTGTCTTTATCCACTTTACTGACCTAACAGTTTTATCCACCACACAAGCTCCTTTGCACTTTGCCCACTTCAGAATCCGGATCGCATCTGCCTTCATTGCAGGAACATCAGTGATCTTCACAAGGAGCTGCTGCCCAAGGTTGTAAAGTTTTACAACTCCAGTCTCCACTCCAACTCCACAGTTGTGAGTTAAAGTGACAATAATCTCAATCATCATGTGGATGCAGGAGATGCACCAGAAGCTCAGGCACTCTGACAGCATCTCCTTAAACGCTAAGATGAGCTGGTTTCCTGTCCTCCGCCGGCCCCGGTTCTGCTGATAGTGGTGGTGGTTACGTCTGCGGGTCTGCTTGTGCCGACCGCCACTTGACATAACATTGCCTCTCTGAATCTGCTCTAAAACTGACCCACTGCTCCTCAGTTTGCACTTCCTTCCACTTCCTATGTTCCTCCAACCAGACTCCCCATTCATGTGCTGCTCCTTTGCGGCATCATCCTCTTCTTGGTTTATAACCTGTGAGTTCTCATTTTCTGTAGTCTTGTCATGCTCAAACTCTTCTGAAACCTCCTCAATATCATCTTTGGCCTCTGCTTCACCAGCCCCAACATCTTGTAGAGTGGCTGGGTTTGGGGTTTCCTGAGATTTGAGATAGGCTATTTTGTCCTCCTGCTCGCACTCATCCTCAACCTCACACTGACTTGAACTGGTCACTGAGGCCGAAACACCATCAGGGAACTCCTCGTCAGTGTCCACAACATCCATCTCTTTCTTAGACGCTTCTCTTTCCATGTTCCTTACAGCAATTTGACTGAAGCGCTGTAAAATCTGACTTTCACTAAATCCAGAATTTGAGGCCACATTTTCCCCAGGCTCTCATAAAAAAGCGAGACTGGGGGTTCCCGTGGGTCAAGTTCAGGTGCACCGCATCAGCAGCCACTTGTACGTATCAAAAGGCTTTTGCACAACTCACATGATGCACTGGAGCTCCTGAAAAGCAACAGATATGAATCAATCTCCAGGTTTTGATATCACAACAAGTCTGTGTCACCCTACTTAATATAAGTGAATCCTTGTTCCTGTTATTTTTGGCTTTCTGATTTAATATATAGCCATAAACCATGTCTCTCTAGCTCACACTATCCCTAGAATCCCTAACATCCACTTTCCGTCCTCTGCACATCTCCACTTTGTCTCTCTAACTTTGTTTCCAAGTGATTTTTTTTAATGTGTTGGGTTAAATGCAGGAAAAATCCTTAGACGTTCCAGACAACTGAAAAGTAAGAGCATTACTTTAAGACAAATGCTTTGACACCAGAGCGCATGATAACTGCTAAACTATAAGTTTTAAAAGAAACAAAAGGGGGTAACTATAAATTAACGAGTTACGTAGTCAGTGAGCAGTGTAGCTGCACGACTTCATCGGTACAACTGTATAAGTATCAAGTAGTTACAAATACCCTCTTTGAAGCTACTTTTACGCGTATTTACACAGATGTGAAAACACAGACTACATGCAGTTACCCTGCTTTGTTGTTTGCTAATCCAGTTAGCCAAACAAGAACGCAGTGTGTGTAAAACCCGACCTTTAATAAACAACCTTTTAACCTTTCACAGTAAATAAAAAAGTATAAAGAAGTCAGTCAGACCCTTAACATGTTAACTGTGTTCAAATCACCAGATGTTTTAAAAGGCGGACAATGTTAGCAGGCAGCCCTGGTGTTAGCATGAGGAAGCAGCCAAGCAGGATGACAGACAGGCGCTACGGGGGCTAAAATTAGCTTGCCTCTGGATAGTTAACCTGGCAACATTTCGACTAAATAAGGCCACAAACGAAGACAAAACAGGCGACTGTTTATGCTTTTAGCGAGCCAGCAGTGAACTATTAGCTACTAGCAGGACTAACTGAAATATAAACGCCTGTTTCCCCTTCCTGTGTGGTTGGTTTGGCTACTAACGCAAAGACGTGTTTAAAAACCGGGACGTCCAGTGCAACAAAGAAGGCAAATAATTCTGCGTTTTGTATTAAAACAAATGAAATGTCATATATACCTCTCGGATAACTGTATAACCTTGTTTGTTAACAGACATCCAAGTGTCGGTGTTGTTTTTTTTTTTTTTTAAGCCACTTCTTCTTCTTCTGCGGCTCCTTTTCCCACTTTATTTCTACTTCCTCTTCCGCCTCCAGCTCCCTCTTCGCGGTTTGCGCGCGGTTAAAACACAACAGCGGGACTCTGCTGCCATCTAATGTTTCGGGAAAAGCTGACCGTAAGCGGCTAACTTTAGAAATTCGGGCTAAGAAACCCAGCAACCCCACGCCGAGGTGTTTTTACGTGAGTTTTTAGTCCATAGTAGCCTGCTAATCAAATTCGGGGGGAAATGGATAACACATTTTCCTTAATACTAAGATTTGTTAGAAGCCCACGCTTAATGACCACGATGCTTCGGTCTGGCTTATTTTTTCAGACTCCATCTTTTGCTCACACTAAAAGGGTAATTGGGTTGTTATTTGTAACATGAATAAATCCCTTATTTCTAAAGTGCGTGGTGTAGATGTACCTAAAGGCCACTTAAAACTGGAAATGGATAGGCACGCAATACATATCTTACAGGCCATCACTGTACAATAGAACAATCACATAAAATGTGGCAAAAAAAGGATTGGAGATGCTGGTGTTGGACTTTGAACTTCTTTGGAGATACTGTTAGTGAATTTAAAGCCACGGTTTGGTGACTTGGTCCTTTACTCTTTCAAACAAAACAAAACAAAATGCAATTCTAGCATTTAAAAACTGCTGGAGCTTCACCCACTCTACCACCTCCTACATAAAATGGGGGGAAATAACAGAACTGGTCTTCAGTAAAAATCCACATCTGTCACGTCAGTTTATTATCTATAGAGGTTTGCATAGTGTATAGCTGGCTGCTTGTTTTGGGAGTCTCTGACATAGTAAAACGGTGGGAACCCCCTAAAGCTTCTGCATAAAGGACTAATCTTGAAGACGCAGAGGGTTAATTTCAAGCCCCCACCACCACCACCCACATCTCCAATTTGAAAGCCGCCTCTCTACCGGGAGAGGAAGGCTCTTTTTCGGTCAGATGGCGTGCTGCAGTCCGCCCCCGTCATTCTCCAGCCCACACAGACAGCAAAAAGGCAGCCAGCAACCAATACGGTGCGCCGGAGGAGGATTTCTGCCAGTGATTTCAGACGAGGTAAGATACGCAAAGGGGATTTACTACGCCAATCTGCGCCGAGGAAGCTGTCGGCAATAGGTAAGACGGTAAGAAACGAATGGGATAATAACTGCGTCGTCTTCGGGTGCTCGCCTCTTAACATCTGGATAGTAAACAATTACCTCCAGTCGATGGCTGTATTTGAAATGGAGCCAAAAAACGAGTGTTTTCACTTTAGTGCAGTCTGAATGCGGTTCTGTCTGCGATCAGGAGATTTTAGTTTTATTTCTTTTGTCAGTATTGCTCTGGCAGATCCGACCCGTGACATCGGTGGCTGGAGCGACACCCTTGCTAAATCACGCCGGTTTCCTCTTTACACATCTGTAAACCTGACCTAAAGAAGGTAAGAAAAAAGCGATTTATGTGTATTCAAAGATTAAGTCATGAAACATATAATGAGTAGATAGGAGCTTATTCTGCCCCAAGGGATGCTTAAACTTGCTTTTAACTGTTTATCAGTTTTTATTATTTGACTATATTTGTATTTTGTATTCTGTATATACTAGGTGTGGTCCAGATGCCAAAGTCTTTATCTAAATAATTAACTTGTACAGGATTTCTCCATCTGCAGGTTCATGTCTTTCCTTTCTCCTGCCTAAACTTTCCAGTGCTGTGTGCCATGTCTCTGCCACGCACACTTGGTGAGTTGCAGCTGTATCGGGTCCTCCAGAGGGCCAACCTGCTGGCCTACTATGAAACCTTTATCCAGCAGGGTGGTGACGATGTCCAGCAGCTCTGCGAGGCAGCGGAGGAGGAGTTCCTGGAGATCATGGCACTAGTTGGCATGGCCACCAAGCCACTGCATGTGCGTAGGCTGCAAAAGGCCCTCCGAGACTGGGCGGCGAACCCTGCCCTTTTCAGCCAGCCTGTTGCTAATGTTCCTCTTGGGGGCATCCCGCTCTTTAAAGTTGATGGCACTGGCACAAGTGGATCAGCTGGCGGGCCCAGAAAGTCTGTGAGTAATGGGCAGCCAGGATCCCCCTGTGAGAGAGAGGATCGGATGTGTCTTACACCAATGCACAGCGGGAGTCCAAGAAGCCCCTGTTCCCAGGCCTCTCCACAGCCCCCAGACACACACTACAGGGAAAAACTTTCTCCTATGGATCCACACTGGCTCAGCCCAGAGCATGATGGGAACTGCACTTTGGGTTCTGCACCTGGAACAGAAGAGGAGCCATCCAGCCCACCTCTACTGTCAACATGTCCTCCCGGTCCTTCCACATCTCCGAGCCCCTCTGCATCTTTCACCCCGGCAGCTCCGTCTGCCTGGCCCGGAGGACAGCTGGATGGAGAGACAGCGAGGGCCGTGGTGGAGACTGTGGAGAGGCTCCTCACGACCCTGCCTAGGTCAGATCCTGCAGAGGTGAAGACTTTGCTGAGGATGAATAAGAAGATGGCAAAGACTGTGGGACACATCTTCAGAATGGGGTCCCAGGACGTGAACAAGGAAGAGGAGATCCGGAAATACAGTCTTATTTATGGGCGCTTTGACTCCAAGAGGAGGGAAGGCAAGCAACTCACACATCATGAGGTAAAAGCATCAAATCGAAGAAGATTTTAATGCATCGCAACACATTTTATACCTGATTAAAGCTGCACTTCATACCAGAGTGCAGCTTTAATCAGATGTCAATCAGTGTCCATCCCTTCTTCACTCAGTGTTTTTCCTTCTCAGCTGATCATCAATGAAGCTGCAGCCCAGTTCTGCATGCGTGACAATGCCCTTTTGCTGAGACGGGTGGAGCTCTTTTCTCTGGCTCGGCAGGTGGCGAGAAAATGTGCCTACACCTCCACACTAAAGCATGCAAGGTAAGAAGATGCCTGCAGAGAAGAGCAAAACACCTCACGCCTGCTGTGTTTTAATGGAGCTTGTGTACCAAGAAAGAAAAAGAACTGTTACAGAATCAGGAGTGTAGCTTGAAAGATCCATAAAGACCAGATCATTCGCAGCAGTGAATACAATGGTTATTTCAGACAGGAGACAGGAGCATCATGTGAAAAAACTTGAATGAAATGATTTTATAGTTTGTGTTTAGCATGTTCAACAGGTGATTTATGTGAGTCATCAACCAACCAGTGGATTCATTTTCAGAGTGAACCTAGTTCACGTCTCAGTGGGAATCAAACTCCGACCTCTGTACTGTTAGTTAAATGAGCCAACTTTTGAGCCGTTGCAAGAGTACACAAATACTACTTGTGTTTGTTAACCTGCACAGAACATTTACATACGTTTCTCGTGCGGGGCAAACAGAATGAGTCAGTGTACACAAACCATAACTAAACAGGAGTAGTTTTGTAATTATATTTCAGTTTTTCAGCATCATAATTTATTATACTCGATTGTTGATGATTGAAAAATAGATACCAAGTTCACAGTCTGCTCATCTAACAATAGACACCTTTTACTTACACATAAAAATTTTTTTTTTTTACTTATTCACAGTGAAAAAAATCCTTTGTCTTGATTTTGCAGTGATCATTTATTAGCTTTCTCTGTGGGTAGAACCCTCACCTCTGTGAGGGGTGAAACCATGTGCTTTTCACACTCATTTGCCGCCACTGTGTCCCCCCCACTGCAGGACGAACCCGGACGAGAGCAGCCTTTTGCCCCAGAAGAGAGCGAGGCTCGAGGTGAGTGTCGGGTGCACTGGCAGTCATCTGAAGTGGTTCATCAGCACCGAACTGACAGTGTTGCTTGTGTGATGTATCTTAGGGAGTCGTGCCCGAGAGTGTGTCATCACTCCTCGGAGTGGAGGGATCCGAGAGTTTGACTCAGAGGGCAGATGACGACAGCTTATCTGCAGAAAGCCTGGACAGTGTATCACATGGTAAAAAACAGAAGAATCAGACTGATGTTAGCAAAATAAATTGTAAAGTAATAAAACCTGTTTGTTTTGCGGGGTTTTTGCACTGATCTGTCAAAGTGTTTTTGTTTTTATAAAAACTCTTTAAAGGCAGCAATAAAACCCAGATCTGTCTGTTCTGGTAGACATGGGCTCCCAGTGCAACCAGTCTCCATCTCCCCGTCCTCACACTGAAACCTCCAACCCCGCCAGCTGGAGTCGCCACCTCATACAGCAAACGCTCATGGACGAAGGGCTGAGACTGGCTCGCATGGTGTCACATGACCGGGCGGGAAAGATCAGCCTAGGTTCAGACGGAGCTCACGCCACAGGTGACAATTCAAGTAATGACCTACAAGTATTATGTATTTGAAACTGCACAGAGAATAAAGGAAATTTTGTGATATTTGCCCAGTTTTGTACCAGTTAAAGAGGAGATTGACATTTTGAGTGACACATTTATTTACTTTCTTCCTTTTTTTTTTTTTAAAATTAATCCACTCTCATGTGGCGAGCAGGAAGGTATGGGTGCCAGTTAGCACATTCACCAATTAATTTGTTTTTGTCCTGTTTGCTCATTTATATTCATCACAGAGAGGTGAGAGAGGCATCTACATGTTCCTCTAAGTATAAACCAAAACATTAAATTAAAAAATAAATAAAATGCCAAACTCCTGCTTGATCTTGTGAGTACACAGACAATAAAATAAAAAACAGAAGATGATGGTGGTGGTGGGGTTGAATTGAAAATGACAGACAGAGACTCCGTAACCTCTCCTAACAATGAATATTTTAAAGCTCTACAGTTTGAACTCTAGTGAGTCACAATCTCTCCGAGGTGCCTCCCACCATGCGCATCTGAACTTCAGCAGACTGTAAATTAGAGAGGATAGAAGTTAGAAGGGGAAACAGAAGGAGGTGGAGAGCGATATATAGAGAGGAAAAGAGTCGGAGGGGGGAAGCTGGTTGGGGGGGCTGCTACACTGTTATAGCACTTCTTTAATACCCTGTTAGTGAAGCGTTTTTTCTGATGCATCACAGTTTCTCGCAGAAAAAGAAAAGAAGGAGGGAAAAAAAGTGATCTGGGCAAGTTAGTCATTCTGGGCTGTGATAGCCAGCTGAAGAGATGAGGCGAGGAGAAGGAAGCCAGTAAAGACATGAGGGGGCGGGGAGGGGGGGAGGGGAGGGGGGGGGGGATAGGAAGTACTCTGTGGGCGGCAGAATCGGACCCCCCCCCCGACTCTCAGCAGCTGCTGACGTCAGAGTGTGTTAGGTGCGTGGGCTGAAGGGCGGGATGGATGGGGCGTGGGGGCGAAAGAGTGGGAGGTAATTGGAGGGGCGTTGCATTGACTCACCAAGCGACAGTGTACAAAAATAAAAACCTGTGGGCAGGGAAATGGCACAGTCTTTTTTATACATCTTCTCCCTCTACCAAAAGGACTGCGGAAACAAAAAAAAAATGACATATGTTTCATCTCTGGCACAGATCTCACTCACTTTGCCGTTTTTCTCTCTCTCTCCCTGTCGCTCGCTCACTCGTCCAAGTTTCCTTCTTGTGTTTCGCTCATTAATCAGAACTTTCTCTCACTTCCCCTCAACGTCACTGGCTCCTTTCTGCTTTCTTATCTTTTGCTGTCGTCTTATCTAGTCAGGATATGGGTTCACATACTCCATTACATGTATATAATTTATTTTTAAATCCTCACGATGATACAATGTTTTACTGATGGTGTGATTTTTTTTTCTCTCTCATATTAAAAATAATGCTGTTTATGTCTTATGCAGACATGCACACACACTCCGAGGAGCAAGTAAATGAAATAGATTTACGAGTGTGTTTACGTCGTCGGCTCGCTACAAAAACACGGTGATCATCGGCCTCTTCTGTTTTTATTTCTTCATGTGTTTTCTGTCTTGCTCACTTGATTTGCTGACTTCATCGCTGCTTTATTACCAGCCAAAAAATAATAATTCAGCTCAGTCTATCTCTGTCTGTGCAACTCTGGAGACATTTTGTTATTGAGCTGCTCGGTCATACAAACCGTGATGACTTCACTCCATGTGGGAGAACTTCTTGGTGAATTCCCCAAACGGCTTTTTAAACGCCCTTAATCACTAGTTGAATCTTGATTGCTGTGCAGTCCTAACTCATACTCATCCGTGTGACGTCTGCCTGTCTTTTGTTAAAGTGATGTGCTGTTGATTCTAACCGAGCCTCAACCTTTACGTCAATCAGGAAAATTCAGGCAATCTGAATAAATCTAATCCTCCAAAAACCAACTGTTTTGGATTGGAGTTGTTTTTAACGCTCTGTGCTTTTTATGTACTTGCTGATCAGCAAGGGCATTAAAACTGGGAAAACATCCCTGATCCGTCACGGTGTGAACCTGTAGGAGTATCATGTGGAGTCAAGAGCTGTGACTTAAGCAGCAGGTTTGTTTGGATCCAGTGGGTTTCCCCCATGAATCATGTGTTTTTCCCATGAATGCTCAGTTAGATTGGAATCTGTGGAGTATGGCTATCAGACCAGCACCTCTGAGTTTTTTCTATAGTAATTCCTGATCCCTTTTTACAGCGTGTTGGGTTCGGGGTGTCACACTTGGTCTGCATCACTGTTTAGTCAGTCGGTGCTTGTCAAAGTAGCATCTACATGAATGCTTAGACACAAAAGTTTTCCAGCAGATCACCAGATTGTATTGACGTGATCACTGGTATTCACTTCACCTGTCAGAGGTTATTTAATGTTGGGGCTGACTGGTGTACTTTCCTCTCTTCAAATTTGCATCTCTCCACAGACCATGACATTAAAGTGGAGAGGCAGAGCTCGATAGCAACGTGCAGGAGCAGTAGCCCTTGTGTCACCAAAGATGACTCCAACCACCGAGGGAAATGAAACCTTCAGGAGCTTATCAGGGAACTCAAACGTTGCCCTGCCACTGAGCTCCAATCAGAGACTTGTAAACAGGCCACGTTTACTTCACTGACATCTGATGGAGAGGAAGACGCTTACTGACTTCAAGCCAGTACAGGAAATGTGAGAAATTACCAGCAACTGATATTATAAATCTGCAGTGACTTCTGAATCCTGAGGTTGTGAATGAAGTTGAAAATGTTTTTGATTTTATATTCAGTGAATACACAGGGAAGAGACTCCTTTTGTTGTTTTATTTTTTAACACATGGACAAAATGTCCCACAGATTTGAGCTGATATAAGAAAAAAAATGCTCAAAAAAAGAACTGAATTACTTTGTTGTGATCATTGCTGTGTGTTGGATGTGCCACCTGCTTGAGACAAAACGGGCTCACCACAGCAGGGGGCACTGCAACTTTGGAAACTAATCCTCCAGTTCCTCCGCACTGAGCGACTCGTTGTAGTTGTGTTTAGCAGAGGTACTTAATAACACTTGCAGGAAGTTAGAGCATAAAAGCAGTAGGATTAACCCCCCCTGAAGCTCCTCACTCTCAGGAAACAGACGGATGTTCTGGTGTTAAAGACAGAATATTTTTAAGAGAGACTTTGGGGGAACATGTTTTCATCCAGATTGCATGCAGGCAAACCCAGCTATGAGGACGAGATGCCTTTTGTCTTTTGCTGCATCAGCTTACATCCCATCAGATTTAAAAAACAAACAAAAAATAAAAACACACCTCGCTCACAACTTTCTCTTGCACACATGGTTGAAGTGATGATGGTGCAACATTTCGTCCTCTTTCGTTATGTGAAAGTGTACACAGAGCACTGTTTCTAAGCTGCGTGGCATGAAACAGGAGCAGTGTAGACTGTGAAATCAGCTTTCAGGGTTGGTTACAGCGTCTCGCTCGAGGTTCCTTCAGCGGGGGGAAGAATTCGGCTTTGAGCTCAGCTACTCCTCTCTGTCATCTGCAGTTTAATCTCGTGCACTAAAGGCACCATTGTATAGCCTTTGAAAAACCTACATTCAAAACTAAGTTGTAAGATTTATAATTTTTTTTATGGATTGGATTTTTTTTGTAGGTGTACTGGAAACACACTATGGCAGTTTGTCTTTGGGATGATATTTTTTGTAGTCATAGATTAACGAGGTGAACCGTATGTCAGTTCTTCTGTGATCTGAGGCACATACCTAATCTCACATTAGGAGAATTAAAACACAGGCAGGAATTTACGGAGAGAAATCTACTGGAGCTTGAGCATCTCGTACAAGCGAAATCAACCTCTGGGCCCCACACAGGGTGTTAAAATGTGTAACAGTCTTATGATTTTGTATTCTAATCTCAGAGTAGAGGGAGGCCGCTGTGCATCATTACACCTGCTCGTCTCTTCAGCATTAGTAACCTCCTCAGTTCATTGTTGCAAACAGATTATTTATTTTGTTAGATCTCAATAAATGTTATTTTACTGATTAAGGCTACAGTGTGTTGCATCGTTTTCCACAAAGACTCAGTTGTTTCTTGGCAGCTCTTGTTTGAGCAAGAGGCTGCGGGAGCTGCGTCACAAAGCCAGCAACACCTCTGCTGTCATCTTGTTAGCTGCACTGACGCTCCGCATCAAGCCTCGATGCCGGCATGACTCACCTGTGCCAGTGATGTCAACACTGCTCCTCCACGCGGCTGTTTTTCACCAGAGACCACACAGACACAAGAATCAGACCACCTGGAGGGATCAGCTTCGCTATTTTCAATTATTTTGAGGTTCATTGCTGTAACAAAAATCAAAAGAATTTGCAGTTTTAATATGTTGAACTGAGCTTTACTGTGCAGGGACTCATTCAGTTGGTTATCCAGACTGAAATATACTCACCTGTCAGTTTATTAGGTGCACCTTGCTAATAGACATGAGAGCATCGCACAGTTACTGCAAACCCCCCACCCATGAATAGAAGCTCCTGCTCCACCACATCCCAAAGGTGCTCTACCAGATTGACATCTGGTCACAGTGGAGGTCATTTGAGTACAGGGAACTCATTGCCATTCTCAAGAAACTATTTTGAGATGATCCGAGCCTTGTGACATGGCATGTTTCTCTTTATGAAGCAGAAATCAGACAATGGGTGCACTGTGGTCATAAAGGTGTGGAAATGGTTAGCAACAGTACTCAGGTAGACTTATTAAATTAATCTGAATGCTGCAGCGGAATTGGAGACCTGGCCACATTTTTCCCATCTTCTTTTGGTGACTTTGTATGAATTGTAGCTTCAGTTTCCTGTTCTTAGCTAGCAGGAAGAGCACCTGCTCCTGTGTGCTGCTGCTTTACTCTATGAAGGTTTGATGTGTTGCACATTCAGAGATGCTCTTCTGCATACTTTGGTTTGCAGTAAGTGGTTGTTTGAGTTACTGTTGTCTTCCTGACAGCTCAAAGCAGTTTTTCTATTCTTCTCTGACATCCACAAGGCATTTCAACCAGAGAAATGCTCCTCAATGGATATTTTCTCTTTTGCAAACGATTTTCTGTTGACCCTAGGTCATGGTTATGGAGGGAAATCCCAGCAGATCAGCACAGGCCAACCTATCTGGGACTAAAAACCATTCCTCATTTAAAGTTTAGACCATGTCTACATTCATAAATGCTGCTGTATGATTGGATGATTATATATTTCTATTAACCAGCTGTTTATCAGATGTACCTAATGAAGTGGCCAGTGAATCCATGTCTACACAGTAATGAAATTGACCTCAAGACATCCATGTTCCTCATAGGATGAATTGCCTCCATCTGATCAAATGATCTGTTTATCCAGCACTTATGTTCATGACATTCCCATCAGCCACAGCTGCTCTGTGGTTTACTGCTAAATAGCAAATATTATCATGGTAACACACTCAGAGGATGAACATGGCTTGGATTACACTGAGCATGCTAGAGTGCTGACATTCAAAGCACAGCTACAGTCTTGTTATTGAATTACAATCCCTCTACCATTTGGACCACTTCTAAAGTAGTAAATAGTGATTTTTTATGTTAAAAAAAATGCATTTAGCTTTTTAAAAGATAGCAATTACATCCAAGTTAGTGTGTGATTATGAGAGACAGTCAATGTGGCAACAGATGAAGGGAGCTGCATCATCAATCAGCTGTCAGCACCATTAATTAGGGAGTTAAATCTTTAGGCTATTCTTAGATCTGTCTTTTTTCCTCTGTTACTCGGCTTAGCAACAGACAGCTGATCCGATTAAAGGCATAAAATAATTGCAGATTGTCTGTTAAAAGTTAAAAGACTTCACATTATCAGCATTCACATTTTTTGCGACGTGATGATTAGTAGAATAGTTCTGCATATCATGTTTATTTGGCAACATCACAAAGTTCCAAATAAACATGTGGTTCCAAAGAATAACCAAGAAAACTTCATATCAATCATCAGTACCTTTTTTATTAATGGATATCATTTACACATCCAGGCTTAAAAAGATTGTTTAAAATAGTGGCATATTTTTAGGAATAAGAATTAAGAAAAAATAATACATTTCCATCCAGAACGGATGTATGTAAAATTAGCATCACATAACCAGCAGACAATAAACCATCAGCTGGTTAGTCACCCATCTAAACAGGTTTGCTTTAGATTAGAAGAGGATGACACCATGTGGAGAGTTACTTGCTTTTTTTCTAGCCGTTACTTGAGATCATGAACAACACAGGGTTTTATTTTCCATACGTGCCTTCATCAGCAATGCAAAAATTAAATAACCAACAAAAGTAGATAAACATGAATTTGTGAACCCATGATTTTATTATTTTATATATTTTATATATTTATTATTTTATTTATTGGTAAAGGTTAGCTTTTAGGACTGGGAGAAACCTTAATTGAAAATGGGCTATTCTATCTTTTTTCTGGGTCCTATTCCCCTGAACACTTAGATTTATTTAGAATAAAATCCAGTGGATTCTTTTATTTGGCAAAAGTTTGTGTTTTCTAGCTGCATTAAAACATCACAGAATACAAGAAGACCAGCTGCCTTAAATTGACTTTGACGCTACATAGCCTAAAGAAAAGACGCTACTGGTGTCTTGTCAGAAACACAGAGAGCTTAGGTGTAATGTACCCATGATTAATAGCGAGTGATAAAGTCTATGGACTTTACAGACTGCTTCTACTGAATGCTCTGAACAGATAAATAGGGATTATATAGAAGTTTTTGAGAAAATGTTGCCACGTTGCTTGATTTAAGACTTCGGTAAACACTTGCCTCACATTATGTTCGTTTCATGATTTATGGTCTCATTTAGAGTAAAACAGACAGTGAAGCGGGGTTTGTGTAAGTCGGTATCATTGGTGTGCACTGTCCTCAGTTTTTCAGTAAGACCCACCTGGGGGATCCCAGATGGTGACAGCCAAAATGCTCAATGAGGCTTCAACAGTCCACAGACTGAATGGGTGAGTGAGTGACGTCATGGTGGTTTTATTATAGTAGGTTCCAGGAAGAGGCTGATAAAAATCAAAACGCAAACCCGATATAAATTTGACTGATCTCCCCCTCAGGGTCAGTTCTTGGGCATCTTCAGACAGCTTCCATCACAGCTGCTTTTTAAAAAAGTCACTCTGTGGACCACCAACATCATGCGTACTGCAGTTTAACCAGGGCAAATTTGCTCATTTAAATCAGATGAAGTTATGTATTTAATATGCCCATTCCCAGAACTTTGTGATCATTTAAGCTCTAAAGTCTATTTCTGCCTTTCATTTTAGACGAAAGAGACCGAAAAGCTGTATCAGCATCTGCACAGTTCATTCAGAGACAAAAAGCTAAACTGCAGGTTTCAATCCTGGGATCAGACTGATTGGTTTATGCATGCACCATCAAAGACTATCATATTAACACATACTGTCAGTCATTGTCAAGAGGAAACTTCATTTAATCTAGGTGACGTGAGTGTTCAGATGTCGTAGGAACTCTCCTCTTGTAGTTGTGTGTCCAGGGAAAACTGCCTGGCAAAACTCACAAATATGAGACTGCAGAGCCACGTCCGACAACATCGCCCCACCAGATCCACCTTGGAAGTCATTAATCAGGGTGCAGCAGTCCATCACAGGCATCTAACAGAACCACAGAGAAGATGTATGTGAAGAGCGCAGTAAATCAGAGTCACAGTGTAAATATCTACAGTCGTGGCTCGTCTTTTACCCTGATTGTGCGTAGAGTTCTGTCTCCAGCAGGATGATTTTGCTTTGAATTTCTGGATTCATTGTAAGAGGCTCCATGGCACGCCAAGGAGTCCAGTGGTAGCAACAATGGGAATTTGTTCTCCGCCTTAACACTTTCCTTTCTTTGAGAGGGCACATCAACGCAGAGCTTGGTCATATCATCAGCAAGGAGATCGGGGAAGCTCTTTGTATTTCTTGAATGGTAATCAGCGCCACACTGTGCTGCAGGGATTTGTGTCACGGATGTTAATGTTTGAGGTTTCTCAAGGAGATATGTAGGGATTTCATGGGTAAACTGAACAGGAACGGACATCACATTACTTAATTCTCCATTAGGAATAGATGCACCTGCACAAAAATAGTTGTTTAAGGTTTGAAGCATTACGACTGAGAAGCTGTTTTAGAGCATTAGTGTTTTTTCATATGCAGACCTTGCTGTTTCTGCAGGGCTGTTGTGAGTTGCTGCAGCAGAGCTGCCTGTTTCAGACAAAGTGACCTCAGGCGAAGAAACTGCTGGTAGAGCTCATTGTAAGCTTCCTCCATCTCACCAGCTCCAGGAAGTGCATGTAGTGAATTGCACAGAAGGGTTAAGTCTGAGCTGTAATGGACATGTATACAAATCTTAAATAGGCTGTTGAGAAGAGATGCAAACTACAGAAATAAACATGTGAGTTTCACATCACAGTGCTTTGAGTAAAAGTACTCTAATCTAAGGCTGATGCAAAGCAGGAAAACCTGCTATGATAATAAAGTTGGGGTAGGCTGATCACCGTGATTTACAATGTTATGATAGGATGATTGCTAATTAGCACTCAAGACAAAATAAAGCTGAAGCTAATGGGAATGACATGAATCATACATATGAAGGATTGAAAACTTATGTGGAAAAAAAATGCAGCAGCTCTAATTCACTAGATAATTTTGCTCTGACCTGTCAACCTCTAAAGAAGTTATAACGTTTGATAAAAATGACACTCCAACAAAAAGAAGAAACGAGCATGCGACAGACGAGATTAGTCCGGTTACAGGTCAGGTGTCATCTGCTAACAAAAAGATGAGAGCTGAGGTCGAGGTCACTGACATTTGAACTCGTCCGAGATTTTTAGTAGACGATTTCAAAATCCTAGGTGACTTCCTTCTTGAGTTTTCACATTCACGAGATTTTCCGAAAACTTGACCTCTGACCTTGAGGTTGAGGTCACTGAGATTTGAACTCGTCCAAAATTTTTTGTAGATGCATCTACGGTATCAAGTTCAAATGTCGCCTTGTTCTCAAGTTATCATATTCAAAAACTTGGGTGTCCATGCCACCAATACCCTATCAGCCTTTTATGGCTGAGGGGTTAAAAAAAGGTCTGGGAGGAAACTCTATGCTATATATTTTTATGTTAATTTGCTGAACACTGAAGTAATGTCTTGACTTGTTTCACTTTTTTAAACCCAGCATGCAAAATACAGGAAAGAAAGAGACACAACAGTAAAGGTAACTTCTTAATTCTGATCTTTTCTGAACCTTGATATCTGGAAGTGTACAATGTGATATAATTCCTAATAGAGTTATACTGCATTTACAACTTATTATATTGGTTTGCTTACCCCTCTGCAGTCTCTCTTCTAGCAATTCAGGAGTTGTTATGTAAAGCTACATCCAGATTTTCCTCGGCAGTTTTCCATGTGATACAGGCCCCCTGTTTCATGTTCAAAGAATCAGACACTGTCTCACCATTTACATCAATCCTCAAAGCCCATTTACTAAGCACAGATGACGCAGCACCACAGGTATGATAAGAGTCTAATGTATATTATGCTCAGCAAGTCTAACAACATATAGATTGCCTGAGAACTGCTAAACATAAGGAAGTAACTGTTAAAAAAAAAAAGGAGGAAGTGAAACCTCCTGGGTATATAAGGAACTTCAACATTTCAGTGTTACATGAGTGGCTGTAAAGTAGTTTTAAATAAAGACTGAGGAAAGAGGAAAGAGACAAGCTGCATTTTGTGCATAAAGAAGCACGAGAACAGCTTTGCTATCAGCTGATTGTTTGGCTGGCTCTGAAAAAGAAAAACCTGTCTGATCAATTCCTTCTTGAGCACTGAGAACATAACCGGCCTGGAGCAAAACTGAGAAAATAAAACAAAAGGGTTTTCTTTTTTACATTTTCCAATAGGTCCCTGAGAAGTCGGTTTTTCAGGTATGTTTATAAACAACTTCTGCACTGGATGAATTATAATTGTGTAACTTGATTATAGAAACTAAATACATGCAAGTCTAAATCTAATTCCGCTTTAACCCCCGATAATCGCAAATCACGTAACGATAGTTTATGAATTACATTTGAAATTGAACCTTACTTGCACATAAAGCGATCGGCCATTCCAGACAGGAAGTTCACACACAAATGTTGATGTCAGGAGAAGTAGGCAAGATCCGCATTTCTCTCTCTCTCTCTCTCTCTCTCTCTCTCTCTCTCTCTCTCTCTCTCTCTCTCTGCGCAATGACGTCACTGCACTCACCTGCGCAAATCGCCCGTGAACCTTCCACTACAACCTGACGCGTCCAACCAGGTTGCCTTCAAAATAAAAGACATGGAAACGCTCTGGACGGCTTTTACTTTGAAATACTCCTAAAGTTTGTGTTATCAAAAAAAAAACATTTACTGTACAAGTTTGCACAACACGAAAATTTTAATTATTACTCGTCGACAGTTATGTAATAGCAAACTATCATTTTGACTTGATGTTGGTACTAGATTAAGTCCAGGGGGTCAACAAGGTCATTACACCATCTCCTCCTGGATATTGTTCATTCTTGTGCAAGCCGTTGTTGTAACTCACCTAACACAAATGTCAGTCTGAACAACAATAAAGCTACTTTCAGCTGCTTCCTTATTCACAAGAGGTCACCACAGCCGGTAGCTCTGCATATTTGATTTAGTTCATTTTTGATGCCCTTCCTGATACAACCCCAAAGGCATAGTTTTTTTTTCAGTCTGAATCACAATAATACAAAATTTAAAAAAAATTGTCCAGCTGATAAGAGCTGCATCATTACTGTTCAGGACCAGCATTACGCTGAGAGCTCTGTAATAGCTTTGTCATGTCTCTGTTTCTCCAGGTCTATTCTGAACGTGTGTGTTTGGCATTTGAGATGTTCAGCCATCTGTTGAATGTGGCTGATATCAATTTAAAAATAGATCCACATTAAGACAGCAGAGTCCTGGAAGCAGACTACCTTCCTTACTGCCCATCCAGTTATGAGGAGCGGCGAGAGCTTGCCCTTAGAGTCAGCTCCTGACAGCCGACTTTACGGTCAGCAGCTTGTGATCTTAGAGAGGTGCCAACTAACTCAGACTTCAGACTTCTTATGTACAGTGGGGCAAAAAAGTATTTAGTCAGCCACCGATTGTGCAAGTTCCCCCACTTAAAATGATGACAGAGGTCAGTAATTTGCACCAGAGGTACACTTCAACTGTGAGAGACAGAATGTGAAAGAAAAATCCATGAATCCACATGGTAGGATTTGTAAAGAATTTACACACAAATCAGGGTGGAAAATAAGTATTTGGTATTTGGTCAATAACAAAAATACAACTCAATACTTTGTAACATAACCTTTGTTGGCAATAACAGAGGTCAAACGTTTACTATAGGTCTTTACCAGGTTTGCACACACAGTAGCTGGTATTTTGGCCCATTCCTCCATGCAGATCTTCTCGAGAGCAGTGATGTTTTGGGGCTGTCGCCGAGCAACACGGACTTTCAACTCCCGCCACAGATTTTCTATGGGGTTGAGGTCTGGAGACTGGCTAGGCCACTCCAGGACTTTCAAATGCTTCTTACGGAGCCACTCCTTTGTTGCCCGGGCGGTGTGTTTTGGATCATTGTCATGTTGGAAGACCCAGCCTCGTTTCATCTTCAAAGTTCTCACTGATGGAAGGAGGTTTTGGCTCAAAATCTCACGATACATGGCCCCATTCATTCTGTCCTTAACACGGATCAGTCGTCCTGTCCCCTTGGCAGAAAAACAGCCCCATAGCATGATGTTTCCACCCCCATGCTTCACAGTAGGTATGGTGTTCTTGGGATGCAACTCAGTATTCTTCTTCCTCCAAACATGACGAGTTGAGTTTATACCAAAAAGTTCTACTTTGGTTTCATCTGACCACATGACATTCTCCCAATCCTCTGCTGTATCATCCATGTGCTCTCTGGCAAACTTCAGACGGGCCTGGACATGCACTGGCTTCAGCAGCGGTACACGTCTGGCACTGCGGGATTTGATTCCCTGCCGTTGTAGTGTGTTACTGATGGTGACCTTTGTTACTTTGGTCCCAGCTCTCTGCAGGTCATTCACCAGGTCCCCCCGTGTGGTTCTGGGATCTTTGCTCACCGTTCTCATGATCATTTTGACCCCACGGGATGAGATCTTGCGTGGAGCCCCAGATCGAGGGAGATTATCAGTGGTCTTGTATGTCTTCCATTTTCTGATGATTGCTCCCACAGTTGATTTTTTGCACACCAAGCTGCTTGCCTATTGTAGATTCAGTCTTCCCAGTCTGGTGCAGGTCTACAATACTTTTCCTGGTGTCCTTCGAAAGCTCTTTGGTCTTGGCCATGGCGGAGTTTGGAGTCTGGCTGTTTGAGGCTGTGGACAGGTGTCTTTTATACAGATGATGAGTTCAAACAGGTGCCATTCATACAGGTAACGAGTGGGGGACAGAAAAGCTTCTTACAGAAGACGTTACAGGTCTGTGAGAGCCAGAGATTTTCCTTGTTTGAGGTGACCAAATACTTATTTTCCACCCTAATTTACGAATAAATTCTTTACAAATCCTACCATGTGAATTCATGGATTTTTTTTTCACATTCTGTCTCTCACAGTTGAAGTGTACCTCTGGTGCAAATTACTGACCTCTGTCATCATTTTAAGTGGGGGAACTTGCACAATCGGTGGCTGACTAAATACTTTTTTGCCCCACTGTAACCCTGCGTGAGGGCCAAGGGACTCGCATCGCTATGAGAATCATGTCTTTGTCATGTCACTTCGGCTCCAGGAAGATTTTGTTGCCCTTTTTTAGCTTTTATTTTGCATTTGCCCAGCTTATCTAGTGTTTGCTGTGTGTCATCTAAGACCACTTTAGATGCCCTAACTTTCCCCACAAAAATCTTGATTTCATATTTCACTTTAAAAAGGAAATGCTTTTGGATACAGGCTGTTATTTTTCCCCATTTCCAGTCTGGGTGTAGTGTCTGAGATGGTTAAAAAGTGATGCATGGCTATCGATCACTGCACGACTAAAATGGTAAAAGAGCTCGTCGTACTCACTGGAACACTAACCAGTCATGGAAATTTGTTGTTTGCATAAAAATAAATGATCCAGGAAAGAAAATTACTCCAGCAGCAGTTTTCAGGCCAAAAGAAATAAATAAATAAAAAGATGACAGTGCTGGGCAGTGAGAAGCACACTGTGCAAATGTGAAGAATGTCCAGGCTCCATCTTTACACTGTATGAAGGGCTATATGTTATTTATGTTTGGCAGCTTTTCGCGTTTCTGAGGACACATGAGATACTTCATCACTTCTGAAGCTATTAATATGAAAGCATTCAAAACAGTCCAATAAATCAATAATTTTAAAACAGACTAACAGTTAGGCACTGCTTTTCCATCAGACAGCCAAATGTTGATTGATGCAGTTGTTAAATGCTGGTCAGGTATACCCAACTGTCTGTGTGAGTGTGTGTGTTTTCAGGTTTGCACTGTGCTTGTTCTGACCTTGACACACACACACCACACCCTTTCATTTTCTACCACCTCCTCCTCCTTCACAACTACTTGATTTACAAGTTGGGACTCTCTGAAGTGTGTGTGTGTGTGTGTGGGGGGGGGGGGGGGGGGGGGGTCTTGCTGTGAATAACTTCCAGGCAGGCAGCCAGGAACTGTCATCTGCCAGTGCAACACTATCCATCTTGTCAATCTTGTTTTATAATTGTAACATTCTCATATTCTCCGGCTGAGCAGAGAGAAGTTTCCAACATAGACACACGCATACACACACAAAGGCACACACTTCTTCGCTAAATGTGTTTCTCCACAACATTCACATCTTATTCGTCATTTATTAGCATAAGTATTTAAAATAGCTCTATTTTAAATGTAGTAGTAATGTGCTTATATTCATTGATTTGTCTCCAACAGTACAGTAAGTCTGACGTATTCTCATAAAGCTTCTTTTTGTGAGAAAGAACAACATTTTTTTTGACAGCCTGTTTTTCATCACAGTCCCCTTTTTGGCACTGCAGTGCAGTAATTGAAGAGCTTCTGCTGGTGCTGATGGAGTCAGTTTTTCTTAAATCTCATTGCAAATCATCAGCAACCATCATAAAAGAAAGACATCTACCCTTTAAACTCTTTTATTTAACAATAATTCAAACTAAATCTGTCCTTTCATGATTAGGCAGAAAGGCCATTTAAACCTTTACCAAGATGATTCTGTGTTGCTTTCAGTTTCCTTTATAGTAACAAAAAAATTGAGCACATTAGTTTCAGTTTATTATATCAAGTCCATCAAGGATCTCATCAGTCTTTCACCTTTATTAAGTTGCCACCCAGCAAAGTTAATACCCAAGGATACAGCAACAAATACACAGAGGAAGAAGGTTTCCACCGTCTCTTCTTTTCACATGCTTCAGAATGATAATTCAGCCGGCTCACCAATCAGTTACGATTTTAATCCAGCCGCGACTAAGAGCTTTAGAGCGGTGATGTGGAGCATACAGTTATCACAGAGATGGCATGAGCAATGACGTCTGCCACCACATTTATCACCGGACACTCTTAGTGAGGGAGACCAGATCCAATTACAGAGGTCTCTATGGGCTCAACAATGGTCTGCTAAAAATACACCCAGAGAGGCTTTTCCACACTCAGCAGCACACCCACACACAACCTGATACTGTTTAACAATATACATGTATGTATATCTTCGCTTGGAGTGTTTATTTTTGTCACTATCGGAGGTAAGACTAAGAGATTCTGCTCCGTTCTGAGACTCTTTAGAAAATGTGCAGAAATGTGGCGAGTGACGCGTGCACCTGTGTGTAGGCGTGTGTACATGAACAGGTATAGAATAAAAGGAAGAACGCCGAAGGAAGCACACAGGGGCCCCCGTGGAGCACTGAATAGAAAGTTATTTACAGCTCAGTCCATCAATAAACGACAGGTGCAGCATCCTCACAAACAGACGTATTAGCTTTCCTCCCGCTGGAACAATATCATCTCTAGCAGCCGGCCGCTGTCTCCCTCTCTCACACACTCACTCTCTCAAACATCTCTATGACAGCAATGCAACCAAGTCATGTTACTGCTGGATTTTATAATGACATTAAAAAAAGAGAATGCAAGTTAATTCCTGTTTTTCTTTGATTCATTCGTTGACTTTTTCTTCCAGCAGTTCCAGGAGTAATTCAAGCTTTTTGGAGCTTTTTCAATGGTTTATCTGACAAATAATATGGTTAATAATATGGTTTCCTCTAATATAGATCATTAAATATGCTTGTGTTATGATTTCTTTTTGGTGAGAGAAATTCTAGAATTTATTTAGTATGGCAGCAACTCAGTGTATTTAGGCATGTAGACATGGTCAAAAACCTGATGAAGCATCAGAATGAGGAAGAAACATGTTTTAATGCTCATAGGTGCCAGACAGGCTGGTCTGAGTATTTCAGAAACTGCTGATCTGCTGGGATTTTCCCACACAATCATCTGTACGATTTACAGAAAATCGTCCAAAAACAGACAGTGAGCGGCAGTTCTCGGGGTGAAAACACCTTCTTGAGGTCAGAGGAGAATGGCTAGGCAGCTTTGAGTTTGAGTAACAGCAAACCTTGAAGCAGTGCAGACGACCAGTTGAATAGTAACATCTAATTTTGTATAAACAGCATGAGAGTAAGTCACTAAGAACAATAAACTAAACTAAACACTGCTCAAGTATCGATCCATGTCCTTAGGTACACCTGTTCAACTGCTTGTTTATGGAACGATCTAATCTGCCAATCATATGGCAGCAACTCAGTGCCTTTAGGTGTATAGATATGGTCTACACTACCTGCTAAAAGGCAAACCGAGCATCAGAATGGGGAAGAAAGGTGATTTAAGTGACTTTGAACGCAGCATGGTTGTTGGACGATTCATCTGACGAACCTTGTATTCTGCTGCAACATTCAGATAGGTCAGAGTTTGTTGTAAAAAGCATAAAAGCATAGATCCATCCTGCCTTGTATCAAACGTTCAGGTTGCTTGTGGTGTAATGGTCTGGGGGAAATGTTCTTCACATACTTCCAGCCACTTAATACTGACTGAGCATTGTTTAAACACGACAGCTTACTTGAGAATTATTGCCAACCATGTCCACCCCGTTATGACCACAGTGTACCGATCTATTGATGGCTGCTTCCAGCAGCATAACACACCATGTCACAGACTCAAATAATCTCAAAGTGGCTTCTTGAACATGACCAAAATCATCAGAGCTTAGTCTTAGTGAATGTTTTCAGCACTTTGTTGAATCTGTGTCACAAAGGATTAAGGCAGTTCTGACGGCAAGCAGAAACTAGCAATTTATAACAAAGCTGCCAGTGAGTGGATATGGATTTCTGATTGGGGGGGGGGGGGGGGGTGCAATTAGCTTATAAATAAACCAGTGGTTATAGTCTGATATGGACAAGGACAGCCGTAGACACCAAGGACGAGTTGTCATTTCTTTTTCTTTTTTTTTCTTTTCTTTTTTTTTTTGTGTCCCGTTTGGATCTTTAGCCATCAGAATTGTTGTCTTAAGGCCAAGAAAGCTGCCAAGCAGATTTATTTTACCAAGTGGATCATCATGGCCTTGCCATATTGGTCCATTTGATTGATCTTTATTATAATTATGAATTTATTTTATTTTCAGTTGCTACAAACGGGACAGACATGACTGGGGGATGGACAGGGAGAAAGAATGAAAGAAAGAGAGGGAGAGAAAGAAAACCAAAGGGGAGAAGAGATGGTGAGAAGGAGGGGAAGAAAGAAAAAAAAAGAAAGAAAAACAAACAAAACACCTGGATCACCTGTATGGAGAAAAAAAACAGAAGAGAAAGCAAACAACAAAGAGCAACATAATAAAAAAAACAGCACCATCACAATAAAGCTAGCAGTGGATAACAGTAGATACTAAATAATAAACGATATTGTGCCGCACGCAAGATAGACAGCGCACAATGTGCTTTGAGGCAGCAGCCAAGAAAGCTGTAGTCCGCGTCTGTGAACACCCGTGTGTACACCTGTGTGCATACCTGTGTGGATCAGCATGCTTGTATTCCAAAGGTTTCTCCATGTAACGATCTGCTAGGGAGTGTGGGGAGCCACAGCCCCGTCCACCAGGGTATGAGGCAGGTATGGAGGAGATCCAGGCCCCAGATATCCAGAGGTCCCAGAGTACAAGGACCCGAGGAGGACCACCAAAGGGGGGGGAACTGTGCCACCCTCCTGGGAAGAGCTGAGTAGAGCCCCAAAGGAGAGGTCACCCCGCAGCTACGGAGCAGAGGCCAGAGGGGGTTGCAGTGGCGTGCCCGCGGGCTCTGCCGGCAGCCAGCTGTGCCAGAGAGGACCGAGCTTAAGGCCCAGAGGCCAGAGGCCTGAGGGCATCCCACCCCCTGGAAGGAGCCCAGCCGGGCCACAGGCGCCCGGCCCCGCCAATCGGCCACCAGGAGTGAGCCGGTACATACATGAGCGCCCAGCCCCAGACGACCACCAACACACCAACGTCTGAGGGCATCAGCCACCGGCAGGGAGTGTGGTGAGGGGAGATAGGCCTCCGTACTTTAGAGGGCCTGAGATGTACCCAGAGAGGTTGAGTCTAAGACCCAACCTGACATATAGACACAGACGAACAGGCACACGCGGACACAGACGTGCATTCCCACCCCATATGCACAACCAAATACTCGGCACTCACCCAACGTGTAGACAGACACAAATAGACACTGCACAGACAATCGCACTCCCCAATATCAACAGGTCCAGGTACCCCCACCTAGACCCTCCTTATCTGCAGTAGCAGGGAGGCCCCGCATCCCAGACCCCAATCTGATGGCCAGCACCTCCTCCCAGCCCCCCAGCCCTGACGACTAACAGAACCGGGGTGAGTGAAGACCTCAAACCTCCCTACACCCGCTCATATGTAGTGTTGCTGTGTGCTGTTCTAAAGTGCATTTAAAACTCAGGAGAGCATGGTACTAGCTTCCTCTCAAAGAGCAGCACGGCTCTTCCCGAAAACCCTTAGTGTCTAAATGCATTTAAAGTTGAGGGTAGGGCACCAGCGCCAGAGGTGGGTTGGAGTACACCGATCATCCTCTGGATGCTGTAAAACGTGCCCACCCCCAAGGCCCTATATGTATGTGTTATGTGAGAGTGTGAGTAATGTGGATGTCTAGGTTGCAGAATAAAATTGGGGCACAGGCGGCCAGAAGGGGACAGAGGGGGAGTGCCTCCCCTGCACCCTGGTGACATACCTGCACCCCAAGCCCTGCGTGTGTGGGTGGGTGTGGTAGAGCGGGAATAGGGAGGCAGCTGAGGATGGGGAGGGAAGAAAGGGAGGGGCAAGCGGCCCCTCCCTGGGGCCAGCTCCCCCGCTGACCCCAGTAGGCACCCCCACACTCTGGAACCCACCAGGGCAAGGGGGCCCAGGCCCATCCGGACCGGGGCCCGCAGCAGCAGCACCGCCCAGCCCCACAGAGTCCGGGGCAGCCCACCCGACTCCACCCCAGAGAAAACTGCACCCACCCCATCATCCAATCATCTCCCAAACTACACAAGACAATAGACACCCAGGTTGAGTTCATTCTCCACCTCTCCTATATCTCTCCCCCCACCTGCAGAGTGAGCTCCTGTAGTGAGGAGACCACCTGCAAAGATATAACAACCTCCCCACCAGTTAGAGAGCCCCTAGTAGGGCCGATGCACCAGAGGTCCCCTGCACTGGGGCTGAGCCCCCCTGCACCCACCCGCCCACTGCTCTGGCAACACAACAGCCAGGACCCAAGCCCCCAAGGCCCGGCCAGCACCCCAGACCGGGGGGCGGAGCACCCCCAGACCCCCAAGCCTCCACGCCCGTCCCGGACCCTCCCAGGGGCAGCCAGGCTACCAGGCCAGTAACCAACGTCCGCCAGCACAGACCCTCCCCCATCTCCGCTGTACGCAGCCAGTTGTCGAGTGACGAGTTGTCATTTCTGTTAAACTCATTTGAAATCCACCTGAATGCTGCACATACAGTTGGTCCATTGTAATTTAAAGTTTCCACAGACTTATAGGCACACGGTGTCCACACATAGCCTCTTCCTCACCATCTGATGACAAAATTTATGTTATGTGGCCAAGCAAACTGAAAGACTCTTTAAAGACTGAAAGACTTTACTCTCTCGACTAAACACGGTCCTTTCTGACTCCAAAAATGTATTTGGCAGCAGCCTAAGCTTTAATGTTGAGCTTTCAAAAGCTAAAGTCCAGAACAGCAGGAGACTTCCCAGTGCCTTTGTGCATTACTTATATGGAGACGATGGCTACTGAAAAAAATAGATACAAATTAACTCTCCATTTTTAAGTTAAAAATTTAATCTGTCCAAAATCTTTTAAACTAAGTCTTTCCTAACTTTGCTAATTGGCAATGGTATAATGAGCTAAGATGGCAAGTATTATAAATAGCAGACTATACCTGATTTCTTTATTATGCAAAATTAGTCATAGTATGAAACAGAAGGTAGTATGGCAAAATGTAGTTCTTTGTGCCACTGACAATAAGCCACGGGCCAAATTTATCTAAAGAAAACTTCAGCATGTGGCCACAGCTATACAGTAGTTATATGTCTGCAAAGTAACTATCAGGTTATTGAATGGATATACTCAAAATTAAATTGCCATGAAAAAAGCTTATGCAAGACCATTCTGGACAATAACGCATGTCACGTATCAAGAAAAAGGCCTTTCGTCTGCAGAAGATGCAGAAGCAAAAGTGAAGAAGGTTTTTGGAGTTTGGCACCCATATAGCAAATCACCATGACAAGGGTGTGTGAGGGGCAGAAGGCAGAGGCTGAAGGCAGCGTTTAGTCTGTCAGGTCAAAAGTTAAGGAGCAAATAGCATCTCCAAAGGGTAGCTTTCCACTTTTGGAAAAAGGTGGTGTCAAGAAACACTGAGATATATTCACAGGAGGATATCTTTTCAACATGGGTTAGAGTAATCTGAAGGGACAGCATGCCTGAGTCAACATGGACATGTGACCAGTCAAACTGAAAAGAAACACTGAAAGTCAAAACAGATTATCAAGTCAGATAAAAGGATTATACTTTTCGTAACAGTTAAAGGAACTCTCAGAGCCGCCGCGTTTGTCTGAGTTCTCCTTATGAAACGAATCGCCTGCTGCTCTCATTACGCCTGACTTGGGCAGCACGTTTGCCATTTTGTAACATAATGAACACTTCTTGCCCCCTCCTCTTTTCTTCCCTTGTCACTTTTTTTCCACTGTGTCTGCCAACACCAAAATCCAGCTGACCAGTACGTGGTGTACAGTAGGATCAGGTGTCGACTGGCTGAATGCAGCCGCGGCTACAGATCGCTGTGGCTGAGAGCGCCGCGGTGTCGTCTTCCTCCCATCAAGGGTGCTGCCAACATTAACACCATGTATGACAAAACAACATAGACTTGGTGAAAAGGACTTTGTTTAGTCACTTTTCATCACATCATTAATATGTAGCAAGCAGCAGCACAGTGGACAGTGCCTTAAATAAAGTCTAAGCGCTGTTTCTTGCACTGAAACCACCAACTAGACAGTTTTGTTCTTATAGCACAACAACATTGAATCTACTTAAATGTCTGTCATACTTTTTTTAAATACACAGCTCTGAGAGGCTCGATTTAGACACAGTTATGCTTTGAAGTTAATGCTAACAGCAGCTTGCTAACTTATCAACAGTGTTGGCATGCTAGCATTCAGTCCTGGAGGTCCCCGCCGTGCTGTTCTAAAAATGCAACAAGGGCAACCTGGCAGAGTCAGCGAGGAGGCCGCCACGTACTGGTACAACAAGAACTAATGTGTAATTCTTAATTTTACTGCATCAAATTTGAGGTTTTGAACCTTTGAGTCATAACCCTGTTATTTGTTCTAATTTCCATTTCAGTGAGGGAGGAAAGCATTTTGCTTACATTTTTTAAATCTCGTTCGGGCCTCTCTTTCTCAAGTGTCTCTTTAATGGGCCTCAATGCTTATGGTTTCACAGCTACTGCATGACTTTTGGTTGCTATTTTAAGGTGGAAATTTTCAATGTACATTGAAGGAAAGAGATCTCAACCATGCTAGCAATCTTAGTGTAACCTAAAAGCCATTTTTGGCTGCTCCCTTAGTCACACGGGATCATCAGTGTAGGTAGCTCTGCATATTTGACTTGGCAGATTTTTACACCGGATACCTTTCCTGATGGAGCCACTAAGAGATTCATGTCTCCTGCCAGGATCAAACCGGGGACCTTTTGCTGTTAAGTAAATGTGTAACCCACCACAGCATAGAGCTCTTACTCGTTCATCTTACTTTAGCATATGATGAGGAATAAAGAAAGGAACCCACAATTATTAATTAATTATAATTGACTGTCAATATCCTGATAGTCCATGTGACACAAACAAACCCATCATTTAAAAAATAGCTAAGAACTGTTAGAAACTACCTTCCTAATTATTTTTGTGGTCATTTTTAAGCCTTTTCAATAAGCATAACTGTTTATTCCTGGGCTGTCTTTAGGCTTAAAAGTTACTTTTGGCTGCTCCCTTATTCACAAGAAGTCACCACAGCACAGTAGCTCCACACTTTTGATGTGGCAAATTTTAACATCACATGCTCTTCTTAACACAATCCCATTTGCTTCTCGTGGAATAAACGGCAGATGTATTGCTTTTTAGGTGAACGTGAAAACTGCTAAATTATCTTTCAACCATTTTTTAGATAATTGTAGAAACTCTAATCTGTGCAGTTACCTATTTCCTAACATTTAAACAAAGTCAATTCAAGGTGATTTCCAAAGGATTCAATATCAAGTATTCGCTGCCTTTTAATTTTTTTTTTTTTTTTGCACCATTTTACAAAAGGCCTGGCATTATTTTGCACGCACACAAACTCATACAGAAGAAGTACTTTTCATACCATTTGAACACTCAAGTGCTCGTAGCTGCTCACGTCATCACGTTTCACCGTGATTCCTTAAGAATTTTCTTTCGGTCATTTTGAAATCAAAATATAAATCCAACATGTATATAAAAAAACAACCAAAACAAAACTGCACAATTCTGAAAAATATGGAAGACAGGTGGAGAGATTTACAGTCACAGAATTGAGGTCCACAACATGTAATGTATCTGATGCCTAAGACAAGAAATATGTCTGCCTGCGAATTTGAATTTTCTGGCATTAATTTATACAAATCATAAAAGACTCGATCTGGACGGCGCCACCGTGGTTCTAACGTTCAGTGCCTCTGTAACAGAACAATTTAATTTTACATGTCTTAAACAGCCTGTCACAACTTAATGACCTTCCAGTTTAAACAGTGTGACGTACTGGACACTCTTTGACATACTGCATTAACACTAGCAACACTAACACTTGAATTCTGAGAGTGACTCATGCCTGTGATAAAAGGGCTTTGCTATATGTGATGTTTGGAATAAAGGTTCACTTAGTGTGGTTGATGGAGTGAGGTTTTATGAAAAGGCACTTTGTATTTTCACTTAGCAAGTCAATTTTCATTCTTACATAAAGCCCGAGAAGCCTGTCGTCACAGGTGTATGCAGTTTAACAGGAGAGCCGCCTGAATCAGCCTTTAAAAGGTGCTGAAAAGTGACAGGCGAAGTGATATGGCAGATTTTTTTCTTCAGCTTAAGGCAATTAGGTTTTTAACTGGTAGTATCAAAATAAAAACTTTGGTAAACTTTGGTCCAAGACCTTCCACATGAGCATGTTTAGTACTGCGGCTATAGTTTCCATAGAAAGATATAAGTAAGTATTTTATTGTGGAAAAGTGGAACTCTTTCACAGCTGCCTGTCATCTCCAATCTCGGCCTCTGAGTGGGCCAATCAAGCAATTCTGAAAACATGCTTTAAAAAAATTAGTGTGTTTCTGAGTATTTAACACTGCATGGCATCTACCATGATATCCATGTGTTATAGGCTGCATAGCAGGACAGGATTCACAAATAGCACTGCAAAAAAGTCACCTTTACCAATGCACACGAAATATATATAAACAGTGTCATGAAATATCAATCTTTTACAGCATTCACACAGGTACTATATTTAATAGCACTTAAAGATAAAAAAAATAATGGTCTCTTTAACTATGCTAGCACACCTCCGTATGCTAGAAGGAGGTTTAGTAGAGTGGAGTGAAAAACCTCACGTTTGATGCTTTTGAACTCTTTTGTTCATTTTAAAACGGCAGCGTATCCATAAAGATTTTCTCCACTATCGGAGGAGGAGGCACCAGGTCCTCCAGTTTCAGGTAGAAGATGCGCTGCAGGCCTTGTGTGCACAGAGTCCTCAGTTCAGGCAGTTTGCCCAGAAGGCGAGACTGATAGTTGGGTTGCGTCCGGCTCAGTTCTGATCCATTTCCACTCACGTGTTCCCTTAGACAAGCGATGAGGTGACTTTGAAAGTCCTCGACCCGCTTGGGCTCTTTGAGGCCGTGACGATCTAAGGGCAAAAGAAGTTTCCATGAGAAACCCCAAATATAACGACAACCTTGAAATGCGATGAAATTCACTAAAAGCAGACAAAGCTTCTTTACCGGTGATGATGACGAGGGCTGCGAGGCAGGAAAACAAGTAGACGTCTAAGTTCAAGCGGCGAAGGCTGTGCGAGAAATCCATTATGGAGTCGATCCAGTCACCGAAACTGCGAGCGCACTGTAGTCGGTGGAGCACCACGCCATCGCAGAAGATCAGCTCATTCTTTTCTGGATCTGACCTGAATTATTTTAAACCATTACGTCAGTGAGAGCATTGACCAACGTGAAGGAATGTAGCAAAATATTAGTGAACCACACTTTTTTTTTAACAGCAGAAGAAAGAACACTGACCTGTAAGCCAGGCGGAGGATAAAGAGTTCAACAAAAGCAGATTCGAGGAGCAGCTCCTGGTCTTCTGTGCAGAAGTCCGTGAATCCTGGGATGGCTTGAGCCCATTTCCTTATCACATCCAAGGAACCAGTCAGTAAATCATAGAACTGCTGGATATCACCAGCATCCTCCTTCTCTTTCGAGCTGTCTGCTGTCTCCTGGTACTGAGGAGGGGAAAAAAGGGTTAGTTAGCTAAAGAGATTTTCAGAGGGCTATTTAGTGCTGTTGGTTTGACTCTACATTGTCACCAGTGTAAATTCAGATGAAGAAGACATGGGTTAGCTACAAGTTTTGAGTTACCTTGGAATAGTCAAGCTTTCCGATGGTTGGGCTTGAGTCTAGATGAGCCCTGACAAGCGAAGCTATGATGTTGACACTGGGGGTCGTGGATGAAGCCTCAACTGGGATCTTGGGCTTGGAGGGCAGGCGACCTCTGCGACCTTTAAGGCTGTCCCTACGAACAACTAAAAGAGGACAAGGCGAGGAACATGTTTATGACTCCTACATGACTCTTTCGGCATTTGAAAAACAAAAGCTGTATCAGCTGACGTTTCCCTTTTTCTTCAACTGTTAATGTAAAGCTCTGGTTACATATGTCTCTGAGCTTCCTGGCTTTGCTGCTGCAAAACTGTCATTACCAACCCCGATTTGTGGCTGTCATGCATTAGCCACTGCGAGCTTTGAAAGAGTATCACATTGCATTACCTTCTTTGACCATTCCCACTGCAAGACATTTCTGGAAACGACAGAACTGGCATCGGTTTCTCCTCCTCTTGTCTACTGGACAGTCTTTATTGGCAAGGCACACATACTTTGCATTTTTCTGGACAGTTCGCTGTCAAACACACAAAGAAAACACATTAATATGGAATCATAATGTGGCAAACATATACGACTGCAAGTGACTGAAATGCACAAGTCTTATTTTTGTTTATAGCATCAATTTCTGATCACCAGCAACCCTGACTTGGATGAGTGGTTAAGAAAACAGATTAATGGATTTCTGCTCAATCAACTGTGAGCCTCTCTTAAACAAAGATACAGTGATAACTGGTACATTACTGCTCAGTATAAGTGCTAAAAATATTTTTAAAACAATGTAATAATTTTATTATTTGCCAATACTGAAGCTGTGCACTTGTGTCTTACGTTAGCACACACAAACTCACTTTATAAATATATTTCTGAAGAATTATCGCCGTGATTGCACAGTTTAAAAAATATAACATGACTGCTCTCTGGTGGATGTGGTTTGCTCACTTTGTCAGTGAATCTAAATCATCTTAAATATATGAAACATATGTGCACACATGCATAATTACTGCAGTTTTTTTGTTACTTGTTGCATACATGACACACACACTGAGATATCAGCTATGACTGCAGGTTTATTCTCCTTGATGACTGCAGCATCATGTACTCAGTCAAACAAATCTGTAATCTTAAAGCTGCTAAATATCTTCTTTTCTTTTTTTTACCTTGAAAAAACCTTTGCATCCCTCACAGGTACGGACTCCATAGTGCTGGCAGGAAGCGTTATCACCACAAACTGCACAGCGACTCTCGTTGGATCCTGGGTTTTGCGTTTTAGGAGACATCATGGCACCCTCCGCTGTCTTGGGGCTTTCTAGAAGTCTATGCTCCAGAGAAACTGGGGGGCAGTGAAGTGGGGAAACATGCTGCTGAGGAGACAGGAAGAAGTGGTCTTCCTGGCTTGGCTGAGCATCCTGGTGCTGCTGCCCCATGGGGGAGTGTTGTTCTGGTGCAGAGCTGAAGGTGAAAAAGGAAAGCTGCTGAGCTATGGCAGCCTTGTCAGCCACAGAGGTCAGGGGGGCTGAGGGGTAGGGGCTGAAAGGGGAATCCCAGACAGGTGCAGACTCTGTCTGAAAGCTTGGTGTTGGAGGAGAAGCAGTGGCATAGACTGGGCTGCCATAGTAGTCAGAGCTGCATGACGACAGCGTTTCGTCAAGGCAGTTGAGTGCAAAGGATCCTGGGTAGCAGCCATACACCTGGAGATCATCCAGCTTGAAGGCCTGGCTGTGCATCTGAGAGCTGGTGCTTTCAGCTACTCCTGTGTGGCTGAATGAAACCGTAGAGGCAGGAGGAGAGGTGGTAATCTTACAGGAATATGCATCAAACTCCCCGACATAGCCATTTCCAACCAAAGTGTTGATGCTGGGCAATGAAGATGTGGACAGCTGGTCCTTTTGGCCACTGAAGTCCATCACCAGTGTGGCACTGAGGTCAGGATTCAAGAACTCAGAGCTGAAGTAGTTGTCATGGGGCAGGGATGCATACTGGGTTTGTACACAGGGCATTGCTAGGAAAGAGAAAACCAACATTTAAAACAACTAAAATAAATCCTTAAAGATAAATACTGATTCATTTCTGGGTAACAAACACGACTTTATTAAATTCTCTATCTGAACACTGCATCTTTGTGAGGTAGATTTAAAGCAACACAGTCTAAGTCAGATATTCCCATCTCAAATTAGTGCAGTAAATATGACTTTGTGATCATTTTTCGAAATAAAACCAAGTGAGTTAAATCACTCGAGACAAATGGCCCCAGTAATGAGCTGACTCTTTAAACATGTGTTAGAAACTAGATATTGCTACTGGATATATAATGGTCAGCATTTCTTAATGCTTCCTCTATAACAATCTAAACAGAGGGCAACATTAACACCTGAAATGTCCATCTCATTTCCCCAACATGCCTCTAACTTTATCAAGGGGCCTATTCGTCCCCTTGAAAAAAATGCAGAGGGTGGTCCAGCGGAGCAGTCAGGTATTGTCAGATATTGTGTTACTGGCTGTTAACGCTCTAAAAACCTCCTTCAGTAGAGGGCAACCCCTCTTTCACAACACCTGTACTGGGGTGTGTTGCAGATTGTATGTCGGGGTGGGCTGACTGCCAGCTGAAATGGGAATAGTGGCAAAGTCTGTTTATGTGCATGGGTGGATGGGCGTGTATCTACAAGTGTCCTTACTTCTTCATTTTATAGCTTTTTATTTTTTTTCTCAATACAGAAGCTGAAGCATGTTCTTTGAAAGTTGAACTTAAATTTGCACAGCTATATTTGAATCGTGTGGAAACAAAACTGCCGAAGGGCCCAAATAGTTTTCAGCATGTAAATGCAAACAATTTTATGAATCTTCTCATTTCCCAACAGTGTTATAGAGCATGAAGGCCATTAACACAAGCACATACTGACAACAGAGGACATAATTTGAACCAGAGGTGGGACCAAGTCATTGTTTTGCAAGTCTCAAGTAAGTCTCAAGTCTTTATCCTCAAGTCTCAAGTCAAGTCTCAAGTAATGTCAGGCAAGTCAGAGTCGAGTCTCAAGTCACTGGTGTAAAAGTCCGAGTCAAGTCACAAGTCTGAAACTTTGAATTTCAAGTCCTTTCGAGTCTTTAAAAAAAAAAAACAACGAAAAAATAATGTTGCAGTTATGCTAAATGTAAATATTAGACCATGTAATTTTAAAATCTGTGTTTTTCTCAACACATGACAAAATAGTGAACTTAGAAAATATACACAAATTGTGAAATTGCACCTCTTTAAAATGCAGCTCAATTAAACCTAGCTCCAAGAATAATTTTCACCGACAGTTCTGAGATAAGCTGCATGTTATTCTTGGATGCGGTTGTAGGACCGGCTTTAAAATCGCATGACAAAAATATCATACACATTAAAAAAAACTGTATCACCAACGTAGCCTGGACAACATTTGCTAGTTAGATGAAGTCAGCCATCTCATCGTAGCATATTTATATGCATATTTATAATTATACGGTTCTTGGAGTGAGTGCATACACTCATGAAGTTTAGTAACTTCAGGTCACTGCAACAAGCCCAGGTACAGTTTACCGACGGATTTCAAGGTCCTGTACCCGGACCTTGAAATGCACCGTGTAGAAAGTAAAGACCATCGTACGTATCATAAGTTTACCAGTCTCACAAATCGTTGTCATAAATACACATTAGTTAACCGTTTATTAATAGGACCTTTGAGCTCAACGGTAATTAATTAGTAGTGGAAATAATTTCTGGTACCCATCACAGAAATGTAGCAGTGACAATAATACTGTATGCTGTAATCGTACTGGACAATTAGTGATACAAAAAACCTGTTTTATCCTGTGAATAAAAGTATATGTTTTTGTCAATGTACCATAATAACAGAGGCGAAACACAATATTGTGTCAGGACAATTCACTATTTATGCACAATAAATAAAGGAGCATAGCGCGACAATTTCTGTTCAGCGCCAGACTTGCTTGTAACCTATATCACCAATTATGTTATGAAAGTGACGTATTAACTACTAAAAAACACTGACCTTCGTGTAAATGCTTGGAGCAGACTAACCTGTGAGCTGGAGTGTTCTGGGATGTTATATTTGACCTTTGAATGGCTGCAATCCAGGCCACCCGTCGCCTCTTTGTTACTTCGGAAACATGGCTCGAACAATTTCTCTTCAACGACGTAATCCGATAACAACCGATTTCTTTACCCGTCGGCTTCCCGTGGCTGTCATGCGACCGGCTATTGCAGTTAATAATACAACAGCTTCTTGACATTTTTGTGTTTCTTTTTATCGCTGTATAACTGATTTTAATTGAAAGCCTGCGTGCGCTAGTACCTCTTGCCACGAGTTCCCAGAATCCTTTGCGGTTCTACCCGTGAATGACGTCACATTTTCAATCTCTATATAATATGCATGTTAAATTTTGTATTTGGGGTAAAATATCAAGTCTTTTCAAGTAAACCGGTTCAAGTCCAATTCAAGTCCCAAGTCATTGGTGTAAAAGTCCAAGTCAAGTCACAAGTCTTAGAACATTTTTTCAAGTCAAGTCTAAAGTCATAAAATTAATGACTCGAGTCTGACTCGAGTCCAAGTCATGTGACTCGAGTCCACACCTCTGATTTGAACAAATGGAAATAGTAGAATCACAGCAGTCATATTAGTACTTGCAGATACCGTAAAATGTCCACGTTAATATCAAAATACACTCCCATAATTCACTTCATCATATTATAAGAATTAGAAAAATATCAGTCTGCACTGTTTAAGTTTATTATGGCTAAATATAACACTCATATCCCTTCTTTTATACCAGCGAGGGTCTAGCCAAATCAAGTGGACACTTAAAATCATGACCTCCGGCAGGTAGTTGAACTAGAGCAAATATGACACCATTAAAAAATTAGTTTTTATATTAGTAAGTAAACTGATGCAAACCTCAAGCTACTGATAACCATTTTACCTTATGAGCTTAAGCTATGACAGAGATACTTATTTAGAAGTAAAGATGCAAACATGCGCATCTAACAGCAGCAGTAATAAATAAAAAACAATAACAACTCACTAAAAGTCCACTTTTTACTCACCTGGTTTATGCAAATATCCCGAATTTGACGTTTTTCATTTATTCCAAATTAGAGAAAAAAAGATAAATGTCACCTCGGTTAGCTTCTGTCAGCACACACACTCATTCAGGCACATTCACACACAACACACTCCGGGTCAGACCGAGGCAGACGGGCTCCACTCCGCTACACTCTTGTTTTATTTTGGGCTGCATCGACAAAAAGGCGTGCCTGTGCCCAAACATGGTTTTGGGGCGGTGGAACGTTCCGGGTCGGCAGCCAATCAGCTCTGGGCTCGACGCAGACGTTCTTCCGTGTGACGCACGCACGGGATTCCATTGACGCAAGATCCGAGGGAGCGTACCTGCTAAAAATACACCGCAACGAAAGCGGCGTTCACGTGGGGCTATTACTGGATGAAAAATTCTAAAAATAACCGCAATTTGGAGGCGCAGACGTTTTTTGGCTGGAAATGTAGATATTATACAAGTTTACACCAGCGGGGTGTGTTATCAGGTATCAGACCGGGAAACACCTGCATATTTTTTTCAATTTTTCAGAAAATAGAAAGTCTCTACTGTTTCGCAACTAAACGCTTTGGGGGGGAAATCATCACAAGCACTTTTAAACGTTTTAACTGGAAATATACTTTTTACTTGTTATGTTTTTATATTTACTTCATACTTTTACTCGCATTTTTAATTGCTGAAATTATTCAAGAGCGTGGTCCATTACAATTTTTAATTACAAATGCAAAATTAATAATAATTATTAATAAGACTGAGTGGCAGCTGATGGGGAAGGATAGGTGAGGCTAATCAGGGATGAGGATACAAAGGAAAAGTAAATATAAAAAACATGAGACAATGACTAACATATTCAAATGTTGCGTACAAGAACATTGGGGGGCAAGCTAGGAAAAATAATACAAGCAAACGTACTAAAATAAATAACTGGAATACAAATGGGAATACACTGAAACAAAGTGCTAAAGGCTCGAAATATAAAGAAGGAAGTAAAAAGTATTAGGAACCAAACAGAACATCAAATAGCAAGACTTCAGTCAGAAGACTCAAAACTCCATGTCCAAACCCGGACTATGAAACACATTTCCAAATATGTCAGTGACTTCTGAAGCATATTGACTGTTAACTCTGTAAACTTCTTTGGAGCTGTCAGTTAACTCTACAGATATGTAATATTCAAACAGAAATTTGTTTAGATTTGTTTTTGTAATTGATGTTTCTGAGATCAAAAATGACCTTTAAATCTCTTCGTCTGTGCTTATTAAGCACTTCTGTTACAAGAATATAAATACCCCGAGTCCTGTATAAACTATTGTCAAAACCAACAATTTAAACTTACATTTACTTTGTAAATTTGTCAGCATTAGTTTAAACATCACTTAATACCCGCCCACTGCAAACCAGCACGCTCTTGAACACTTGAACCCTCTCTGGGGATACTTGGGCATGATCCAGCTTGTGTAAAGAAAGTGAGGGGGCTTGTTCAAGCAACTGAGACCGGAGACCTGACGCTGACGCAGCTGTAGATGCTGCCTGCAGTTACCAGAGATAATTACGGGGGTTTGTGTTTTATCTTTCACGGTGGAAAACACACACGCGAATAAAAAGGGAGAGTATCACATCCAGTGTTAGTTTTCTGAATCCTTTACGTAGCATGCTTAATAGGTTTCATTAAAAATGAACTTTTTTTTCTCGTTTGCCAGATTTTGTGAAAATAAATACGATAAATAGTGACTGCTGCTGTGCTTTCGATGAATTTTTGTTGAACTGTTAACGCGAGCCAGCAGCGTTAAATCATCTCTGTGTATTCAAATAAAGTCAAAGAGGATTTCATATCTAAATATAAGATTACTGCTCGTATCATTTGTAATTGCGAACATGTTTTTAAAATGGCTTAATGGCAAAAAAAATTTTATTTAATCTTTCATACCCGCTATCTTCCTCTCTGGTAGCGCCTGACGCTTCCTGCCCAAACATGCCAAACAGGTCACACCAAACTTCCGCTGTTGCCCTTTTTTTTTTCTCCACCAAACCTACGTAGCCTACCTTGGGATTAGTCCTCGTGCTCTTCCTCCCACGCCAACGCAAAATCTGCCCCACTCCAGGCTGACCTGTTTTAGTACAAGGGAAATGCTCCACAGTCATGCCTATTAGGTAAATAAATGTGTGAATTAATATAACAATAACAGGTAGCAGATTCCATATCTCAATTAACCTCCCATTTACAATAAGAATAAAGAGATTTTTCTTTTGTATCTTCAGAAAATTATTGCAAGACCTTCATGGGGAGACATTATAGTGTAGACACACATCCAAAGGACAGAAAACAAAAAGTATTTGTTGAATAGACTTAAACAACCACACACATATGTCTCATCAGCCAATCAGATGGCAGCAACTCAGTGCATTTAGACATGATCAAGACATACTGCTCAAGTTCATACTGAGAACTGAGCAACTTTTAATATTGTTGGTGCCAGTCTGAATATTTCAGAAACTGCTGCTTACTGGAATTTTCCCACACAATCATCTGGTGAGTAAAATGAGTATCCAGTGAGCAGCAGTCCTCTGGGTTAAAAAGCCTTGTTGATGTCGGAGGTCAAAGGAGAGTGGCCAGTGGCTTGGAACACTTTGGACCTCTTAGTACCAACTGAACATCGTTTAAACACCACAGCCTACCTGAGTTTTGTTGTTAATCCATTTACAACCACAATGTATTCATCTTTCACAGTGAACATCCCTCATCACAACGTTCAAATAATCACAAACCGGTTTCCCAAACATGACAATGAGTTCACTCATGTGGTCTCAGCAGTCACCAGATTTAAATTCAGTAGAGCACCTTAGAGACATGGTGTAACGGGAAACTCATGTCATGGATGTGCAGCTGATAAATCTGCAGCAACTGTGATGCTATCATGTCAGCATGGACCGAATTCTCTGAGAAATATTTCCAGCAACTTGTTGAATCAGTTCCAAGAAGAATTTAGGCATTTTTGAAAGAAAAAGTGTTTGCAGCCCAGTACAAGCACATTACAAGTGTAAACAAGTACACTCAATATCCAACACAAGACTACTGAAAGTTGAAAACACATTGCCAAAACAATATCTTAGCTTTAAACTTTATTTATTCAATCACAAAGTAGAATACTTTGGCTAGCTTCCACCCAATGTTAGCATGACCTCATCAGTCATGTCTGTGTGTTTGAGAAGCTTTTTCAGTGCGAAGGAGTCTAATAAAAGTGTTGACACAAAGAATTAAATTGACAAAGTGAGGTTACAGGACAAAATTGGTAAAGAAGCTAACATTAAATATGATTTCAGGTATGTACACCGGGCGTATTAGACACAGTGGAATGCTGCTGCCATTAAACTCGTTAAATATGGGAGGGCTGTATTGAATGCCTCTCTCTTTATCACTTTCATAACTCAAAAAAACCCAAAAAAACACATATTCAGTTACATTCAATCAAGAGTTCCTTGCATTATTCTATCAACAGTTCTTTAAGAAACAGTCAAAACATTCACATGAATATCTTCTTATCTATCTTATTGTCTCTCAACTGGATGAACACTGGCAATGAAATACATGTCAACACACAGGACAGTTTATTTGGTGAACTGCTTTTTGTCACAAGCTGCACAAGGAAGTACAGATACTACTGTAAATATGATTTAGCACAACAAAACATCACAACATAAAATACAGCTAGTACATGCATGTTCCTTGTGCTTATACTGTAGGTACACAATGTGCTCTGATCCTTTATCTATAGAAACATAATGCATTGCATGAAAATTGGCACACAAAAGCAGCAGTCAAACTTGTCAAGTTTGCACTTTTGATATTGGTTTGTCAGTGTGGCATCTCTCTATGAAAGCAGTATCTTAAAATGATGTCAGGAACTGGGGGCAAAGGAAGTAAACAATGACAACACACGGTTACACACTCAATCCAACGCTGGTGAGCTGCAGTGATCCTCAGAGGGCCAGAGGACGTAGGAGCCACGACTCTATTTGAGGTGAAAGAAGCTGGATGGTTTGGTAGGTGGAGCCATTAGCATGCTAGCTTGGTTCTTGTGAGTTATGTGGATCTAAAATTCATAAAAGATGCAATTTAGGTTAGTTTAGGTTAGCCACAGAGCTCCTTCTTTGTTGCTGCTTTTTATTATTCCTTCATTCTTGGTGTTCTCTATCATGCGGCACTGGGTCTGCTATAATCTATGTGCTGCAGTCCATTTTATTAGTGGCTTTCTACTGTGAACATTGTCTGCTGTTCTTATTATATTTGATATTAATGCTCTTAACTGTATTATTTTATTGTTTTTCTGTAAAGCACTTTGGTATGCTTAGGCTTTTAATGTGCTCTATAAATAAAGGTTGTTGTTGTTGTTGTTGTTGCTGGGTAACTATTCATTTGCCCAGCTGTCAGTAGATACTATGTGGCTCATATCAAGTTATTTTTTAATTTGTCTTTGGATATGAACGCACAGAAACCATTCCCATTGCTCTTTAACTGTCTACATTTTAGCAGAAGTCACTAAACCAATCATTAATACTCTCATTACAGACTTATCCAGCTGTGCTAGGACACCCCTGTCCCCAAGGGGACACAGTCTTTTTGTGAACAGGGCAAATTGCACTTCAAATATTGGCCCACAAAATCCAAAACATGTCTCCAAAAAGGAAACAGTTTGGAACATCCCCATAATACTTGCACATGATTGCCTCTTTCTGTCTTACCCACATAACAATTGTGAGGTGGTCTGAAAGTAGCGCTGCCACTCAGTTCTAAGCGAGAGCCAATGATCTTGTGTTAATATCTGCTGGTCAGTAAAGATGGACACTTGGACTTGACCTCCAAATTGCTTCAAGTATCTCTTTTAAGTTATATTAATCACAATCAATTCTGGTTATACTTGCTGTAGAAGTAACATGATTCAATTTCTGATCAAAAGACATTTATAAATGTTTTAGATTGCATTATGTTGCCGTTGTCTCTTCTCTTCCCCCTCATCATATTATTTAATAATGCTTACAGTACAAGGAGGCTGCATCCAGGGCTCACCATCGATCTGCATTGGAAATGCTTTAGATGTCCTGCACATAGGGAGCAATAACAGCAATGTGTAATTATACTGCACTACATGTACACACACTGTATGGTACTGAAAAATATTCCTGTTGTTTAGTAGGTAAAGTTCACAACCTAATGGTAATCTGGGAGGTCTGTGCCAGTCTGTGCCCAGCGCTCTTCAGCCCAGTATAGATTTGTCCCATCTCTATAACCCCTTCAAGCCCGACCACCTCCAATCGTTTATCGCTTATATCTGAGGAGTTGTTAAAAAGCAGAGTAATTTAACAGTGTTTGTAAATGTCAAATCAGGACTACAATCTATGACAATGATATGTGAGGATTCAGGAGTGTAAACAGCTGAGTCTCACCTTGGGAAACTATTTTCAGAGCTTCAGGGTCAGTGATAACCTCACTCTGCTCCAGCCCTGCCACGCCATCAGACTTCTTAGACTCACCCCAGAGGTTGGAGCCTCCGTGCATGCTGGGTATGTTGAGCACAGCTATGCCCTCTAGAGAGACACGAGTCAGGTCCAGAGGTTTTCCGCAGCACTGGTGTTGCAAATACAAAACAAAACAAAATAAAAACATTTCAGCATTATTCACAAATATGCATAGTTCTGGTAAAACAGCCTGACTGTGGCAGAAATTCCGACCTCAATCGTTAGACAGTCCTTCAGCCTCTTACAGGACGATGAGAGGGTCTCCGAAGTGGCAAATTCAAAATACTTAAGTTTGTTCTTCATTCTTAAAACGACAGAGAACAAGAATTTGACCAAAAACAAACACACAAATAAAAAAGCCATGAATTTATTTGTGAAGTAGACTGAGCTCTGTTACACCTCTTATGAGAAAAGGTTCAGACTGCTAACATAAATTCGTACCTGCTGTTGAACCTCTGGGGATGTTTCTCTCTCATGGAGTGGAAACGATGAGCAATAGAAGCATCCTGCACACAAGGATGAAAGTGCAATCACATGAAAAACGATCATGAATCATATTTCATGCAATGCATTCATTTTTCTGATGAATGCACAAACTCCCTGTAGAGTTCGTGACTCACCACTCCAATGGAAAAGTAGTTGTTAATGATCTCATTGGGCACAGGGTCTCCTGCCTCATGAGGGTCATTCGGTATCACTTGGATACTCCAGCGGTCCATGGGGACCAACTCACTCCCTTCAATCTCTTTCATGATTTCTTTCAAATCTGACCCGTCGTATCCTTTCATGGGATTATGATAGAAACAGCTTAAATATGTAACTGACATCTGACACTTTCATTAAAGTTCCTGTTTTGATTGTTGTTACCTCCTCCCCAGCGTAGGCAGCGAGCCAGGTCATTCCCAGTGCCCAGAGGCAGCACAGCTACAGAAGGATTCACCTGGAGGTTTTCTTTGTCTAAAATCACAAGAGATGTTATTTAGTGCTTCAGACGGTTAGCTCAACCTGCTGTCTGAAACTCAGCAGGACACGCATTACCTAAAGCATCCAGAAGCCACCCAACGGTGCCGTCTCCTCCACACACCAAGATCCTGTAGTCGCACAGATTACGAAAGAAGTGCAGACTGAAAGACAGAGTCAGCATTAACATAAATATACTCAAATGACATGTGCATTTGAAATCCTATAGAGTCCTATAATGTGTTTAATGTGCACTGCTGTACCCTGGAGCAGGGCCTCCATCGGACAGATTGTATACTTGGCGTGGATTCAACAGGTACTGAAACTTCCTGAGCACTCTGCAAAGACAAAGCAAAAGCTGTTATAAACTGCCAATGACACAGTATTATCCTATGTATTGATATGGAAGCAAGCATCTCCAAAATGTCAGATTTTTTAGTATGGAGCGTGAAACTTCTGATCCCATAGGACTGTGCTGCCTACCGTTCGCCTTGTTTTCCTCCACTTTTTGGGTTTACAAACACCAGCAGAGGGTGGGTACGAGGAACAGGAACAATCTGAAAAAATCCCACAGATTAGGATCCATTAGATTATGTAAATCATCTGCAAAATACACAGACATTGAGTTATATGTTTTATATACATATAATAGCTCTGGTGGCTCTAAATTCAGTTTATTTAGTGAGATTTGATATTGGGAGACCTGCAGGATGTGGCCATCAAGAGTGACATTCAACAGGCTGGTGTCCTCCTCCTGCCAGAAACAAAAACTTAGTGACCAGCTCACAGACAGATGGCCTAAAAATCTACATTCATAGAGTAATTTAGAGTCATTTTACCTTTGAGACAGCGTAAATGGCCCACGGAGGCAGTATATGATCTTTCAGCGGCCCGCAGTCACAGTTCGATAAGCCACGCAAAACACATTCATCGTGACGCTTAAAAAAACAAAACAATACTCAGTAAATTAAAAATGGTAATCTGTTCTTACTCATTCAGCTATATAGACAGAGCAATACTTTTCAGCCAATTACACACATTCATACAAGCACCGTTTTCCATGCCTGAGTGCACACACACACTCTCGCACTCCAATGGAGTCATCATACTTCGACATACTGACTGGAGGAGCCAGCTGGTAGCCACCCAGTTGGTGGAGGACCCCACTCTACCTCCGATTCCACAGTGATATGATACTAAGCAGGCCCGATCACATGCAATCTCTGTATTCACTAACGTACTCACCAACTCCTGGCACCACACGCAGCGCTTCCCGGCCAAAGTTTTGATCTTCTTATTGCAGACATCACACTTGCTGGCACCGCAATCAGCTCTGATCCAGTCATGAGCTGGTATCTGAGATGCAGAGGAGGCACGAAACAGGCATTATGCACAAACTGCCACTTAGCACCAGCGGTAACGTTGTCTGGTATTGTTTTCACATTGTGAGTCATGAATATTTACAGAAAGTGAATACTCAGTTTTAAAGGTGGATAAGTTCAACCAGCAGATGCGGGTGAACCAAAGAACCTACCTGCTTTAATCTAGTGTATAAACATCACAGAAGAAATCACTGGGATCACTTTTTTTCTTTTTTGAAATCTGGAAAAAACAACTAATTTGACAGCATGGATGGGTAGCGCTATGTTCACATATTCATTCATTCATTCATGCTGGCTTGTTCGAGCCGACTTATGTGGCAACCCATCCCTGCATGGCTGCAGGAAAAATTATGTTATAGCTGACTTTAAAGGACTCAGTACAGAATACACCCTGCTCCTAAGCAGCTGTGGAAAATAGCTGCAGATTTATGGCTTCATGATTGAACTGAACTGGCAGATTGAATAAAAACAAACCAGTTCCACCTCCCACAGCAGCTCATTACGGATTTTTTTTTTTACTGTGTCTGCTGCTGCAGGAAAGAAAGTGACCAGTGCTTGTGCAAAAGTGGGACGTTTAACAGATGTACAGAGCAGATTGTGCAGGCAGTAATCCTCATTTTTTTTAAAAAACAGTGAAAAAAACAGAGGCTGCACTTACTGACTAATGCACTCTAAAGTTCCCTGTTCTTAATGTGCTTGTGGTCATTGCCGTTTGGTTTTTAAAAAGAGAACAGGTGAAGAGAGAAGATGCGACTATATCCCCATAAACGCACTGAAAATAGCATTTTGCATAAAACGTAAGTGCTGTTGTAAATGTAACCGGATATCTAAAAGCAGAAATATACATAAACCAAAGGGAAATTAAAAGCAATCATTGTGTTCCTTACACCAATTTCCTGTTTAGATTTGACAAAGGTACGAGCGCAGGGCTCGGGATTCTTGTTGGCACACTGGCTGTGGACGATGTACTTGCAGCCTAGAAGGAGAAAATGCAGTGGGTGAGAAAGGTTCTTAACGTTTAATATCAGAAACTGCAGCGATGCTGATAGAAAGCAGAGTGTACAGGTGTCACTGTAAAATGCACGTCTCCACCAGTTCATTTATACAGTGTAAGAGGAGCTTGGCTTCCCCCTGGTGGCGGTTGTGAGCTCTTACAGTTGCAGCTGAGTCCTTGCTTCCCAAGGCCGAGCAGCATGCTCTCACACACGCTGCAGTAGGTTGGCTTGTTAAAATGCTTCATCGTCCATATGTGCTGCCCATCCTTTTCCGTCATCTTTTGGGAATAAGAGAAAATAACAGCAGTTGGTCAGATCTTTTAGTTAAGTCAAGGCAGTTTAACAAAGAAAGGAAGGATTGCATAAAATGTTGGTTTTTTTTCACCTTCAGCCCCAGCAGAACAAGTAAAGGTGCATTGTTCATGCCTCCCTTCAGCCACTCCTCCAGAGTGACGGTGCCACTATCATCCACATCAATCGCTGTCATCATGTCTTTGAGCACCTGTTCCATCACAAAACACCAGAAATTTATACGAATCTTCTGTCACACCCTCAGCCTGTGTTTTCAGGTGCCACACTTTATGTGGGCTGGTAAACAAAAAAGTTCAAAAGCCATGCAGAATAAGAAGAAGAAACAAACAGAAAAAAAGACTCATACTGGTCTGAGTTCAGTCACGTCCCAGCCCAGATAATCAGCGGCACGCATCATTTGAGTGATTATACGATCCACTTCCTGAAAGAGAGACAAAAGAGTTCTGGTGAGATTGGGTGTAACTGTATCCATCCAAACTAGCGCGCAAAAGTAATCTAAGACAGTCAGCGAGGCGCCAAGTGCAATGCACTTAAAACATCGCAAAATTAAAACATTATGTATGCTACAGCCAGAGAAGTTATATATGCGAAGAACTGGCCAAAACTGAGTCCACATGTACAGATATAAGTCTAACTCTAGAGAGATGAATTTCAGTACCTTAATTTTTTCAACATGAATCAACAGGTTTTTTTACACTATACACATAGATCTATATCTATCCCCTTGTCAGTAATTTTGAGTAACTTACAGAGCTGTCCAGGAGTCCGTTGCCATCTTTGTCGTAAAGTTTGAATGTAACTAGAACCAAACAAAGTCAGTTAGTCAGTTAGCTAACCGTGGGTTTTACAGTCGCATATCCTCAATTTTAAGACCTCAGCAATAAATGTGGATTAAATGCAGCTGCAACTACAATAAAAACTCCCAATATGATCAAAAGATAAGTCAAACCAACATTCGAGCTTCTCCCGCGGCTGTTCTTTCTCCAACACTGAGAAGTAACAGGACACATCACGAAGAAAGACTCCACCTGAAAAACAAGAAACGAACACAGTCCTCAGATTTAGTGAGGTTTTTTTAAAAAAAACAGCAGATGAAAATTGGTGGGATATCAAAGTAAGTATTTTATCATAGTTTTGTTGCTGGACCAGGTGCACTAATCTGCAAAGTTCGGCCTTCAGCGTCATTACTGTGACCAGACAGCAAGATATGAAAAAAATAATAAGCACACAAACAGGTGGTCACTGAAAAAATACTACCTTAGCAGATCAGTCTTTCTTTTGATAGTTTTCTGGGAGTTTTGTGCAGCGTTTCCAGCCACATCCAGGACTGAATAGGAGTGCAAAGAACATTTTCCCCCAAACTCTGTGCTGCACAGTTTTGTTAAAGGACAACAAAGTCAGAATATAAAAAGTCTTTACCTTCTTTGGGCTGAGGGCTCTTCAAGGAGCCGTTTTGCTCCACGTTTTGGAAATAACGAAAAAGCCGCTGGCAGAAATCTGCAGGGAAGTCGTCCACTTCTAAGTAGGTCTTGAGAAAGAGACAGAAGCCCTCGGCATCGACGCACTAAAGAGAGAAGTTGAAGTTATTTCCAAATGAGACAAAAGGATAAAACATTTACATTCAGAGCAACAGTCTGACTACGATTTTTAGAAAATGTCATAAAAAAGTGGTAGAAAGCTTCCTAAAAAGACCGTGTGCGTTTTTAATCAAGAACATTGTTAAAAATAGAGGTAAAGCAAACTTTTACAACTAATAATACAAATGAATAAATTCATGTTTGATTTGTTTGTAATAAGTAGAGTATTAGGAACATTTGACACGGGAAATATAGTATATGATTGCCTAAAAAAGTTACCTCTCCAAAGCTGTGCTGAGAGAATCGACCGCCTGGATGAAACTCCTTAATCACATCTTTCACCCTCAAATTGCTCTCTGCAGGGAGAAGATCAGAGAGGTCAAAACGTAGCTGTAGATGTGGATACACTGTGACTGTCAGTCATTAAATCTGGGTTTGGGCCTTGCAGTGTGAGGTAATGCACACACTACCTTTCCCAGGTCTGGAGAGGAGCAAGTGTAATTATCCATTCATCCATTATCCAGCGTGCAAACACTAAAAGCCTACAGACCCATTTCATTTCTTCTAAAGCCTTTGAGTGGACAGTGGATTATTTTCAGCCCTTTAGCACACACTTTTTTGTCAACACGTGCATGTAATTCTGCGTTCGCTCCAGCCCCAGCGAAGGGGCAGCATGCACTTATGTTTGGGAGTTGCCGCTTGTGATTTTGGGTGGCTGCTGAATGAGTAGCATTAAAGTAAGGCAGTGATACCGACTGCAATTTTAACTGAAATGTTTCCGCCTACATGCAGGAGCAGAGTGCACATGTGTTGCAGGTTAGGATCTACAAAGTTAACTTTTCATATTTTTGTTGGACTTTGCCTGCGACACTCCCGTCTCCACTTATCTTGCTTTTTTTTTCACTGCCTTCATAAATCGTTCTGAAGACTTCCGATATTTATTCTGACATTATCCAGTGCTCAGATGTTTAATTCATTAAAAAGGAGTGAAACAAAAGTGTAAAGTAAAGTAAAAATTACACTTTTTTGTAAATGTGTGATGTGGTTTCCAGTGTCTGTGCAGCCAAGAAGAGTGTTAGTGTTAGTGTTAGATTAGATGGAAGACAGTTACACAGATCGAGAGCGGAGCTATCATAACACATCTGGCCAGTTCATCCTCAGAAAGGTGAAAGCCTGAATTCAGTGTACATGGATGGAGTTTTTAAAAAATACATTTACAGTCATAAACTGACACTGTGAAATAAATGGCATATTGAGCTACCGCTGCTTTATTAATTTAACAGAGAAATTTGCCAGAGTATTGAGTTACACTGCATTTTGTTAGTGAGAATGCACTTGAGACTTGCGTGGCTCTAATTACAGTTTTAATGCACGCATTGTTTTTATATTCTGTCCTGGACGCTGTCGTCTTTGGCCTCAGTAATCACTCATTGCTTTAGTTTTATGCCTTTGATACAAACACAACAGTGTATCTTGTGTGCATCAAGTGCTTGGTGTAAAGGGATTTGTATATACATTTTTAATCTGTAATAAACGTGTCAACTTTATTATTATTACGATTATTGTTCCAGTTTACTTTACTTACAGGTTAAAAAACAATGTAGAAAATGGAAACTTACCTTCCATGTAGTGCTGCAGCTGGATAAAATCCACAGGAGTCAGAGACCCTTCTGTATCATCAGAGGAGGCCATCCTGGTCTGCTCCCTGAAGAATGAGGGAACAGTGACTGGACATTCACAGAGGTGTCAATAACACCCAGATAAAGCACTAACCTGGCCAAGGAGACTGCAGAAACTAGGAGGCAGCCATACATGTAACATGTTTTACGTCATGTTTTGTGTTTTGTGTCAGCAGAACTGGTTTGCCTCCATTCCTGGGACTGCCACTAATGAACAGAGCATACTTTTCTTAACGGATACCAATCTAAAAACTTGCTATTAAAACAACATTGCTTCACTGACCACTGCTGATTTTAAGGAAAGAGTAGTGAAAATCAGATTGTATCATCCTGTAAACATGGAGCTGAGGAGTAACAAGTAATAACATCAAGAGCTCCAGATTGTGACTACTGACGATCAACTGCCAGCAGCAGAGAAGCGGAGGAGTAGATGTAACACTGGCCTGTAGATTTTCTGGTTGTGCAGGTGTACCTGTCCGGCTAAAACCACTTTTTAACTTCCCATCAGTTTAATGAGCAAAGCAGCAATTAAGACCCCTTTTAAAAGGGGGCATCCGTCAAACAGGATTATAATGTGAAGCCAGGATGTCAGCCTGGCTGACACACACACACACACCACACACAAAGGCACACATTTACATAATATTTTAACTTGTTCGGCTCTCGAAGTGCTGCACAGGTGCTCGGACAGAAGGAGGAGGGCTCGTGAACTCTAACAGGCTTCTTACCTTGACTCTCTCTCCTGGGACGGAGGATGGGGGGAAATAAAGTCTCTCGTAGCTTCTCCAGCAGCATACACCGCTGCTATGCTGTTTGATGGCAGCTGGTGGTTGTGGGTGAATGTCTACTGCGGTATTAGCGGATAAGGGATTAAGAATGGGCGGAGGAGGAGCTTTTAGCGACATAATTACAGATAGTGGCACCGCCTAGCGCGTGCACGCACAGAAAGGCGCACGCGCGCACACTCGTTAGCGCTATTGTGCCCTTACAACAGGTCAACACAATTATCTAAACACTGCGGCTCTCAGCCTGGACGCTGGAATGTAGCGGAATGCATGAACAGGTGCGAATGAATGAAAACTCAGAGTACGAACCGGTGAAGCGGCTTTCACGTGTCGTTTTTTAGTTTAGTCCCACTTGTGCGTGGACTCTTCACAGTATACTGGTTTTCCACCCTGAATGTTCTTTTGACTTTTTGTCGTAAATTATGACTTCTGGTGCAAAACATGACTTTTTATCGTAAGTCGAGACTTCTGGTGCAAAACGTGACTGTTGCCTCTCACATGTAGACATTATGCCACAGACAGACGTTGGTGGGGTCGAGAGATCTTTTTATTGAGGGGGACAGCTGTTTAACTGTTAAATGTCCTTGGCTTCAATTGTGTTCTTTTTTCGTTGGTGTTACCAGTGGGTTTTTGAGTCAATGCCAATATTTAGAGAATAATAAAATCCTTATACATAATACAAGGAAGGCTGGATCCATGCTTTCAGATTATTTACACCAAATTTTGACCATACCATGTCTGGATACCTAAGTGTATTGAGTTGTTGCCATGTGATTGCATGATTACATATTTGTTTAAAAGAGCAGTAGTGCAGTGAATGGGTGAGTATATAAATTTATATATTTATATTTATTATATTTATACAGTTTGTTAAAGTTATATTGAAAAGATGACAGAGGCATTGTTTTTACGTTCTAGCAATGAATTTCACAGTGCTAGTTATTTAGTGAAGATGCCTCTCCACCACCATGTGATTGGTTGATGCTATTCTGCTACATGTACTGCAGATACTGCTGAAATTATTGTTTTTCACAATGTGCTCTGTAAAGGAGTACTTGACAATTATCACCCATTCTGAAATATCAGTCCTGCTCTGATTGACTCAAAGGTTGGTACAGACACTCATGGTACCTCAGGATGAATTAAACAGGTGCCCTCATGAAGCCAACAAAATAAAGTTGCGTGGTTCTTTTCAGGTTTGCAAACTGAGGAAAATCTATTCCTTGGTAGCATCGTGATGCAGAACACTCTATTCTGTATAAACATATGTAAATCTCCACATAAGCACATTTCCAGTATTTCTCCTTTTCAGTCTAAAAAAAAAGCTCAATTTGAAATGAGTATGTGGGGAAAAAGACGTTACTAGAGACATTTAGAAACTGCCTAAAAAATTGCCTAACGTGTGGATAAGGGAAAAGCCAAACTAAATTTAAATTTGTGCACCCAATTCTTGTTTTTGAAAGCCGGATAAGGAGGTGTAGCACCCCATTTTCTATGTTGCTTATATTCTGGATAGAAAATAAAACGTTTCTAGATTTTTGAAAGCTTGAACACCAACAACTTGGATTTCCTACTTGGAAAGTCAGAGCAGCCTTAGCAAGCCTAATTTAACAATCCAAGATGAAAGATGAAAGTAAATAGTTGTAAAACTGTAAAACGTTTAATCTGTACTGCCAGTATTGTGTATTTGTCATATGTCGAGCATTGTCCTGGCTCTATCCAAGTATATGCTGCAGTATAATGCTGCTGATACCTGAATGACTCCACCTTGCTAACACCAAAACAAATCCTGTTTTTCCTTACTATTTCTGAAAACTGCTAACTTGGGAGTGACATTAATTCCTGACATTCAAGTTCCAAGGTGCCTGGAACATGGCATATATAAGCTGTTTTCCTTCCAAGAAGGCTCTCCTCGCCTAGGAAGGCTGGTGCCTTTCAGGCAGCTAACTTGGTGTTCTTTTCATTGTGTCATAGTTTTTCCTATTTTAAGTCTATAGGTTAGCACCTAGCTTTCTTATATTCATCTTCTCTCAGGCTATGATTAATAAATTGGCTTAGTAAAAATTTCTAATTTGTTTGTCTCTTCTTTGTTATGTCTTCAATGAGCCCGGTATAACACGGTTAAACCTTGTGTTTCAAGGAGGCCGCTATCTTACAACTAGGCTGTTATGTATTCTAATGTAAACTCACTGAATTTACAACCAGTTTTCAAGAGCTTTTGTTTGGTTTTTATTTCCAATTTCCCTAACAGGTTTTGGCCCTTCTGGTACCGCCCTGGAAACGCTTCTGTCTGATGTTCTCAGCTGAAGCGGTAGGTGGCGAAGAGTCACTTCCGTTACAGATGATAGCGCAGTTAATGAGCAGAAGAAGAATTGCTTCACGCAGATGTTTACGTTCTCCTACTTCCGTAGCTACCTAAAGCGGAGTAACGTTACCAGTCTGACGCTAAAGCGGACATTTCACCAGAAAATCTCGGTCATGTTTAGTTTTCTTTACCTCAGTATTAGAGCGGCTTAGCGGATCAACATGATTCAGGCCATGTGTCTCCCGCTGTAGGCGCTGCATCGCGAGTTTTTCTCACCATTCATCGCAGGCAAAGCAAAGCTAAAGCTAGCGCCGTGTTAGCAGCTGGTCAGAGGCAGTTGGCTCAATTTAATAAAGGATCTTTCGATCCGCACTCTGCCCCCTTGTTAATTTAGATTATCACGCACGGCAGTCATGGCCACTAGGCGTCTGACAGATGCCTTCTTGTTAATGCGGAACAATGCAATCCAAAACCGGCAGATATTGGCTGAGCAAGTGAGTACATACGACCCCCGTCTGAGTACACGTAGCAATGCTGCGGTGAGTGGTCTGCATCGTTTTGACATTTTACTGTGTGTGTTTGCGTATAGCCAGTCACCGATCCCTGTTAGCTAGATCCAGGTGTGTGATAGCTGTAGCTGCTGTTAGTTATTATCCTGGATGACCTCCACGACGTTAGTGTTTCAGTGGTTCACAGTGATGTGACTCAGTGGGGCGATGATGGAGGATGAAGAAGTGTTGCAGGCATGCTTTTAGCTAGTTAATGTCTATAACCGCCCGTTTTTTAATGACAAGAATATATATTTTATATATATATATTTAGGTCAAGGTTAACTGAGGGTTATGGTTGATCCTCTCGTGTGCCTCACTGTAAAAAAACAAAAATAAAACCCCTGCTGTGGCCTTTCAAAAGCCCGCATCATACTGAGTCGTGACCTGTAACTGATCTAGAGTGTAGCTGATTCTCTTCTGCAGTTATTAAAAATAAATACAGTAATTTGAAAAGCAAAGGCAATGAAAATGCTCGTAAAGCTTCCTGGAAACTGTTTGTCACTAAGAAATACTACCTATCCTTTAATTGTTAAATTATATGGACAGAAGTACTGGGCCACCCGCATGTCACAGTAGCTGTTATAACACCCCATTCTAAATTGTTCGCCACACTTTTCCATTTCAACACGTGGATTTTTTTTTTTCTTTTTTTTTCCCATTTAAACAGAAGGCCACTTGTGCCGTCCGAGGCTGATGTTGGTTGCTTGCAGTCTCTCTTCTTGTTCAGTGTGCTCTGTGTTGGTGGACGAGTGAGGTTCTTTCTCACCAAACTCATCCAACCATGCTTTGTGCACTAGGGCACAATCATACTGAAACAGAAAATGAACTTTACCACGCTGCACAATTCCAAGCTTCCAACTTGGATTTTTCCAATTAATGATAAGATGGGGCATTCAGATTTCCCTAAGAGTAAGAGTTCAGGACCAAAGCACATAAAAGCAATGATTAAGAAATGTGGCCAGATACTTTTGTCTATATAATGCAGATATAATTAAAAACAAGCGAGCTTTTTAGTGATCACGATACAAGAAGAATATATTTATATGTTCCTCTATAGCAGAGCTGTTCTTTCTGATAGTGATTTCCGTGACACTGAATAATGATTTAGTTTCTTTTTTCTAAAAACAGCAGTCGCTGCATGGAGCTTATTGCTGGAGAGCTAAAACATCAAATGCTGGCATGTTTTGTTTTGTTTTTACTAGCAGTGATAAAACACTGAATTTAATGTTGATGCAGAAAAAAACAAAAAGAAAGAAATTAAAATCCTGCCATGACCTACTTATATTTTTAGGTTAAACTCCACCACAGTACAAAAGTTATTACTTTCCCTGACACAGTTTTGAAGCTTCTTCAAGCGGGCAGGTGTATGCCACACGTGAATATTCACACTCTGCTGTGAACATTTTATCGTGCTACCTGCACGCTGGTGTAGATTAGTTTCTTCCCGCTGGAAGCCCAGAGATCATGAACTTTTAAGGTTAACACATTCTGCATTTGTTTGGGGAAAATTCTTAGTAACAAAACCGGCCTTTGTTACTTAGCTGCCACTCCTCATGGCGCTGAGCGAAGTGGAAATGCCGATCTCTCCACACGTACCCGGGTATTTTTGAAAACGCAGATTTTTCTATGCGTTTGCGCCTTTCGTCCACACGTAAACGGCGTTTTCGGTCACTGAAAATGGAGATTTCTAAAAAACGCCTGCCAGGGTGGATATTTTCGAAAACTCAGTTTTTGCATTTATGTGTGGACAGAAACAGCGGAGAAAACGCGGGGTCAAAGGTGTGCTCCTTTTTTGACGTCACACTGTGCGCCACGTTATTGTTTCGGTGAAATGAATTTCTACAACACTGTTACTTGTACTCTCTGCAGTGTTTAAATGCTTACATATACACACACAGCTACTGTCCCTCCACACATACGACTGGGTTCTGCTTCTATACCCCATCTTTGTTTGTTTACTATTTCCCGCCGAGACTTCTAGACTTCTGATTGGCCAACATTTCTACACGGTTAGGAATATATCGCCACCTGTTGCTTTGGCATGTTCCTAGCAGCGTTTTTCTTCATTTCTGCGTTTACGTGTGGATGGGATTGTTTTTTAAAACGAAAACGGAAAATCTCCGTTTTCAAAAATACCCGTGTACGTGTGGACGTAGCCTCAGTAACACAAGTGATTTCTTCAGGCACATCTACAGAGTGGAGCCCTTTAAATGGCTGTGGCTCCTGGAACAACACTACCTCTCTGTAAGAGTGTCCTGTTTGGGTTTAGATCAGGATCAACAGCGAGCAAGCTCAGAGTGAGGAAGATAGAAGCATTGCTGTGGCTTCATTTTTTGGGAGGGTGATTCATGCCTAATAGGGCACATGAGCTAGTCATACACTGTCTGTTATTTTTCCTTCCAAGAACCAAAACAAAAAAAAAAGATTACTCAGTCGGTTCTTGGCATTTTGTTTCATCTACAGAACAGCTGGTGTAAAAGAGTCCAGAAATTTGGCTTTGGATAGTTACACTCCCCACATGTGTTGGGTCATACACTGATAAAAAAATTTTGATACCAATTCCATCATTGATTCTTATTATATATTCATTCCTTATTAATTTTCTGCTTGAAAAATCTCTTGAGTCCAAACACAGTGTAGAAACAGACTAATGGAAACCCTCCAGCCCAATGACTTTGCTGTCAGCTGTCAGAAAAACATGTCAGCATTAATGAAAGGCATTGTTAAGCTCTGAGGCACAAGATTCCAGGGGAATAGAAAATTTGATAGTGGTTCTCAACTGGAACGGTTCCCATCCCAACCCTACCTCCTCTGCATGCCTGCACACCTTTTTTTTGACTTTATCTCTGTGTCCATCATCTCTTCTCAGATAGATTTAGTTCCCTGTTAACTATTCACAGTGAAAATGTTGTAATGAGTGTTTTACCTAGCAGGATATTAGCTGCCAGTGAAGAACAGTAAAGAAATGAGTGAAATCTTGGAACAGAATCGAAATTCTGGATTTACAAACGATCTCTTGTGCCCGAATGAGCATCTTCTCAATATCTGTTCAAATTGTTTAGTCTCTTCTTCAATGAAACTGCTCCAACCACTTTATCTTGTGTCTGAAATGGCTAAAAAATACAGGTAGAAGTGTGAAGTGCAGGTTCAGTCTCCTTCTTGTACTGTAACAAACGTCTGTTTGACACTGGCGTCGTGTTACGCTTCATCAATATAGGGGATAAACACAGTTGATTTAAATGTCTCACAGGCTTGGTCATTAAAATTATGAGGGGCTAAACTGATTAGACCAGTCGGCCGTTATCAAGCCATCACGTTGAAGCTGTTAGAATATTTGGCTCAGGTGGTTTTTAGTTGCTTTGTTGCAGCAGGACCATTAAGTTGCTTAGAGCTGCGTCTAAAATTGCGTTAGCTGTTAGAAACGAAGAACATTTTGCTGCTGGCTGAACACTCAGGTTTGAAATAAGAAGGCAGCAGACCAAGTCGCCTCTCGCTTTTTTACTGACAGATCAATCACTGAAGAAGACAAAGCAACTAACAATGAACTCTATTTAATCTAAAACTCTTAAACTCATTTTCCTTTTCTTAGACTCACAGGTTTCTGCTCTCTCTGTTCTCACACTGTTTCCTCCTTGTAATCATTTGATTTAAAGTAAAATGATTTGGAAAAGGTTTCTGGACGATATTTTTCTATATTTAGTTTAACTGTACACTGAATGTACAATGAATGTCAACAGCCTCTTTTACAGTGATTATTATTCCTAATTCAAAGTAATTTAACAGTGGGAGTGGATGGATATTTATATTTCATGGGCCTCACTTTCTATTCCTTTTTTTCTCCTTTTGCTTGTTTTCGGTTGGATGGGACCGCTCTGATATCTGCCAATCATATTAGGAGCTTGATGAGGTACTGTCATTTCTCTTACTAAAAGACGGAACACCGTCATCTTCACCCTCTATCACGTAAAACGTTTTAATGGATCCTCTTGTGTCTTTAAGTTGGCCGATGATCGGATGGCCCTGGTTTCAGGGATCAGTTTGGATCCCGAAGCCGCGATTGGGGTCACCAAGAAACTGCCCCCCAAATGGGTAGATGGAGTAGATGAGGTAAACTGAAACTGTAGTAGAAATTTGCAGCTACTTCAGTGTCTCTTTAAAGTGAAATTCAGCAAATAAATTAATACATTTTGTCTTCAGATCCAGTATGAAATCACAAGGATCCAGCAGAAGATGAAGGAACTGGCCTTGCTTCATGACAAGCACATGAATCGTCCCACACTGGATGACAGCAGCGAAGAAGAGCACGCCATAGAAATCACAACTCAGGAGATCACGCAGGTGAGATAATTTAGCAGCACTGTGCATATGTATGCTGCCTATTTTTAGACTTGAAATGCTGATTCTTTTCTTTCAGCTGAAAATCTGCGTGGATATGTTTTAGCTGTTGTTTTTATTTGAACATAAGTATTTATGTGAGAGCACGCTCTAGTATGGAGCCTGAAGTGAATTTAGAAATGAAACAAGTAGAGTCGTTGTTGTTTTTGCAGATGTTCCATCGATGCCAGCGAGCCGTGACTGGTTTGCAGTCTCGCTGTGGTCACTGCACAGAGCAGGAGGAGCGACTCTTGAGAAACGTGGTCTCCTCTCTGGCACAGAGCCTGCAGGAGCTGTCAACCAATTTTAGGCACACACAGTCCAGCTATCTAAAACGTAAGGACTGCATGGCATGTTACATGTTTGGGTTTTTTAACTGTTATTAAGTATTTTTGTCCTCATGATGTTTTAATGCCGTCTAAGCATTGTGCCATTGGCTTGTCTGACAGGTATGAAGAATCGAGAGGAGAGATCAAAGCACTTTTTTGACTCGGGGCCCTTAATGGAAGAGGATGAAGATTTAGCTCTATATGACAAGGTGAGGACAGCATGTTTAGAGCTGGGGTGTCCACAGAGAGCTGCTCTTAAGTTTAAATGGAACACACCGGTAAAACGGGTGCAAAATAATCATAACAAACAAACCAAACGCCTTTTCCAGATGATGAGCAGTTTAAGAAAACAGCTTTTTTAACAGTGTTTCTTCATTATAAGCAGTAAATCAAAGAAACCCATCAGCACGTCTCAGTCCAGCAAACCAGACTGAGTTGTTTTTTTATTTTTTGGGTTATCTGTTCCTTATTTTCTTTGGTGTTTCCTGGCAGGATGCCTGATGCGTTTGTCAATAAGAAGGCTCTAAAATTGATTCTGGCTCAGATAAAGTCACCAGTTCAGAGTTTTAGGATATTTTAAAACAAAACACAGTAATTGAGATAAATCCAGTGGTTGTTGGCCTACATCTCTGAACACAATGCATGTATGCTGACACTGTGTACACAGCTGCTCTGTGTATACAGTGAACCAAAAGCAGAAGTATCCATGACTATCAGTACCATTAACCCTTGGGCGCTCCTCGTCAAAAAAGTTACCCTTTTGGGTAACTTTGGATTTTTGATTTTCAATATATCAGTCATTTTAAAGACTAGTTGCATGAAACTGACTTATGATGTGCATTTTAGGATTATTTTTAAAATTCATTGATCCCCTCTATGGTGTGGTGTATAGTGAAGAAGATTCACATAAGTGTTACCGTCTGCGCTCCTCGTACCCTTTTGGGTCCCATTGACGCCCTTTATAATCACATATTTTCGATATACTGTAATCCTGACATGTGATAATTTTTTTCTCGTGAATACCTAATGGATCTAAGCCTCAGCCTTCAAAATAAAGGAAAAATAGGTTTTGGATCCAATGAGCACAATATTACGTACAGCACCACCATAGACATTTTCAGTGTTTTTGAATGCAGGACATGGTTATCTTATTATGCAAATTACATGACAATAAAACAGCTGACCACCATAAAATAGTCTCGATGTAGTGGAACTGATATAAGAGAGTGGTGTGAATGTGATTGAGAATATATTTATATTTTATATATATATTTATAATATATATTATGGGTTCCCTCCCCCCCCCCAAAATATAAAAAATAAACAGGGGTCTTTATGACAATAAAGCCATAAAAACCTAAAAAATATTTAAAAACTTATGAAAAACTTTATATCAGTGGATAGGTCTGAAGTTGTTTAAAAGATCTGATGTGGAAAAAAAATGAAAAATTAATTCATATATGATATTGCTATATCACCTTTTGGATGGGGACCCTTTTGGGTCCCGAGGGATACCAATGGATGTATAATGCAAAAACTCTTATTGCTCCAAAAATAATAATGCAGCCAAATCAATTCTGTTGTGAATTCTTTACCCATCCAAGGCTCTAATAACCTCATGCCAAGTAGTTCCATTTGCAACTCATTTTTTGAAAATATTGCGTATTATGGTTTTTTACCCCCCAAAGAAAATAAACAGAGGTCTTTATGACAATAAAGCCATAAAAACCTAAAAAATATTAAGAAAATTATGAAAAACTTTATATCAGTGGATAGGTCTGAAGTTGTTTAAAAGATCTGATGTGAAAAAAACTGGAAAAACAATTCATAAAATTCATTGCTATATCACCTTTTGGATGGGGACCATTTTGGGTCCCGAGGGATACCAATGGATGTATAATGCAAAAACTCTTATTGCTCCAAAACTAATAATGCATCCAAATCAATTCTGTTATGAATTCTTTACCTATCCAAGGCTCTAATAACCTCATGCCAAGTAGTTCCATTTGCAACTCATTTTTTGAAAATATTGCATATTATGGTTTTTTACCCTCCAAAATATAAACAGCGGTCTTTATGACAATAAAGCCATAAAAACCTAAAAAAAATTTAAAAAATTAAGATAAACTTTATATCTGTGGTTAGGTCTGAAGTTGTTTAAAAGATCTGATGTGGAAAAAAAATGAAAAATTAATTCATATATGATATTGCTATATCACCTTTTGGATGGGGACCTCTTTGGGTCCCGAGGGATACCAATGGATGTATATTGCAAAAACTCTTATTGCTCCAAAAATAATAATGCATCAAAATCAATTCTGTTCTGAATTCTTTACCTATCCAAGGCTCTAATAACCTCATGCCAAGTAGTTCCATTTGCAACTCATTTTTTGAAAATATTGCATATTATGGTTTTTTACCCTCCAAAAAACAGGGTTTTTTATGACAATAAAGCCATAGAAACATAAAAAATATTAAAAAACTTATGAAAAACTTTATATCAGTGGATAGGTCTGAAGTTGTTTAAAAGATCTGATGTGAAAAAAACTGGAAAAAAAATTCATAAAATTCATTGCTATATCACCTTTTGGATGGGGACCATTTTGGGTCCCGAGGAGCCTAAAAGGGTGTAAATTGTAAAAACTCTTATTGCTCCAAAAATAATAATGGGTCCAAATCAATTCTGTTCTGAATTCTTTACCTATCCAAGGCTCTAATAACCTCATGCCAAGTAGTTCCATTTGCAACTCATTTTTTGAAAATATTGCATATTATGGTTTTTTACCCTCCAAAAAACAGGGTTTTTTATGACAATAAAGCCATAGAAACATAAAAAATATTAAAAAACTTATGAAAAACTTTATATCAGTGGATAGGTCTGAAGTTGTTTAAAAGATCTGATGTGAAAAAAACTGGAAAAAAAATTCATAAAATTCATTGCTATATCACCTTTTGGATGGGGACCATTTTGGGTCCCGAGGAGCATAAAAGGGTGTAAATTGTAAAAACTCTTATTGCTCCAAAAATAATAATGGGTCCAAATCAATTCTGTTCTGAATTCTTTACCTATCCAAGGCTCTAATAACCTCATGCCAAGTAGTTCCATTTGCAACTCATTTTTTGAAAATATTGCATATTATGGTTTTTTACCCTCCAAAAAACAGGGTTTTTTATGACAATAAAGCCATAGAAACATAAAAAATATTAAAAAACTTATGAAAAACTTTATATCAGTGGATAGGTCTGAAGTTGTTTAAAAGATCTGATGTGAAAAAAACTGGAAAAAAAATTCATAAAATTCATTGCTATATCACCTTTTGGATGGGGACCATTTTGGGTCCCGAGGAGCATAAAAGGGTGTAAATTGTAAAAACTCTTATTGCTCCAAAAATAATAATGGGTCCAAATCAATTCTGTTCTGAATTCTTTACCTATCCAAGGCTCTAATAACCTCATGCCAAGTAGTTCCATTTGCAACTCATTTTTTGAAAATATTGCATATTATGGTTTTTTACCCTCCAAAAAACAGGGTTTTTTATGACAATAAGGCCATAGAAACATAAAAAATATTAAAAAAATTATGAAAAACTTTATATCAGTGGATAGGTCTGAAGTTGTTTAAAAGATCTGATGTGAAAAAAACTGGAAAAAAAATTCATAAAATTCATTGCTATATCACCTTTTGGATGGGGACCATTTTGGGTCCCGAGGAGCCTAAAAGGGTGTAAATTTTGAAGGGTCTCCAAAAACAAAAAAATAATCAGTACATCTACCAATGTTTACACATTTAACTCCCAATTTGTACTAAAAATAGTTACATTGAGTTTAGGTACTTCTTAACGGACAGGAAATGGCCTCAGTGGAGGAATTAAATAAATGCTTTGTTTATAAAATGGGTGGTCCTGGGTTTAAAGTCACCCATTTCTGTGTGGAGTCTCTACAAAAGATGCGCATGTTGTTGGTTATATTGGAGACTCTAAACTGACTGTAGGTGTGAATGTGAGTGGGAATGGTTGTCGGCCTCTGTGTGTTGGCCATGCAACACATTGGCTACACCACACTACTGTAAAATCTTCTGTGTTATTGAAATGGAAATTGGTCTGAATAAAACAAAAACAGCTCATTACCCTGCCGCTGTCCATCTAGTCTGTAACATTTGTATATTCAGCCTTGTTCTTGAATCTGTCATTTTTCAGGGGTTCACGGACGATCAGTTGATGATGGTGGAGCAGAACACAGTCATGGTTGAAGAACGAGAGCGGGAGATCCGACAGATAGTGCAGTCTATCTCAGATCTGAATGAGATTTTCCGGGACTTGGCAGGAATGGTGGTGGAGCAGGTATTTGAAGCAAATTCACTGAGCTACCACAGGAAAAACGTGCACACACAGGCTTCAGCCACATGTGAAAATGGAAAAAAGATCAGTTTTATCAATCATTAATAACAAAAAGGAGCTAAGTTAAGCTCATTCTGATCCTATTCGGCAGGAGCTTTCAGATTACTTTTGTTTGTATAAATAGTATTTGAACAAAATAACTTAAGATGTTATTTTTAAAAAACACTTTGAACTGATCTTTAAGGAAGAGTATACATAGACTTGTGAGGAGTTTTGCTACAAAACTGCAAACACGATCTACAATTATAATGAGTTTCTTCCCTTAAACCAAAAAAACACTCTTTTTGTCCTTCCAGGGCACCGTTCTTGATAGAATCGACTTCAATGTGGAGCAGGCTTGTGTTAAAACAGAAGACGGATTGAAACAGTTACAAAAGGTAAACACTAAATTTCTTTATTTAGTGTCTTGTTTTTTTTTTTTCAGGCAATTTCATTTTTTTAAGTAATTCAAAACATTTTTTGGCTTATGGAATGAAAACTGTAAATAATGACCAAAGTGAAATAATAGGTATTATAATTATTTGTAGCGGTATTAGTAGTAGAAATTATTTTAAAGACTTGTTTAAATTTCTTATGAAAGCCAAGCTGTGATTTGTTCATACACATGCTCAGAGGCACTTCTAAATGTATTTATAAAGTACAAAAAAATGAATCTATTGTTTTGTGCCTGAAACATTCATGCGTGTGATATACACAGTGTTAGCAAATGAGGGTCAGTGTTCTTTTGGACAGACTAAGGTGGAGATGTTTGACCATAATGGCAAAAAACAAACACAGCATATCGGCACAAACACTTCATACCAGCTGTCAGCACGATGGAGAAGAGGTCCTGGATTTGGGCACCTTGCAAGCACTAAATTGACCATGAACTCTTCTGTATGCCAAAGTATTCTAGACTCAAATGTGAGGTCATCTGTCCAACAGCTAAAGTATGGTTAATACTGGGTTAGGGCTGTGCGATGAGACCAAAATCTCATATCCCGATATAAGACATCTATCGTCCAACCTGGAGTTGAGTGTTTGAGCTGATGCATGAAACTATATATTTTTAGACATAAGTTGTAACGGCCGCCGTTTTCTTTGTGAGTATTTATTACACGGCGTGCTGCGAGAAAAAAACAGTTCTAACGTGTGAGTCCAAGGTTTATTTTTTAGCACCTGACAGCTCTTTTTTGCTTCTCATCCATAAATACTCTGCATCCTCTTTCATGTGATTCAGTTTATTTTGAAAAGTCTCAACAGGATCTTGAGCTTTATTGTCAAAGGTTTATGTGGAAACTAAACCAGCGGACACGCGATGGTTTTACCGTCGTTGTTGCTAACGACAACGCATAAAAACAGGCGCTTGTCTGTCCGTAGTGTGGTTATATTAAATATAAGAGAAAGAGAGAACTTTAAGAAATTAATATAGCCACTACAGTGACCATCAAAACCATGAAAAAATATTGCCGTAAACGTTTATTTTGCGACACCATGAAACAAACGATAGCGTAAAATGAAAATGTCGTCATCCGCTATATATTGTTATATCGAACAGCCCTATACTGGGTTATGCAACAGGACAGCGATCCTAATCAAGGTATTGCAATGACACAATCACAGTCCAGACCTCAGCCTGACTGAAAGAGAGCTGTGCAGAGACAGGCTTGCTAATCTCAAAGAACTGAAACAACGTTGCAAAGAAAAGTGAAGCAAAATTGATCCACATCTATGTGAGACACTGATAGAGTCATACAGAAAACGATTACTTCCAAGTTGCTGCTAAAGGTCGTTCTACAAGCTGTTGGTTGTTTTGTTATGTAATGTTTCAGGAAATTTTAGAGCCTGTTGACCAGATGTTTTTTCTGTCCTGTGGTGTAAAAAGACCCCATCTGTACTTATTCATTAAAAGTGAATGGTGTTATGTAAAATTATTCTTATTTTCTTTTCAGGCAGAACAGTATCAGAAGAAAAACCGAAAGATGCTGGTCATTTTGATCCTTTTCATCATAGTCATTGTTCTAATTATTATTCTTTTTGGAACAAAGTTCTAATCACTCATTCCTCCGTTTTTGTTTTCTGTCTGGGTGTTTGTTGTGCAACTGTGTGGACTTGGACTTGATTCTACCGTCTTTCACACCAACCGGGAAATGCTAAGAAGAAATCTTTGTGGGGACACTGTGGGTTAGTGGAGATGGGGGTTTTTTTAATGGGAGAGTTAGATTTTTTTTGTTTTGTTTTTTTCTGTTATTTTTGACGGATTTGAATGAAAAAAGCAAAACAATCAACAGTGTCTATTTTTCCTAAGTGACTTTGACAGAGGTTTGTTCAACCGGACATTTTCATCTTAGCATTATATTTACATCCCAGCTCAGTATTTTACTGTGAAAGACTTGAGAACTTTTTTTTTTTTTAAATGAGGGCAGTACCATTTAAGATCAGAACAGCCATTCAGTACCAAAGGACCATCTGTTTTTTATCAGTTTATTCCTCACTTTAGAATAATAATACTAAGGTCCTTGTTACCACACGGTTGGCCTGAGGAGGGTTTATGCAGCCATACATCTCCTCCACTTCATTTTAACTTCATACCTGTTGAACACTTGCTGCGCTCTAATGAAGTGCTCATGTTAAAAACACTCGTTTTTGTTCTCCATGGTCTTTGCATAAAGTGCTACCTTTTTTTAAGAAACCCTTGCAGTTTGCACATATTGAGCCCTGAGGGGTAGGAATGGGTCGGGGTGTCGTGGATGTAATACTACTGTCATTTGTATGATAAGCAAATTATTTATTTTCAAGTAACTTCATATAACCCAGAGATTTTTTTTTGTTTTCTGTCAGGTTTGCTGTAAATCGAATAGAGTGTATGTGTAGTCTGAGCACAACAGTTAATAATCACTCCACTGAGGAAATGGATGTAGTACAACACAATGAAGAGACATTTGAAGACCGCATTGTGATTTTTTTTTTTCTCCCTGTTTCTTCTTTGTTCAGATTTACACATTACATTTCATTTGGCTGTCTGATGAGCTGAAACAATGGAGCGCTTTTTTAAAATATATGTACTCAACTCTACACTTTACATGTAAAATCATCTTTGTCATTGATGTGAAATTGTATGTAAAAAAGAAGAAGTCCAAGTGGTACTTTACTTAAGTATTGATTTTGGAAACCAAACGGGTGAGGAGACAGCAGCTTAATTTTTAAAAAAATAAACCTGGAACATGAGTCGGTGCGTATCTGTGTATTCACGTCTTGCACAAATGGTACTAACTGCAAACAAAGGTCACATTAAACACTAAAAACTATTAATTTAAACATCTGTTCCATGAAAAATCACCTACCTAACACGATTTTTTTTTCTTTTTAAAACTTTAGCGCATTTAATGAAGCCATGAAAATTTTGACCTCACACTAAAATTCCAGAGTTGCAGGTGCCCAAAATCCCACTCAAGGGATTTAATAATGCACTGCTCTATTTTCAGTTTGATTTTGGAAGAGCTTTTCCCATGTGCATGTAGGGTTTGCTTGGGGATAATTCCCAACATGTGGGATTTGGTCATCCCCGACTCATTACTGTGAGTAGTCTTGTCTCTCAAAACACAATTTGGGGGAGAAACCAAAATTAACATTCCTCTATCAAACACAACCAACCTTGGAAAAAGGCACCGCAGCTTTGGAGAAAATGACTTCTGTAAGAATGCCATGACAACCTGACTGGTATAGTGTCATGGATAAGTTGCAGGGCAATAAGTCCCTGATATAAACGCCATGGAAAGCATGGCATGACAGACAGACATCGCAATCCTCCTCCACAGACTCAGGAGCATCTCCGGGTGGCACTGACTGATAAGTGGGCTGAGGTCCCACAGGATGATTTTCAGAGCTTGTGCTTGTCCATGAGGAAGACACTTACTTCCATAATCAGTGAAGATCGGGGGGACACTACCCTGCAGTTTTATCGCTTCACCAGTGTATGGTGCTTATGCTTGTTGACATTTTTGTTGGTTTTGATATTCAATAAAAGGTGATGAGATGCAATATATCAGTGGTAATTTGCATACAAGTAAAACTACACCACTCTATTTACAAACCAGTTTAGTGGGATGTTATTAAATTCCTGGAGTGTACACATGAATGGGTTGAAATTTTGTGATATTCAAATTATTTTTTTAACTGCATTCTTGAGCCACATGTAATGTTCAGGACTGAAAAACATCTAAACTCTGTTAAAAACTTCAACCAACCGCTCAGATCTCGAGTTCAGGGGTCAAGCTTTCTGGAGATGTGACTGCAATAACTTGAGATACCACACAGGATTTTGAAACTGATGTCCTAGTTCTGTTTGGGGGGGGGGGGGGGTAACACTGGTTTTTGCTGGTATTTAATTTAATGTCCGTGGCACAGTGTACTGATATCCTGGATACTTGGAAAGAAAATGTTTTGGATAAACGTATGCGGAATAGTGGCTGAATAAAACAAAATATAATAAGATGTTAAGATTTTCATACAGTGGATATGACAGTCCACAGAGAATATTCACTATTTGTGGATGTGGCAAAGAAGGATATGCAGAGGGTTGGTGTGACAGAGAAGGATGGCAGGGATAGGGTCAGATCGAGGCAGATGATCTGCTGTGCTGAGCCTTAAAAAGAGAAAAAAAAAGAAAGAAGAAGAATTAATTGATGATATAAATAACTGCTGGATGCAGCCATAGCTTTACTAGAGACCAGTGACCAAAGGATTTTTCGTGATGAGAAGGAAACAAGCTAACAAACAAAGAAACAATCCTGTAGTGTATTATCCAGTCATGATACTGTCAACAACATTTATTTTCCTTTAACAATATCAACAAGCTGACATGTAGAAGTATAAAAATGAAAATAATGAAATATCTGATAAAATAATAAGTATTAATTCACTATTTAAAAGCAAAAATAATGTATAATTTGAATATATTTAAGATTGTTTTATACCCGCTGCATTTCAGACCGCAATCTCTGATGTGCACCTCTTTTGGCATATGCGTGTTACATTTCAAAGTAAAAGCCTCTCGTAGTCTTACATCTATAGTACTACTAGCTTGATACAACATGAAAAAAACACTTTAGTTTTCTTGTGGTTTTTTTTTGTGAAGTTACGAATTTTATGTTTTTTATTTTTCTGTTGCGATAAATAAAAAATGAGAAGAAGTAAATAAAATAAATATTTTATTTTAAAATATTTAACATTAATACTAAAACATTTTAACAACATTTTTATGGTGTCTATGACAAAAACAAAACATTCGCTATAACGTTATTACTTGACCGGAAGTTAAAAGCAGCTGCCCTCCCGCATCGAGAACATCCGGTTTTCTTACCAACAATAATAGACTTTAGCGCCAATAAACATGTCTCACACCGAGGACGAAGACGACCCGTTTCCTGTAGATGACTGTCTGTTCACGGAAACGTTTTCTCTGGAGTCCGTGTACACGCTGATGGGAGAGGAGGTGAAGATCAGACAGCTGTTCGGTGCGGACCTCGGCGTGGCTGCACCGGTCTGGGAGGCTGTAAGGAGCAGACAGGCACTCACTTTATTTAGATGATCTTCGTAAACCTGGGCTTTGTGCAGTGATGAAATCTATGTGTGTGTCTGTGTACACACGCAGGCGTTACACCTATGCCGTTACTTGGAGGATCAGTCTGTGGAGCTGAGGGGAAAGCGGCTCATAGAGCTCGGAGCAGGCACCGGTGTGGTCGGTATTGTGGCAGCTCGCTTGGGTAAATTTGGAGTTTGTAAAATAACTCGTGTAACTAATATTAAATACAAACTAACTACTAACTAATGTGTCTCTGAGTGGGATTCTCCTGTGGCTCAGTGTCACATTATACCCCCACACATGTGCAGCTGCTTCTGAACCACATGGTGTTCACTATCAAGTTCACTTACTCATGTGTTTATTTTTTGTGTATATAAATAGATATAGCGTTTTCTGCTGTGTAAAACATGATTGAATCCATAACAACTCCTGCCTGCAGCGATGTTGTCGCCGAAATAGCTCAGTTGGGAGAGCGTTAGACTGAAGATCTAAAGGTCCCTGGTTCGATCCCGGGTTTCGGCAGTGTGAATGGTTGTTTTCCCTCAGTTTCGTTCTATGCCGACAATAAGAGGCAATGCTATTCTAATAAATATTTTTTTAAAGCATTGTTTGGTGGGAAATTAAAACAAAACAAATAAAATAAACTCCTAGCCCAATAAATAAAAAGTCACACAGTACTTCTTTGGGTCACCTCTAACTTTAATGCCCACGTTGTTATTATTCAAAGCATTTTGAAAGGGGTAAATGAATCTGTGAAAACATCTTTCCTGCTTCCTGCACCACTTTTCCACAGTCTGAGCCCATACAGTCTTCTTGGAATATGCCCTTGCCCTTGAAGAAAAAAACCTGGTCATTAAGTATATTTAGCTGGTCAACTCATCTAATTTTTCACTCAATATAATCCTGATCAAGTGAAGCAAACACCTGATCATAACACTGTCAAAACTGGCTGGTACAGTAGACACTAGGCCTGTTGATGCACCACCTTATCCACCTGTCTTCTTATTATGTTGCAGCCATCAAATCTGGACTCATCAGACCACATGACCCTTTTCAGTTGCTCCATTGTGCGGATAGAAATGCTTTTACTTTAACTATTAAACATAGTTATGAAATTTCACCAAATGTGTAAGTGATCTCTATTTAAACTCAGAACCCACTTATCAGTTAAGGTTAAATACCCTCTTGCAAGCCCATATTAATCACAGAAATAATGCTCCAAAGGAAGGCTCCTTATCTATCTCTTAGCTTAGTTAAATCCAAGTCATTACTCTTTTGGGGGGCAGGCAGTGTTTTGATTACAGCTACACATCAGTAGCTTTTAATTTGTAGTCAGAAAACTGAGTACAGAAAACAAACAATTAGTTTGTTGTTTGTTCCATGTCTGTTATTTCACATGCTCATGTTTTTAATTTCTTCTGATCTTAATTTAAGACTTTGATCAGCAGCATGTGGGATCAGGCTTTCATCCCTCTTCTTTCAGGAGCAGAGGTGACTCTCACAGACCTTCCTTTGGCTCTTCCACAGCTTGATGCTAATGTCTCTGCTAACAAGCCTTCCAGCGGGTGGCCTTCTCTCCCTCCCACTGTCCTCCCTCTGTCCTGGGGTGAGGATCACATGAACTTCTCCTCTGACTGGGACTTGGTGCTCTGTGCTGATATCATTTACCTGCCAGAGACATACCTCCCGCTAGTGGAGACACTAGCTCACCTGTGTGGTAAAGGAGCCGCAGCGTATCTCTCATCCAAAATGCGAGATGAGCACGAAACGGCAGCTTTCTATGAGAAGCATCTACCGAGCAGATTCAATGTGGAGCTTGTGCACCGAGACGACAAACAAAACAATAATATCTACAGGGCATCTTTAAGAACAGGCCAGTGACGACAGGAGGGACGGCCTACTGCTTTTTTATAAATAAATAAAATTATGAGTTTGTCTGTTATTTAAATTATTTTGAGTTTCACATCCCACTAACTGTAGAACCTATAAAAGCTAAAGCTATTTTAAATGAATTTAAATGTAATCATATTATTTTTATTTATCTCTAAACAGTTACACATGTCATTTGTCTTTAATTAAAAGCGAATGTATTCAGAATGTGTCCTGTGATTTTTGAGATTTGGGAAGAAAATGAACTTCAGAACTTTAATGACATACAAGCACAAACATACACACACTATGAATGCATTTTATAAGACAAAACAGCATGATTTTATATAAATCAGCCATGAGTTTTGTCTGATTGGAAATTCAGTCATTGGACTAAAGTGTTTTCACCATGTTTACCGTGAGATGAAGATCAGGTCTAAAGTTACAGTTCTTCTTTTTAACCTTTACCCACTGCAGGCGTCACGCATCACCAAGATGAGCTTGAAGGTGCGTTTCCAGAACTGTTTTTTCAAAAATTCGTATTTGTTTTCAATATTTCTGATTATCCTCTGGTTGGAAAACACTTTGATCTCTCATGTTGTCAGTACAGGGTGCACAGCAGCATCTTTACCTTGAAAACAGTCACAGATTTAAAATCCCTGAAAACCATGTTTGTTTATAGAGTGCTTACTATTATTGATTTTGACATGAATTAATATCTTCTGCCAGAGTAATTCTTTCCTTGAGACATTTTGGTAATTAAAAGTTTGAATGTATGTATTAAATGGTTAAATTGTCGTTAAGTTTAGATTTTTATCACACCTTTAATTTTAATAGTTGCTGATTTAGTCATGAATATTCTGTATGGTTATAACAGAAAAGTCAAAAAAACTTTAAACCAGCTATCACATCCCTCTCTCCCAGTGCAGTGGATAAAAAAATCTTTCATATACCATAAAATCTCCAAAAGCAACATCTGTTCATGAAAACCTACTTTCACTCCCCCTTCATTAGGTATATCTTACTAGTACTGACTTGGACCCCCTTTTGTTTTACGAACAGGGTGCTGGAAACAGTCCTCAGAGATTTGGGTCCACATTAACATGATAGCATCACACAGTGGCTGCAGATTTGTTGGCCTCCATGATGTGAATTTCCAATTCCACCACATCCGAAAGCCTCTCTATTAGATTGAGGTCTGGAGACCTTGGCAGTTATTTGAATACATTGAATTGTTTATCATGTTAAGGAAACCAGTTTGAGATTATTTGAGTTTTGTGACATAACGCATGATGGGTACACTGTCATGAAGGGATGGACAGGATGTTGTTGGTATCTTACTGTCATTTTAATTACTATTAACATGTTTTCTGTATAATTTTGTTGCAATAAAAAAGGTCTTAACTGGGCATGGAAACATTCACCATGTGACATATGATTGTTGACAATAAATAGAACATTGGTTTTATTGAATCCAAAATAAATCTCACTCCAAGCTATTCTGTTAAAGCCCGCCCTTCCCGCAGCCTGCTGTCTGCCCGTCTTTCATCCCCTCTCTGCTGCACTCTGCTGATGTACAGATTTTCTGTTCAGGAAAGGAAAGCCTGTTTGTTACGCTGGAGAGTTTCAATAAAAGGGAGACGGCCGAACGGCTGCCCGTCCCTCTCTGTGCCACAATTCAGCCGACAAAACAACAGATCCCTATCTCCATGCAGAGTCTGCTCGCCCTCACGCCCCAGCACCTCCCACGCGACTGTGCACATAGCTGGGTTTGGTTGATATTGACTGTTGCAAGAAACCTGCGTGCTGCAAGGAAGTGATGATGTAGAGACACATAAGAAAATGTGCGATCTGCATAAGATCTGAATTAGTCCATGGGAACTTTATTGTCCACCTCATTTTTCATTAAAAGTAGATGAAGCCACTATATGTCAGCACTGGCTGTTGTCAGTCAGTCACTGTTAATAAGGTAAAATAATATTAAAAGTATTTTAACCTGATGCTTGTATTCAATTTGAGAAGCAATAGCATTAAATTTTACAAGCTTTACACCCAAATACATGTTAATTAAAGACACTTTTGAAAATTGTGACGCACACTTTGCCTTCCCTTTAAATTTGAGTGAGTTTAGAGAGAAAATGATTGAGCCAGAGATTCTAGTTCTTCTAAAGCAGCTGATTAAAAACTTCCTCAGTGGTATTTAAACTGTGTGTTGGCTGGATGAAAAGAGGACGGGCTTTCAGTGGCAATGGTGTGTGTGTGTGTGTGTGTGTGTGTGTGTGTGTGTGTGTGTGTGTGTGTGTGTGTGTGTGTGTGTGTGTGTGTGTGTGTGTGTGTGTGTGTGTGTGTGTGGTAGAAGAGTGGGAGGGGGTGCTGGAAACCACTGTCCTCTTAAAACAAGTTGTCCTGTTTGGACTTCATTAGACCTTGTGTCACTCATGAGCAGCCAGGACAAGAATTTCAAAACAGTAGCTGGAGGTACGTGTTTACATGCTTTTAATCCTTTCATTTAAGGCGATCTAAGTAAATGCATTTTTAAGTTGTTTTTTGTTTTTTAAGTTTCATGCTTCAGATCTGTGGATGAGACCAAATGATGGAGTTCTGGCCTGAGAATCAGGGGCAGTCCAATCTGTACTCCAAATATGGTACCATTCCTGGGAGAAACTATACACAGAAGTGAGTTGGATGCTATGAAAATTGCTTGGGCCAGTATAATCTTTGCATTTATCACTGCTTGTTTGGCAAGTTTACATTTGAGGTGCACAAAAATGATAGTTAACTTCCGGCTGACACAAAGTATTTGCTTTGCCTGCTCTCTCCAAGATTATCCAGCTCTCCACTACCTCTGACACTCTGCAAAAAGCTCTGAAAAGATGGGAATATTGTTCCACATAATCCTGCAGAACGTTTTGTGTTATCTATTAAATGTAACCATGTAGACTAATTTAAAATGGTCTGTGAAATTATGTAATCTTGCTAAATTTTGCTATCATTTCTCTACTATTCTACTCCCAGCTATCACGACAGACATCAGCCAACCCATTATCCACTGTACTATGGTGAGCAGCAGGATCAAAGCAGGGAGTCCACATACTGGACTGTACCAGGATCAAGATCAGCAGGAGCTCTACAAGAGTACACCAACTGGACAGACCCAGAGCTCAGTGCCCCTCCTCCTTCTTCCCATTTCCCTTTCATTCTGCGACGCCACACTCAGCACCACCAAGATCTGGGAGAGTACCAGCTCCAAGAAGCCAGAGACAGAGAGTGGAAAGCAACCCATCGACCCGTGAGGGATCATGAGAGAGGATTTCTAAGGGAGGGGTGGCAGAGGAGGTGGGACACCTGTAGCCCTGTCCGCTACAACAGAGAAGTTTCTACCAAGAGGAGCGACAGCAGCTATCGAGAGCTGGAGGCCTGGGCGGCTCGCTACAGTCACTCCCTGCCAAGAAGAAGGCGTATAGAAGCAGAATTAAGGGGAGCCTCTCAGGGGCTGGTGGAGAGCACCAGGATAGGTTTGGATCCCCAACATGTCAAACAACCTGGAATGTGGGACAGAGGAGGCAGACAGCAAACTCCCACCTACTATCCATCACAAGCTCCTGCTCCTGACGCAAGCAACGTGCTGGACATGAAGGAAAATGCAAGCTACCAAAGGAAGATATATAACCAACCTCCTGGCTATATTGCTCCTCCTCCCTACAACAGCCCACATAAACCTTCACCTGTGACACACAGCAGTGACACGGTCTGGGAGCAGGACACCAAGAAGCAACACTGCTACTCGCAGCCCACACACAGAAAGCAGCATGTGTCTGCAGAGCTGCAAGATAAGAGCAAGGGAGAAAAAGAAGAACTGACAAATTTGTGTGAAAGTAAAACCTGCCCAAAGTTTGAAGGATTGAAACGCCAAAGATTTGAAGCAGATGCTTTACAGGCGGTTTGCCCCATCAGTGTCCAGCAGACACTCATACAGGATGATGGCACACTGCATCTGCAACATCCACAAGTGTTTCAGAATTCAGAAATAAACAGGGAAACCTCCTCAAAGGTCATAGAAGGAAGGAAATTCAGGCTAAGCAAAAAGACAGGAGGGATGACAATATTCTGTTTGGTTTCTCGAATAGCCGGCCCCACCGAGACCCCATCTCTGCCCGTTTGCACCTCCAAAATGAACATTGAACACACAGACGTAAGAGAGGCTTCTAAACTTCTGGGAGCCACGACTGAGGCTACTCAAAAACTTCCAGACGAAGTGGACTTCAAATCGCCAACTCTCACAGAGCAGTCAGACAACGGTGCTGGAAGGAAACAGAGGGAGACGCCACCCTGCACAGAGAAGGACATGGTTGAAAATAATCAAGCAAAGAAAGCACAGGCCGATGTTGTTCCCCCCCAAAAAGAAAATGCAAATGATGTCTGCAGACAGGGAGGTCAGTCAGTGCAGCCAGTGTCAATAAAATATCCTTCATGGAGGGAGCCTAGTTTCACAAGCAAAGCTGAAACTGAGAGTCCCCCCACATGCTGTTTGAAAGGAAACCGTGAGGATAAACTGTCAGACGATTGTGTTAATGTAAGCAGTCCTCCAGTAGATACTGAAGTAATGCAGCTGGACAACCAGGAGAATGCTGAGGACATTAAAAGCATGCTGGTTGTCGACACAACCTGCGTTGTTGTGAAAATGGAACAGATTCCTTCGCCTACAAAAGAGCGGGTTCACTTTTTAAGCACTGCAGCACTCGCTGAAGAGAGTCAGCTTGATGCTCAAGTGAATATTTCTCCTGAACTAAACTTTCAGCTAAATCAAGATGTCACAACTGATGAAAGCACAGAAGAAGCCTCCTCCTGCAAGATTGAAAAACCCGAGACCGATGTGGACTCAACACTTTTGGAGGAAGAGGAAGGCAAACAAGAAAGTTTAATCTCTTTGCCTTGCTTACTGTCATCTCATGTTTCTGAAAGAGAAACCTTAGAGGCGCGTGCAGAACGTATACTAGGGATCCCTCTACACGACTGCATCACTGAACCTGAAACTGGCATGCCATTGGTCAAGTCGTCTGCAGAGGACCAGGATGAGGGGGGTGAGCCTTCTCCACTTAAAACAGATACTGAAGACGCTTTTAAACAAACTCCAGAGGACGCAGCAGAGGACGAACCGTACCAGAATCCCTTGGAGGATCACCAAACCAAGGACAGCGTAACTTTAAACGACCACAGTGACTCCAGAGATCAGGTAGCAAGTGAAGATGGTGGTGACTTTATGGGATCTCAGGACCAAGCATCAGACAGGCATGAAAGGAGTGACACAGATGTCCCGCTCGAAACAGGCAACAAAACTTTAAGTGAAACTGAAAAGACTGAGGATGCCCTGCTTGAATCCACTGATGAAAAGGGTACAAGTGAACATGGTCGGGAAGACGATCGTGAGACTCAGCCTCCTAAACCCTCTGACCTTCTTTCACTAATACCTTCTGATCATCATTCTCCCTCAAATATCTCAGAGTCAAACGCAGAGGCAGAGCCTGATCCTGAGTCGGCTGCTCTTAATACTGCAGATATTGCACTTCCTCCTGCAACTTCATCCCCTTCTCCTTTGCAACAGCTGCCATCTTTTTCACTGGATGGTGAGTCTTCCTCACTATCCAGTCCCCACGCAGATTCCCAGTGTCTTCTTCCTCCTCTTGTTTTAACTGATCAACCAGCTGTAGAAACATCTCACCCAGAGGAGGAAGAGGCACAAACATTACATGTAACTCAAAGTGACCTCATTAATGAGCCGGAGGTGCTGATGTCACAGGAACAGCATGAATGTGGTCAACTGGATGATGATGCCTGCGTCAATGATGAGCAACAAAATAATCGAGCTGACAAGGAGTCGATCAAGCCTTTGGAAGAAAACGACATCAACAGTTTGCAGCAAAATCTTGAAAGTGTCCAAACGGAGGGTGTTTTGTGCTTAAAGGAGAGTCATGTGAGTGAAGAACAACCTGAAGCAGGCCTTCCAGCAGAGTCGTCTGAAGTAGATGAAGAATGTGAGGAAAATGCAGGTCAAACAGAGGCCGAAGTCCTTCAACAACTTGATTGTGGCCAAGATGAGGATGTTTTTTGTATAAAAGAGAGTCACATGACTGAAAATGAGTTACAGACAAACTCAGATGAACTTACTGTAGAGATTAGGGAACAGATATTGTGCAAAAACAACTCTTCAGACTCTCAAAGTGAAACACAGATTGAAATTTTGCAGGATGTTGACCCACAGACTGATCTGTCTAATTCTTCTCCTCCCTTGGCTGCAGACTGTGAGGTGTCTCTGTTACCTTTAGATGAGCTCTTCCTCCCTCAGCTTCCCTCTCCTCATCAGTCAACGTTTGAGTGCGAGTGTGTTTGTCTTTTGGATACTTCACCCTTACATCCTGACACTGCTGCTACTGGTGCCATCCCCGAAACTCTCCCTCCTCCAGTTTCCCCAGAGGCTTCACCCTCCTCTTTCTCTGAATCACCCCCTGTACTGCCTCCCAGCTCTACTCCTCCTTACGAAGAGGAAAGTTTTACTCTATCCCCTGACTTTCTCCAATCTGAGGCACACAAACAAGCGTTACAGTATCCAAAATCGCTGTGGGATGTGGTAAATCGCATTAGAAAGCACACAGCACCTGACTCCGAGAATGAAGAGGAAGAGGTGACCGAGTTGTGGGATCCAGAGAACTTAGGATCCCACAATGTGGCAGCAGACACGACCTCTGAAAAGACTGCTTTTGATGAAGTCGAGCAACAGGTTTCAGAGGAGTGTGCAGAGGTGGGAGACATCCAGCATGATCACAAAGAGGTACGAGGAGACATAGAGGAAGACACACTGTCCTGCAGCAGCACCAGCAGCCACGGCTCTGGAGACACTGTTATTGGAGCAGATGAGAACGAGGCGGAGGAAGCAGCACGTGACGCAGAGATGGAGCAAAGAACCGAGAAGGAGAGCGAGGTGTTTAAGACAGCTGAAGCAGAGCTGCATTACTCTAGTGAAGTAAACGTCGAGGCTGAGGGAGGAGAAGAGGAGGAGGAAGATGAGGCAGACATAAATGAGCCTTTTTTGAGTTCGGAGTGTGCACCAGAGATCATGGAAAAGGAGGTCGAGTGTGAGGTTATAGAGCTCTGACATGACAGTACGGTAATCAAAGAGCTGGTCCAGTGCGTTAAACACTCAAACATGAATCCGTATTTCCATGGCACTTCACAGCACATATTTTCAGAAACAGATGGGTTTTTTTCTTTATTTCGACATCAGCTTGGAGATTTTAGCTTGGATGTCTGAGGAGCAAAAAGGACCACTGTTACAGAGACTTCTCTATTTGACAATAATATTTAAAAGCTCTTTATTTAGGCTATTTTACTACAGTTTACCTTTAAACGATTAGTACATTTTATTGTACTTTTCCTTGTCTGTTTCTATTTCCATGGCTTTGTGCAGTTGTGAGATAATGAAAATAGTCATAAGCAAAGACGGTAATATTTGGTGATTTAAAAGGAGTGGTTTTATGGTAATAATAGAGTCATAACAGAGGTGTGTATTGAATGTAAATAGACACTGGAGTGCATAAAAAACTAACATGTTCAGATTGTTTCCTTTAAAGATTTCGCAGATCTTTAATGGAAGACAGCGAAGAGGAGAAGAACTTTTCCTTCCTGAAATGGGATGAAAAAAAAAATACTTTTCTAGAGTTACAAAATCATAAATAAATTCAAACCTTTGCATGTTTACTGCAACTAGACAAACTTGTGAAGTATGATTGTGTGATATGAATAAAATTTCTGAAACAGCTGCTAAATGGATCGACTGATTACTTTTTTCCTCAGGTCAAAAAATCTTTCATGATCTTTATTCAGGTTTATATTCCAAGGATATTTACCGGAGTCATTTTTAACCACTAATTGTTAAATATTCGTTTTACATTTTGTGTAATAGTTAACATACATGTTAGCAAGTGCTGATCCCGGGAGGAGACACAAATCTCTGATGTAGTTAGAACCTGATAAAGACAAACAGGTTTTAGACTGGCAGTCACTGAAACTACATTTAAAAGTGTGTCTGTGTGGGTTTTTTGTAATTATAGGCATCAAAACTTTAAATAATAATAGCTGCTTTTAAAACAAAAACAAAAAAGACAAATAGTTCAGGAACTGCTTTTATGGTTAATTGTGTGTTCCCAAATTTCAACACTATTTAAGCTCAAACTGTATGTGGATTATATGGAGTCAAACAGATGATTATCATCAAAATTCAAGAGAAAATTAAGGATAAGATCATCCTTGAAACAAAGTAGATGTTGGAAGGATCGAGTAGTGCTGATGTTATTAAGAAAAACAAACAAAAACAAACATTTCCATTGACTGAAGACAAAGCAGAGTCAGAAAATGTACAAATTTTATATTAAAAAGACATCTCAGGAGAATGATCACAAAACGGAAAATTCATTTTCACACAATAACACCAAAAATACTTCCTGATCTTTCTACTGTGGCTGTACTGGTGTGCTCGCACTGCTGCCTACAGCACACTCTGGTGGGGTTACGCAGGAGGTCAGTTTTATTACAAAGCCAGGAAATCTAAACTTTGCTACAATCTCGATTCTCGAGCTCAAGTAAATCGCAGCTGGTTTCGGTAGTGTTTAACTCTGAGGTAATGTGAAATAATGAGCAAAGAAGTTTTGTGTGCGCGAGTTTAGGCTCCAACATGTGAGGATAATTGTTGTGCTCTGTCAGCAGCATGTGAGAGGTTTAACTTGAGAAGATGCAGGCAGTTTATTTAGCAGTAGGAGTGTTTTAAAGTCACTGGAGGTTAAACAGTAAATTAATGCACAGGAATGTGGATACTAATTGTGCAAATGTTGTGTACTAAGCACTTTAACACCTGAAGACATTTCTGGTTATAATCCAACAGTTTAGGAACATGAGTCTTTTAGCCAAATTTATTTAGGATAAATAAAGCATACTGCTGAGAGCACGTCGCTGCTGTTGGAGGGGGTAAACTACCTGGGAAATTTTGTTTGGTGATGAAGGCACGTTATCGTTTGAACTACACTGAAACCCTATCTGAAGTTATTTTTACACGATGTACTTTTAAAACCGAGGCCCTCAACTTTTCGTTTTACCTGAACGAGTATCTCATGGGGGAATATAAGAAGGAGAATCAAGCTGGTATCAGTTAATCCTGTGATCATGGGCAGTTAAATAAATACTGACGAGCATGAAAAAACTCTTCTAAAGCTTGAACTTGAAAGTCACACTTATCATTATATAGCGGTGTAATTCAAGAGCAGGCCAACTTCTTTCAGCATCACTTTGATTCGACCTCAGGAATTTTTCCATCATGCGTGAATGAGGGCTCGAAGGACCACCCAACCAAATTTAGCCTCCGCATAAAGTCCAAATTCATTTTTACAGTTTCACAGTTTATATCCAGAGACCAATAAGAGCCTTTTTAATAACTTACAGTGTCACATAAAATGAGATATTACTTCCCAATGAGTAGCAGAGTAGTCCTCAAAGTGTCCATGATCACAGGAGTAATGCTTTTTGTTTTTATTTCTTATCATAAGGATTTTTACACAGATTGTCCCACTGCCCTGACACAAACAGGTGATAAGTGGCAATAGAAAACACTACAGCACCCAGAAGTCTCCATTTGAGCTGAGGAGAGACAGTCGCTATGGTGAGAGGATATCAAAGCTCATCATGGGTCATTTTTAGAGCGTGGTCACAGAGGTCTGCGGGACACACAGCACAGAAACAACACGGTGAATTAACAGCTGAACGCATGGGGAACATCAGAACAGAAAGAAATGTTTGCATTTTGATGCATTTGGCCTCAACCTACCTGTCCTTTTGCTGCACAGTTTGTCTTTAACGTTGTCCGTTTCGTGAGCGAAGAATTCGATGATTTCATCCTCGTGCTGTTCCACTATTGTTTCACACTGAACAAAAAAGGAAAAATACACACTTAAACCACATCCTTTTTTTTGTGCTCCTCCTTGGGGTGTGCTGGAGGTCTAAGTGGGGAAAAACTATACTCACCGCAAACTTCATGCTGGCTGTAACCCTTGAATCCAGCGAGGCCTCCGACAGGTCCATGGCCTCGCCGCTCCGAGACTTGATCCTGACGTACGATTTCCTGTTTGTGGAGGGATCCGTGCGCTCGCCGTAGTCCCCCATCCTCTCGCATATGCTCTCCATGAGCTCCAGGAGGTTTCCTTCTGAGCGTGCCAGAGGAACCTGGTGGTGTCAGAGTTCAGAAGTTCTTTTTATTGCCAACCCACTGAAACTAACTGATATCTTTAAAATGAGATAATGACCTTCAGAGGCAGGCAATGCTTTCTATAAAAGTATGGCCCTGTTTTGTGGTCAACACTGTGTACTTATGATGCAGTCTACAGTGGGGGCTGAACCCAGACTACAACGTGGCTATGCTACTGCAGCCTCACCTCTCTGATGGACTGACTCCCATCTGGATTGATCCTAAAAGATCCCGTCTGGATCATTTTCTTCGGGTCTATCTGGGAAATGGCCCACTCCATCTCGTCTACCAGAGCCCTGCAGGCTGAGGAGGGGAGGTGCAGCAGAGGTCAGACACCGATTACATTAGGACTTTTCTTTGTGCGTGCGGCCGAGGCTGCGCGTCAAATCGGTTACTCACCTCCACATCTGAGGTCCTGTCCTTGTCTGGCCGCCTGGCTGGAGCTCAGGAGGAGACACACAAGCAGGCAGTGTGTGAGCAGGAGAGCAGCTTCCCTCATTTTGCCTCTAAACGCGCACATTTTAGCATCACACAGGAAAACAAACAAAAAAACAAAAACATTCAAGTAAGTCGGCCGGAAGGCTCTCAGCCACCGTTTGCTATAAAACCCTCTGCAGCTCAGCAGCCGGGTTACTAATACTGACGCAGAGATGCACTTTATTCCACTTTTCATTCAACTTACTGTTTCTGTGGGCCGCCAGGAGAACACCTTTACGCTTTTCCACGCTGTTGCATCGTATTCGGTGAAATGTGGTGACGTAGCAACCGGGTACGTGGAGCGTGAGACAGCTCGTGCAGCGCCCCCACGTGGGCGGGAAGATCCCTGCTGGCTCCCTACTCTGCAGCCAGGGTCATTTGTGTTGGAGCAAGAGTGTCAAACATAAGGCCCGGGGCCCAAAATCGGCCCGGTAGACTCCTATCTGGAGGTTTTTGGAATATATGAAGGAAGTGTTATATTTTTGACATTTAACTATGTTTTCAGAAGTTTTACAGCTTGTCCTGCTGTTTTGACTTCCATCAATGCCATACATACTATGCCAAAGTATTTAATTAATAGATAAACAATAACAATTAAAACCCAATAAAATTCCTATTTTTTTTTTTTTTTACTGGTTACAATCTGCTTGTTAAGTCTGATGTTACGGGTGACATAGCTGACATTTCCGGGTCCAAATGCTCTTGAATAAACAACGATGGGTTAGGAGTAAGCTAGCTAACGGATGATTAAACATGATATGTCCTGTACTGGCTGATGCATTTCATAAAACACGCATGCATACAGCACTGCTATAACAGTGGAAGTAAACCAAGATGGAAATCTACAAAACAGGGAGATTTTGGAGAGTTAGTTATGTTAGCCTAGTTGAGATTATCTTCCTGCCCATTGGCTAGCTACAGGGGTACTGGTACACACAGCAGCACTTCTGGTGTTTGTTAGAATGTTTGGGGTAAGCATTAATTTGCTTTCAATATGGGTGCATGTTGAGGGTCAGTCAGTGAGGTTCAGCTCCCGTGAGTGTCTGATTGGCAAAGATAAGTGCCATTATATCGCAATGTTGATTTAGGTGGAACATGTGTGAAAGCAAAAGAAATTGCTGAGATGACGCCATCAACTACACAAGGTCGGTCATTATTTAAAATTCTGTCTTTGTTGTAATTATTCTCTTAATTTTATGTAAAGCATTGTGTTTTATATTGAGACACACATGTAGTCTTCATCAAAAAATGTCAAACGTGTGCTTTAAGTGAATACTCCTAAATAAGTCCAGAAGGCCATAAGGTAATTTGATATTTACCTTAATACATAGTATAAATTATACATGTATGTAAACTCTTGTAAACTACAGACATCAGACTGTCTGTCTTCACTATCCCCACTTTAATTTTATATGTATTTTGTATACTCTACTTTTTCTACTCTGTGGTCAAACATTCTTGGTCCCATTAAAAACTTTTCACATTGTATTTGTTTTTCCTTTTGCTTTAAATCTAGACTTTACCAGCCAAGACATTTGATGGATTGCTGAGGAACCCGAGTTTTGCCAAGCAGAAGACAAGGCTTGCTATGTACTGGCATAACTCACTGTAACTGCGTAAGAGAAGAAACAGGTTGAGGAAGCAACAGTTGGGCAAACAGAGAACGTATTGTGGTTAAAAAAAAAAAAGGGGGGGGGGGGGGCCTTGAAATTAATTCTGTTAGGTGTTAAGCAAGAAATTTGAGTGAACCATCTCTCTTAATTTGTATTTCTTAATGAAAGGGCAGCATATCGCAAGAAGAGAATCATGGCCAGCAACTTAGGTGTAGTCCAGCAGAGCTCATACCATTCCTTATTTAAGACTCTGCTTGGCCAGTACAACCTGACAGAAGGATCTAAAGTAGGCTGTCAGTAAAAAGGGGTCTGTGCTTCTAATAATGCATTTATAACTAAGTAATAGTCTCATCCCCAAAGGCAGCTGTACACTGACTGTACTGGTGCAGTTGTTGAGAGGGGACTGTTTTTAACCAACAGTGGCCTGCTTGGCAGTTCTCCAGATGGGACAATCTCTGATGACTGCACGATTGAGGTGAAATGCCCATGGTCAGCCAGAACCAAAACTGTCTTGCAGGCTGTAGAAAGGAAGGACTTTTTCCTACAGCTGGATGAGGCAAGTGGTTCCCTGGTATTAAAAAAGCATCACAACTATCTACATCTCACAGGGGACCAACAGCTGTCACTTTATTGGTTGGACTCCATGTGACTTTGTAATCTTGCCTGTTGATAGAGAACAAACTTGGGCTGTTAACACTGAAACTTTAGAAATGTTCTTTTACCCAACCGTCTATCGCAGCTATGAATTCATATCTGCACAAGCGATGCATCGGTCCAGCAGTTTTCAGTTCATTTTTAAATAAATTATAAATATTTGTAAATTGTACATTTGTAATTATATTCAGATAAATTATTAAAATTAAGTTTTGATTTTAACAAGAAAATGTTTTGTACAAAAACTGTTTCTGAAAATAAAGAGTAACACATTTATCTTGTATTCCTTATTTTTAATGAAAATGTTCAGCAAAACAACTAGGCAGTAATCAGGAAGCTGGAATGAAATGAACAATATAACAAGCCACTGATGAAACAAAAACCACTTAGAGTAAAATTAAACATTTTACCAATTACAACTGAGAATTTTCAACTTTAAACTATGCAACTAAAAATGATGTAACATCCTGACTATATCCACAAAACAATCCAAAATACTTAAAAAGGTACAAACAATAAGAATAAACATATTCAACAGTTGTACTGTCGGGTCCACAAGTAGTTAGACAGTGACACCATGTAATTTTGCCTCTGCACTTTCACTGGTCTAATTCATTCAGTTTCATGGATAACGGGTGTCTGTAAATTTGTAAGACACACACATACTTTCAGTATCTTATTAATATTTTTTTTGTACTGATGTGGGACGAGATTCAAAATTGAGAAACGTTTCAGTCTTTGAATGGAATGTGCTACATGTGCTCTTGCAGAGGAGATCAGCCTGTTATTGTTCACTTCCTGCTGTGCGAACTGTCCGCTGACAGACGGAATGTTCAGCGAGACCCCCTCTGGGAGGATGTCCTGAATTGTGAAGTCCTTACCTGCAATGACCATGTCACCTGGTTGTAAATGTCGCAGTACTCCACAGTCAGCTGTTATCGCCTTATCTGAGGTTTTTCCACTGTACAAGTTGCTTGCAAAGGTTATTACACCATTTGGAGCCACACCAATTAGAGCCTTGAGTATGATCCGTCCTTTGCGTTGGCTATACAAACAACTTTGTGTGTCACGACTCTCTCTGCCAGAAACAGAAACTTCTGTGCAGTCAAGCACAATCCTGCAGTTAGGAAATGGCTGGAAGCAATCCGGCAGCGATGTCTGATTCTTGGCTCTCGAGGCAACGTTTTTTTCCAACATGCCAACATACAAAATGTCGTGCAGTGCACTAACAATTGTTGTGAAAATGTTAGTTACTGTGGCTGTGCTGCAGGTAAACCTTGTTGCAAGGTCTACATGGCCACAATCAAGTTTGAGCTTCATTAGGGTTAGTAATAACTGGTCCACTATGGGCAACATTTGGACAGTCCAACCAGAATGATATTTGAGCTCAAATTTGGAAAGAAGAGATTCTAAAAACAGGACAGTAGCAGTATCGGGCAATCCAGTATAGTACTGGACTCTTTCAGGATTGTCAGATATTTGACTGAATGAGAACGTCTGCTTCTGTTTCTCCAATTGTTTTTTTAGCTTTTCATTCTCTTGTCTTAGCATATCATTCTCAATCTCAAGCACCACAAGACTGTTGGAAGAACTTGAGGAGCTTGCAGTAGCTGTCTGTGTATCTGCATTGTTGGAGTGATGTAGCTCATCTGATCTTTCACACTCATTTTCACCACTAGCTGGGACCTGTTCTTTTTTCTTTTTATGCACAGGGTGTTTTTCTTCATCTGAGAAGTGAAAAGACTCCTCGTTCCATGCAAATCTTGTTGGCCCCGCAGCTTTTCCTTCAGGGAAATGCCAGCTGCAGACTCTTGAGTTGCAGTTTGGGGTGAAGTTAAGACGGCTGTAGAAGTGTTTAAAAAGGGAGAGAGAAATTATTCATCACATGGTAGCCCTTTGTTACTTATGTTTAACAGTGACCGTAATTAGTATAATCTTACACAACTTTTTTTTTGTGTATTATTGGCTTTTAAGCTTACCAGAAAGATAAATGCTGACACATATAGCTAACCATTTGGTAGTTAAGTCTCTGTTTTGGTCATTAACTCTCACGTAGGCTATGGATTTTAGTGGGTGTTCTTACTATGAAGACATGATCGCTTTTCATGTGTCATTTTTAATCCTCCAAGAGTAGAAAGCTGTGTAGTTATGGCAAATTGACCCATAGCTTTCAATCTTTGCTTAGAGAAATAAAAATGACATCCAAACCGCGTTGATATCTTCGTAATAAGAAAACATGATAAAATCCATAGCCTATGTAAAATTCGTAGAAGCCAGGATGTTCTGGGAATCCGTCCTACCGGTTGTTTCTGCGCATGCGCACAACACAAAATTAAGTGGCAAACAGTCCTGTTTGTGAATATGAGCTAGAAGTATAATTTGACGGGTAAAATTAATTGCATAATTGCTGGAATTATTGTGTGAGAGCAGAAATGTTCATAAACTGTACGGTAGGACGGTGTGCCAAAGTAGGATGGTTTTTTTATTAGCGGGTTTTAGTTGTTCAACGCTAGCTATATTAGCTAACTAAAGTAAGACCACACTTGCGTTCATCTTACAAGTTTATTCATTCACTTTGGAATTGTAACGTACCTTATCGCGTGCAGCCACTTCTGCTTCTCTTTCTCGTCACAAGGAAAGCGGTGAAATGACAAATTCGTGTTTTTTTTTGATCCAGAATAGTTAAAACAAAAAGGAACACAGCACTGCGGCATGTTGAACACGGGTGTTTGGATCCGGAAACGGAAATTACGTCATCACTTAACGATAGATTTTTATTTAATTTTAATAATCTGTAATATTAAACATTAATTTATTCATGCTGGTACATTTTTATTTATGTAATGCAGCAACATTTCTTTATCATGCAAAAAAAAAACTGAGACTTGCACTTCTTTTTCTCACACATTAAATTTGTCCTTAAACAACTGGCTGGTGGTTTTGGACAGTAAGACTGAACAAAAGCACTGATTTTATTTGTTTTTTCTTCCTACTCTTTTCCTATAAAACCAAATGCAGACCACCAGAATAATGAGCAACTGATACTAATGTTAGTTTTTTTTCTTGTCAGACAGCAAACTATGTAAAAGATTTAAAAATAAAATAAAAATCAATAAACACTTAATTTTTTACTTGTAATAAGTTATAAGTTACTCTCGGAACATACTGGAAACACGTTCACAAATCTAATAACTTTCTCTTCCTTTCCTAGGTGATTATTAAATCTTTCAATTTCGCAATATCTCTGAATGCTCTGATTGATGGTCACATTTACATTCTGTGACTGTCAACATGAACTAATTTCATATTTGTTACTTAGATGCTAAAAAAAAGTCCAACACCAGGAAGAACGATACAGAGAAAACGTTATGAGGGATAAAGAGTAAGAAGTTGTTCAACATTCAGTCCAAGTATGAATTTAACAAAGGAAAGACAGAAACTGAAATAAAGTCTATTTTTATTTACCAAGAGCACCATTCAAACTAACAAACAAAAACAAAAAACATACAGACAGCAGGTAATTTAAACTGTGGCCCTTTAGATAGACGTTCCAATACTGTGCCACACTTAACAGTTTTAGAGTTCCAGAAAAAAATCACAATATAATACAGCATCAGTTTTCTGTCTAGACATGAAACCTAAAAATGGTCTTCGGCAGGTGTTTCTGAATTCAAATCATGTTTACAACGTGAAACGTGATGCACCAATCAGAGAAAACCTCGTAACACTGCCAAGGTGGCATAGAGAGACGTACATCTTATTCTAACAAATACAACTCAACATGGAGATATGTTCAGTGACATTTGCATAAAAGACCACACACGTTTCTAGCATTTAACCCATTAATGGTCCTCCAAATTAAATAAACCCTCAAACAAACAGCTTAAAGTGTAATTTCCATTCTTTCAATTATACGCTTCTTTTGCAATCAAGTGCTGATTTGTTCTTTTTGTGCTCAGGATGCCCTAAATGAGGCACAGTGGTAAAAACATGAGGCACTGTGGTCATCTGCACAGTAAATATAACCTACAGTTCATATTTGGTCAGTGGAAAGGTTCGGTTCATTAAACTGCTTCTCAAGTGTCCTATTTCAGATTTGCTTATAGTTTCATTTTATTATTTTCTCCAGTTCCCCGTTGTCTTGACCAGTGCTTTCTCTATACTACATCTTCACTGTTGTGGAGCAAACGAACAAGCATCTGTGTTTCACAGTTGATCACAATTTCTCATATAAGCTCTCTGATGTTAGGCACTGTCTTCTCTGATATTGGAAACAAACTCCACCAGGACTTGAAAACCAGCTTTCAGCAACAAGAAATACCAGAGTTGATGGCTTGGAGATACACCATTTTCCACCGGCTCCCCTCAGCTGCCAATTTTACTCTCCCAGTAAGATTTCAGAATTAAACAATCGCTTTGTTTCTCTGTAGATAACACAGTGAACATCACACCTCTGCACACATTTGGCATAATCAAAAAAAAAGAAAAAAAAGGCAGCTCTAACACTCTCAAAAGCCAAAGCTAAAAAAAAAAAGCATTTAAAACAAATAGCATAAATAAAATACTGGAATAAACTGACCATAAGATTAACTTTGAAGAAAAACTAAGAACAATAAAAGGGAAGAATGAATAACACAAAAATTTATTAACAAAAGAGAAACACTGAGCTGACTGGACTCTGATCTCTGCACTGATCAGTCATATTGAACCACTGCTATGACAGAAAATTCATAGATGCATTTAATGGGAATGTAAATGTGCTAAAACTGGACACATTAATATTTAATTTAAAGTCTGCATCTTTTAAAAAAAATATTTTTGGACACTTATTAAATCCCACTGCAGTAAGGAGATCTTGAATACTTAATACTTAAAAAAATAAATTAATTTTAAAAAGAAAGTTTGGAGGGATTCATCTCAACGACGAAGCAGCTGTCGAATGAGAGTGACATAAAACTGTCACCTCTTTTATATGCAATATATTAAAAGAGACTTAAACATGGGGAAAAATGTTGACTAATGACACATAAATAAGATCAACAAGGGTTATGTACATATTCAATATATTCTATCAATTTATTGGTCTAATATTGGTCTAATATTAACATCTAACTGAATCTCATTATTGCAGGAATCTCTTTGTCTTGAACAAATAAAAAACCCATAATGCAGCAGCTTTTGACTTTAACATCATATAAATTAACCCTACAGCGCTCGAGTGTGATTGGTTTTCTGCCTTCTTGTTGTGACTATGTGAGGATATCTAAAAGATCCAATGAGATCTCTTTTTAAGATCATGTGAGGCAAAACAGGAACAAGTTAAACGGGTAATTAAAACAAAAACCACGAGCACCTTCATGTGGAATAGCGTGCAGCCTCGAGCGCACTATTTCTCTGAATTACGACTCGGGCAATTCAACATCACGCGCTGTCAGTTTATTTTGTCTGCTTCATGGCTGTAGCGTCTAACCTTATATAGTTACAGCCACAGCAACTGTTTAAACACATCTTCTAATTAAACACTGCTTTCTTAAACATTATTCTTCTGCAAGAGCCGAAGCTGCCGGAGATATTTGTGAATGAAAACGTCACGATCATCCGTGGGCGTTCTGTAAGGACACTTTAAAAACACCTCAGGCACCGAGGGGGTGAAGACTAACACATACTAGCCGAGTTTCAGTGGTCCCACGCTTCAGTCGGGTCATCTAACGGTGTCTACACCACAGTCAAGCACCTGCTCTGAGTGTCCTTCATCTGTCCACCAATGCATTAGAGTCCATATCGTTCAGTAAGTACATGTCTGTGTGACGCGACACACCCAGCTGCATCTGGAAGAGAAGAGGACATGGAGCTCTCATTACTCAGAGGAACAGTCACACACTGAAGACAAATCAGCTGAGCATGATTTAATTGTTAAGCATTTTTATTTGATTTTGCCAGAACTTGTTTTGGTTTTCATAGAAAATGTAAGCTCTTAAAATATGTTAACATTTAGAGAAATCAGTGGAGAGTCAGCATCGGCTTAAATAAAAATATAGTAAACTAAGCGCGCGCACACACACACACACACTCTTCTTCTGATGACTCGGGAAACCATCTGTGTTACCAAATCCTTTTTATGTTACTCTACATACGTATTATTCACTCTTTTTTAGTTCGACCATAAATCTGGAGAATATGGATTGCCAGGTGTTGGTTCTTTACTTACAAACAGGATGAAATGTCAGAGTTTTAAACTAAATCATTGCAATCAACAATGCACTGTAATTGGTGATTAATAGAGTTAAATCAGTTCAGGATTTGATATTGATTGTTTTATGACTGCAGATTCATTAAAATGTGCTCACCTTGGGTCAGACTTTCCTCATTTAATCCTGGAAAGTCCTGAAAAAGAACATTTCTATAGCCTACTAGGAGGTGCTACACCCTCAAACAGCACCAGTAAGGAGAAATGAAGATTTTTGTAATTTAGCTAACTATTCTAAACACATCAGTTTAACACCTTTACTCTACTGTTTGGGGTTTTACAGTGAGGAGAGTTATCTTTTAAAAAACAAAGATGGGCTTTAAGATTATCATTTACTCAGCTACTTAAAAGTTAAAAACACAGTAATCCTGAGTCCATGTTAGGACTTTCACACAGAAGACGCAAACAAATGTCCTTATATCCATAATGTGAATTTATTTCGGAGACACAGCGGCTTCATCCAGCAGCAGAAAAATAACAGCTTTTCATTCAACCTCCAAAAGAGGGAAGAAAACAGAAATGACCAGAGAACCACATGATATAATTTGAGAGTAGACACAGTTTTCTCTGTAACAGTTCAAATGTTCGTCTGTCATGTTTGTTTTATTGCCAGAGAAGTTATTTATATAAGACAAACTCACGTTCACCTGAAACATATTTCTATCACGTCCAAGAACAGCTTTAGAAATCTTAGAAAAGCTTTTGAGAACTTTATACAAGAGCAGAAATGTTGAACCACCATGCCAGAGAGAGAATTTTAACACAAAAACATCTGAAAAAAACTCGAGGCCTTTACTGTGTTTACAGTGCCCCACACAGCTCATCGTATTCTCATCTTATTGGTCAGTATGTACATGCTACTTGGATATTGCCAAGTCAGGAGCTTTAATACAGTTTATTATATTGTGCAATGTCACAGCAATTTTAATCTTCTTTGTTGTAAAACTGGAAGAAGAGGCTCGTCAGTGTTGGCTGCTAAAACTCATTCACAGTCTAATCATCGTCACTTTACTGATATTGAGCATGCTACCGGGACAAAGAGCAGCTGAGTGAGGGCTGTGTGAAGGCTAACATCAGTCACAGCTGAAACTGAACTGACAAATGGTGACAGCCGAAACATAAACAATTATAAAAAAAAATTAAATCCACCTTTCCTCACCTGAATAATCTTTTATTGCTTTATTAAAAACGTGTCTGTTGTTTTTCTATAAAAACAGGGTATACAACTGTCCTGCAAACTGGTCTGACTAACAAAGCCAGGACAGAATATAAATAAGGCAACAAAAACAAACTATTTTATTCCCCACTTGATAATCACGCTATCATGTGACTACTTAACTTCACAGTAAAACATTAGGAGTTCTCAGAGTGGAGTCATTAGCTTGGGAAACTGTATAATGTATACACATGAGTGAATCTGCATTTTAATATGAGCTGTGAGATTTCTAAACTTTGTTCATAAATGACTTGTGTGCTCTACACACTGTACCGCACACACAAACTTGTGGTTATGGATTTTAATACATAAACACAACATCCTTTGTCATGGCTGCTACTCAAACACAGTCCTAACAACTTTAAATGATTACAGTGTTGTACTAGAGCACATGCACATAAATCCACCTTCCCCATCAGTTATACACATCTTACTATTGTATACCTGAAGTTCAACAAAAAATAACAAATATAGTACTGAGGTTAACTTGGTATCGCAGAAAACAAACAAAAATAAAAAAGAATGCACAAAATCATTATTTTTTCACATGCAATAAAGGCTTGAAAGCAAAGGACGCTTCTGCACACTGCTAAAAACACAAGTATGATTTCACTGATGGGCTCACTTCAACCTGAGTCTCTGGCATCATAAACTACAGAGGCGCTAACAGAGGCTCGGGGGATGATGCTGCAGTCACACAAAGCTTCACCTGCTTGCCTGTGTCACTAATGTGCACTCAGGAATTAATTTCATCGATCATTTGTGCATTAAAAACATTATTAAAGCAGCTTTCAGGGGCCAGACACACACCAATTTTGGAAATGATAAGGTGACTTTCAGACTTTCCTCCATTCAAGTCAGATTTCTGTTTTCTGGCTCTGATTTAAAATGTATTTTTACAGACTTGTGCATTAACTACACGTGCACTCTAAGCTCGGACTCCAAACACAAGAAGCAACAAGTGAAAGATGTGCATGATGCTCAAAAATGCCACTGTAAATTCTTCGATATGCTAGACAAGAATGCTGAAAACAAAAAAAACCCCTGTAATATAAGGGCTGGATATCTATTGGACATTTGACTCTCATGTGTCATAATATTATTTTTAGACATTATCTAGCAGTATTAGACTTGTTTTTTAAGCTAATGAGTCACACTTGAAGAGAGCTGACTCTGAGATTAAAAAAATAAAATAAAGGATATTGAGGTAGACTGAGTGGGAATCATAAAATGTGCAGTGTGGCTTCACACTGGGAGGATTAGGGTGATTAAGAGCAGGACAAATCATAGGTTAAATTAGAGTTTAAAAATCATCACATTTCTACTTGGCTGAAGTATCAAATGCTGGAAGATAACATCCTGTGCTGGTGTCATATGAATGTCTGAGAGCCTAAAAAAAGGCTCCCAGACAGATATCTTAAAAAAAACCCCAAGATATCCAGCCCTTTAAAAAATAAAAGTCAAATGTGCTTTCAAGATCCTAAAGAGTCCCGGCTGTGTACGGGGCGCCCAGAGTAAAGAGACATGCTGTTGGTTACAGTCGTGTTCAGCTTTAGGAGTCGTACTCTGACTGCTCCTCTATGAGCACAGCGGGCCGATTGCTTACCCTGCTACAACAGTCCAGGCAGGAGACGCCCAGGGCAACCAGACAGTGCCAAGCCTGCAAAGAGGAAGAAGCGAGAGGACATTACAGACTTTGTGTGTGTGCACCTTTTCAATGTCTAGAAAGTGAAGCATTCAAATTTTTGAAAAAAATATTATTCATTTGCTACCGATATGTTCTGATTACTGCTGGGTGGGTTATCTTGCTTTTTCCAGCCATCAATACACAGCCAGAAAGATTTAGTGTAATATTGTATTTGCCAGTATAACAACTGTGATCTCAACTTTTGGAATTTAGGGTTTTATGAAGTTTAGACTCATCTTGCTTCATTTCTTGTCATGTTGCTTCTGTGCTGTGGGCACACACGGTGTTTTAAAATAGATTTTTTTTTTTACCATTCTTTACTTTATTTTTCTGATGACATTCAAATGTTTTCTGATCTATAATCCCAATAGAAGCATGTCACTGTAAACCTACTAAAAAAAAAAAAACACCAGTAAAAAATAAAAATAAAAGAAATGCATAAAATTTAAGATAATTCTGTAATACAAAATGAAAAAGGCAGAAATCTTTTAAGAAATGATTGTGGCACCCATCAAAAGAAGCCAATTGAAGGGGGGCTTGGACATCTCACGGGGATACCTCCTGGGTAATGCTTTTCGGGCATGTGGGACGAGATTATGGGGCAGACCCGAGACATAGTGGAGAGATTACTTCTCTCAGCTGGCTTTGAAACACCTCGGTCTCACTCAGAGGAGCTGGAGAGAGAGAGGTCTGGCGATCTGGGTTCCCATGAACAGAACCCAGATCAATGGCAGAAAATAGATGGATGGACAGACTTTTGGTTATACCACCCAGGACTAATTCTGGTTATTAGAAAATAAGATGTGTGAAAACATGCTCTGCAGTCCTATCAACATGAGATTAGACTACAGGCATCAACAGACAACAATTTAGACATGAAACAGCAATCATAACTCACCAGGTATGCCACAAAGGCCAGATAGGCTACAGAGAGGAGAGCAGCTAAAACATAGAGCACCACGCTGTTCAGGGCCGTCACATAAACAATCACAAAATATATGTTGATTGCACAAACGCCCAGGATGAGGATACCTCCCGAAATCTTCCACCCCCTAGAGGAAACAGACTTTGGATTAGACAATTGGGAAATCCTGTGCTTTCTAAACTAACAGAGTCCTCAAAATACCGGTACTTCCTAACACTGCAAATTGACCAGAAACACATTTTTTTCCCAGAAACACACAGACTCACTTCTGTTAGTTAGTCACACTGCTGCATAAATTCCTATTTTGCGCAACTCCATTTTAGACAGCTTAAATATAAATATATGGTTGATTTAATAAATGACCCGTCTGTGCATTAGATAAGTAAACAGTCACAATGACAACTCTGAGCAGAGTCGACTGTATGTCACATGACACCACGTCTACACCTGAGTCAGTCCAGTCCTTTTATGCTGACCTGAGTAAAACATCCAGAGAATACAGTTGGGGGTCCGGACTTTGTGTTGCTTGGTTTTATATTTGGATAAAGACCAAACAGGGTCAAACAATGGACTTCGCTAAATCAGTTGTTCCTTGGCCTCAGTCCATCATTATTTCCCTAAACTCCGAGGCTACGGGAAGAGATGCTTTGGACTGTGCTGCTAATGTTTTCATTTGTGTTAAATTCATTGATCGTACACAGACTTCAACTACATGAAGGGCCAAGAAAAGCTTGCTTCTTGAGATAATTATCCTGTCAGTTATGAGTAAAATGCATACAGTTTGTACTTAATAAAGAAGAGAATAAAAACTATTAAAACATTTATTTCACTTACAATCCGTTAGCAAAGTCGTTCATTATGGATTTCAGACTTGTGAAGGTCAGAATTGGGATCAAAGCAAATGGAAGCTGAAGGATGAGAAGAGTGAATATTTTTAACAAGAACACAAAAAGACCATCAAAAATGTTTCAGTACAAACTGCACTGAGGGGAAGATACTCGTGCTGACCTGCAGGCTCTGCAGCACATTCAGAAAGTCATTCATCCCAGTCAAATGGTGAACATCCTGGAAAATGGCGACCAGCAGTGTAGGCGTGATGGCGATGGAGCGGGTCAGCAGCACCCGTGCAAAACGAGACCACCGCAGGTTCAGGAAACCCTTAAAAACACGAAAGCAGAAACATCAGTGCAGAGCTGTTTCCTTTTTTAAACAGAGGAAAGTGGTATCTAAGTAAAATACACTGTGCCAACATGTGTTCCTACCTCCATCACAAACTGTCCAGAGTACGTGCCCGTCATGGTGGAGCTCTGTCCAGCTGCCAGAATACCGATAGCCCAGATGTAGAGAGCTGCTGGTCCAAAGAAACACCCCAGGACGATCCCCTGAACACATGTATCACACAAAGTTAAGTGTCAACATACATGTTCATCTGGGTAAAGTCTAATCTAGGACAAACAGCCATTTCAAAGTGATGAATGGTAAAATAAATTGGTACTCACACAATGTGTAAATTAGCCTTTTTAGATATTATTAATAGGAAAGTAAAGAGTAAAAACACTTTGATTCAACTCTAGAAACACACCTAAACACCCAAGGAGCCATTTTGTGAAAATACCTCTATGATATGTTTACACTGTCTTAATGTCACACAAGGGGAAAACATTTGTTTGTTTTTTTAATTAAAAAAATTAGATAATCAAGCCATAAACTGCTAGATGCTCCTTCCCTTTCTACTCTGATGTTATTCTGTATTATTTTAGTAGCTCCAAAATGAGACATTATGCAACCTGCTCATCAGAACTGCAGAGACTTACAGACTGTGGACTTACCCCTTTGTAAATGTCCACTTCGAGTGTGTTGTTGTTAAGAGGGAAGAGATCTGTGTGAGGGCTGCCAGTTTTATTGCACATTGCATTCTGCAGGAACACAGTCAGCAACAACTTGATCACCACTGTTTCACTTATAATTTACTGTATCTCAAAATGACCCACACACGCTTTCAACAGTCCTCAGTATGGCGCCATGGACACTCACCACGTCCATGTTGGATTTACTGTAGAAGGCCTGAGCAAAGACTGCGACGACAAACACATTGATGAGGAAGGAGACAAAGAGGGCGATAGCCGACTCAATGAAGAAGTACTTGTTGGCTTCCTTGACTTCCTTTTTATTTTTGCGGTCGACTTCCCGAGACTGAATAAGGAGGGGAGATAAAAAACAATAAGCTTAAAAACGTTACTTTAAAATGTTTTTTTCCCCACTCATAAGGTTATTCATGAAACAGTTTTCACATTCATTTAGGAAAATCTAATTTCTCTTAGTCTACACACAACAGTACATTGATGTTTCTAACCTTGACCAAGGCTGAATGCAGGTAGATGTTGTGGGGCATGATGACAGCACCTACAATTCCCACTGCCTGCTCCAGCTGCACAGGCCCACAGCCGGCACAGTAGGGTACAAACATACCCTTCAGCAACTCCCCCTGGTCCGGTTTTACCAGCACATACTACAGGGAGAAAACACAAAATCAACCCTGTGATGCAGCCACACACTGGGTGACAAATGCTTCAGGTGACCAAAACGTACCTCATAACCAAAACTAAGAGCCATTATAGTGATCAGAAAGCCAAAGAAAGCTTCAAGTTTCCTCAGTCCTGCAGAGATATAAACATATGTAATCACTTGGGTTCCAATCTGGTTGCATCAGTTGCATATCTGCATCAACAAATCACATACCATATTTGTCTAAAAAGAGGAACACGAATGTGTCTGTGATGGTGATGAGAACTCCTCCCCACAGTGGGATCCTGAGCGAGAAAGAATCCTTTTTTGTAAATCTGCAAAATCATATAAACTTTTCCAATACAAGTGTCAAAGACGTTACCTGCCCACAGAAAGGAGGTTGAGAGCTATGGCACAGCCAATGACCTCCTGCATGTCTGAGCCAATAATGGCCAGTTCCACCATCAGCCAGAGGATGATGCGAGGAACCTGAAATTAAATAGAATGTATTATAAATAATGAAAGACAAGAAAGATGTGACTCAGATGTGTCTTGAGGGTGGAGGGGGGTGCTCACGGTGGAATACTGGCGGTTGCAGACTTCAGCCAGGTGCATCCCTGTGACCACCCCGAGGCGAGCAGCCAGCCTCTGCAACAGCAGCCCGATGATAGTGGATACAAGGAGAACCCATAGGAGCTGAAGAAGGCGAAGCACGAAATCAGCACATGTGGCCACATCTACACAGACCCCTAGATTTCTTGTATGAGTTCATGTTTGCTCAATACAGTGAGATGCATTAAGACTTTCCAACATAAAAATGACCTTTGACAACCTCCCCTGTACCCTTAATGACGAGATTGAACACTTCAATAAATAATGAACAAAGATTTAGCTGCAAGGGCAGAGATCACCCTCCCTCACGTCGGATGCAAACCCAGTCATTTTGTTTTATAAGCAGGCCTGAAATATGACATAAACCCTTCAGATCAGATTTAAAAAAGCCTCGAGAGTTACTTCTAATCAGTTTTCAAGGGGTAAAGAGTTAAAACTAAGATTTCAAATTAGCATTTTATCTGCAACACAGCATATTTATTTATTTATTAATAAAAGGGAGTTATCATAGATGCAGACAACAGAGCAATCATGCAGCTTATTATACAAGTGAAGTACTGAGCTAGAGACAAAATATGACCCTGGTTTCTTAAAAAAAAAAAAAGAAGAAGAAGAAAAAAGGCAGTAATATTTTTAAAAGAAAAAGTATCTGAAAGTATCTGAAGACAGAATTACTTCCTGAAATATAAAGTGAAAGGATTGAATCCTGAAACATTCGAAGTATAGTTGTTATTTTCCTAAATCTACCTCCACTGCCTGCAAAACTACACCCACAGTTTATTTTTCTGGGTGGATTAACGTTTTCATTCACCTTAAAGCCAGCTGCAGCTCCAGACTGCAGGTCTGATTCGATGTTCCCCGGATCCAGATAAGCAATGCTCATCAAAAACCCCGGTCCAGTGAAAGCCCAGAGCTTACGGAAACTGAACAACTGAACAGAAACAGAATTTTCCTTTTGAATCAAATAATATGCAAAACATATACTTACAAATAAAATATTTTTCCTGTGTGTCTAAATGAAACACACTATTTGTGATGGCAGTGGTACCTGGTTTTCACTGTCTGGAATGGGCACCCTCTCTTCAAAGTATGTGGAGAAGGGTTCATCCTGGGCCACAGGTGAAGCAGGAGGGGAGATGGAGCTGTACTGGTTTGTGTGGACTCCATTCTCCTGAGGGGAGTCCTCTGATGAAAGCACAGCAGGACAAACAGAGGGACTCTCATTAGTCATCACACAGAGTACCCTTAGGTAGCGTTACACATGTCTTTTCATTCATTATCAACATCCTCCCGTGTTTTCTGTTGACCAAACACATTGCAGCAATGGAGATGTAGTTAAAAAAAACAACTGTGAGGGCCAGATTTACTAAAGAGGGCAAAATAGCGTGTGAGCACAATCCCCAAATGGCGGTCATAGGCGTGGTTAATTTTGCAGTTAATTTGAAAAGGTTGCGCTGTTTTCTGAACACTTGCTTGATTTAAATGTTCTCCTCCCTATATTTTACGCATTGAGAAAAATTAAGCCAGAACCCAGTGTGTGCCAGTGCGACGCATTATTATATCTGGACGTAAGCGCCGTTTTAAACTCTGTATAGTTATTGTGAAACTCTGATTTATGGATGTGGCATAATCACTATGATAGAAAAAAATCTCAGCTAAATTCACTAATTCACACATAAAGCATAAAATTCTGACAATTAAGGGAAGGGTTTTTTTGGCAGGTTTTGCAGCTTGCTTAAAATACTTGAAATAATCAAATATTGACTCTGTCAGTCTAACTGCACTTGGAAAAACGTTTGAGACACACAATCTAACACTTGTCTGGGATCCAGGGGCTTTCTAACAGCACAAGTACACCCTCTGGAAAAAGGCAAACAAAACTCATTGCTTCTAATCTACATGCAACACAAGCACTTTGGTCTAAGACTTTAAATTACAAGCCTTTACTCGCTGAGCAGTAACCTGTAATTAGCTCCACATTGTTTGCATGTTAACCTCAGAAACTCCAGCAAAAAAGAAAAGAACTACATGAAAACACCAGAAAACAAAAGAACTAAAAAACAACTCCAAGATTAAAATAAGAAACAGATCTATAATAGTTTGTCCAAAGTGCATGTAAATGCAGAGAACTGCTACTCACTGAGTTTGGACTTTTCATGTCTTGCCCCCTCCATCTCCAACTCACTAAGGTCCTAAAGTCCACAGTTGCCTAAGTATTAGCTTTTATATGACGTTGCCTTTATCATCATTTTTTTTTTAGACATGAGCTGTTACGAGGACACTGTGACCCCGCCTTTCTAAAAATGACCCACACAGAGAGAGAAGTAAATATGGCGCACGCACTATGTGCTCGAGGAAGTCAATACATTACAAAACCCGCCCTTTCTCACACATGGGAAAAAAAGCACAGACAGTTTTTCAAAGAATCTGAGTTAGCGACAAAGTTTTATTAGCGTCAGAGTTTTTACTGTTTATCACAGTAAACACACTGTGTGCCTTTTAAAAAGATGGACCATGTTTATCTTTTTAAGATAAATAATTTAAAGTCGTAAAGGAAAACACTGTTACAGCAGCTATCAGTGTACTCACTGGCTCATGTTACCGGTCATAATTGGCGTAATTATAATACAGAGTGGGGATTACACGGAAAAATGCATTTGACTTCTTAAATTGCTTTCTTGTCAGTTTTTTGACACCTGTTGGTTCAGATTTCTGAACATGAATATCTGCAGTCTGTTCAGGTTTTGTTGTGCTGCTCTTAAATCTCTTCACAGAGAATCATTTCAGCTGGGAGGAAGCTATTTTTTGGGAAGACAAGATATCACCACAGGTGTGCATTAAGTAGTCAGCCAGGAAGTAATCGGGGTCATTTACAATTCTTCTTCTGATTTATTCTCGTTCAGATTTTTTGCTGATTATAATCTGAATATTAAGCTCCCTGTGACTTAGAATATGCCTCCAGCCACAGCCAAATGTCCAAAGTGTTTAATATTGGACAACATGTTGAGTGGGTCTGTATTTTAAGGGTCATGTTTCAGTCATCTTAAACGTGTACCTTCCAGGAGGTCTCCGTCTTGCTTGGGCTTCATCAGGGCAGGCTGAGGGATCCCTGGGAAGATGAGGGATGAATATCAGCCTCCCTGCAAAAAGACAACAGTTGCATAATCTGAGAATTAAAACATGAGTAAAGAAAAATTTTATAACAAAACACATTTTTCAAAAGGAAGAACAAACTATTTAACACGAGACATGACTGTGCAGCAATTTCTGTTCCTCTTTAAGAAAACAAATTGAAAAACACTGAACGGTGAAGGTCATAACAATGACTAAGCAACATTAAAAGCAAGTCAAAGGACACTACATTAATGGGATCGTCTAACAGGAAACACTGAGCTGACCACTGTTAGCCAAGTTTCACTTCTACCACACACTCTGTGCTGCTCGTAACGGAAACTGAGGAATGAAATGTGAAACCTCAGTCTTGCAAAATAACTTTTATAACACCGTGATGTTTGACAAAGAGGGAGCAAAGGGCCACGGAAAGCACATGACACACAGCAGGACCATGTGACAAGGAGCAGATGGTGAAGATTCGGCAGCTTTTCCAACCACCAAAGTTTCCAGTGCCACTTCTTTCACCTGATCATGTGACCTGATTAATGCGCATTATAAGACGACATGTTTCCTCAGCAGCAGTATTTAAATTAACAGTCTTAAAGATGTGGCAGAAAGCTAAGAAACAAAACAAAACGTAAAAGGGAATGCATAAACTAAATAAATTCAAAAATATTTTTTAATGTATTTATTTGGACAATGTGATTTGACATTTCTACTGAAGCTATTAAAACGATCAAATTTTTACCTCAAGCCTTTAGTTTCCACCTGTTTTCTGTTTAAAAAGTTCATTTAGAGCAGCAAGTTTTTTTTTATGATTGTATCCCTGGGAGGAAAAATTATCAGATTTCCACATCAAGCTGTCCACGATCCTTCTCGTTCCTGTTGACATGCCATACAGCTGGAGACAGACTGCTACATATTTTTATTTTTACTTGTTTTTGCACCTCTTCACACCTTTGTGAAACTGCACAAAATGAATGAAGAAATCAAAAAATAAATAAATACATAATGAACTTTTTAAATGAAGCTTGTAATTGTCTAGATCTAACCATCAGGATTTAAGTTGCTGATTTCTGGGCCACAAAACACTTTCTTCATTTTCAGCCTCTCCGGCCTCATGTGCTCTCCTGTGGTCAAAGCCAGAAGCCACAACTGGAGAAACTGAAAATAAGGTTTCAAATACCTTTGCAACTATGCAGAGTGGCATTATTGTGTAGTTATCATAACCATGAAATATGAACAAGCAATTGCTAATAAACAATTCACGACCAAAGTCATGCTATTGACATAGGGATCACTTTCTGGACTTACAAAAGCACAGCAAGTCCCTTAACAGAGACCACCCTCACTCTCACTCATGCATTGTCCTGAGCTTAATGACCATGTGACTCCCCTCTCCCATCACTCATTGCACAAGTTTTTAAACATAAAATTGATCTCACGCCATCATGTCTTAAAGCAAAGGTTCTGTTTCTCCACATAAACAGCAGTAAGAGAAATTTCAGTTAACTGTCCTGTCACTTCCACGTGCACGTGTGTGTGTGTGTGTGTATACTTTTTGTTTTCTTATTTTTTTCCTGCACTGACGCACTCAGGTCCACTGTTTATTGCCAAGATCTCAGTTTGCGCATTGACAGTCATGTGTGACACCAGACTGCTACACGTCAACAACTTTATTATTACGCTCACTGCTAGAAGCAGCTTTGCAAAAAGGGACAGACACAGCAAAAAAAGTAAACTAAATAAAGCTATCTGCCCTACGCCTCACATTCCGGTGTGGATGTGTGCTGTACTAGTCCCAGCGTGACCTTGATTAGAATCATAGATTGTGTAACTCTTTCAGTTACACATTTAAACGGTGATGAAAGAAAATCAGCTTTCCAGCAGTAGTGAGTTGATTTCAATCATAATCACGTGATTCTGCATTTAATATAAATATGACTTATTAATGTCACCAGTGTGACATTTGCAAAGACGTCAACTTATTTCATCAGTTCTGTCAAACATTAAAATTTGAACACCTTGTAAAGTTGGATTTACTTTCTTCATCTAAATTAATTTTGAAAAAGAAAAAATTGTTGGAGTAGTAAAAATTCACATTGCTTAGTCAGCCATTTGTTAACTTAGCCCAATGAACATTAATGAATCTAATCTGCAAGATGCAGCTTTTCCTATCACTACATACAAGACAACTCCCAAACAGAAACTGGTCTCTAATGTCACAGCCCTCAAGGACTTTTACGCCCTATGTTGAAAAAGATCTTACATAAATAAGCCACAATAAGCAAAAAACTAACAAACAAAAGAACAAAAAAAGAATGATCATGATACACCAACCTCTCTGTCGCATGACAATTTAAAAAAAATATGAAAAATAAGCAGAACCAAAACTGTTCCCAAAATATAAAATCCAAATATATATCCAAATCCAATGCCAGCACACAGGTCTGTCTGGTCGAATGAGAGCTAAACTCTTCAACCAGGATAAACTACTGCAAAAACCCGGTCTATCAAGGAAACGCACACACTTCACGTGCAGTATTAACTGAGCCAGTGATCCTTACTTTAGAAAAGCCCAGTTTGAGTTTGGATTAGGGCTGCCACAAACGATTATTTTGATAGTCGACTAGTCACCGATTATTTATGCGATTAGTCGACTAATCAGATCATCATCCACTGGACGTAAAACTAAAGCTTATTGCACCAGCAGCATCTGCTCTTATATAACTATCATTAGCTTACAGCTTTAAGCTTTTAAGGTGCTAACTAAAAATAAAGACAAGATGATAGTTTATTCAATTTTAATGAAATTTGCAGATTGTTTCGGTAAAGTTTAATAAACTCCTTGCTATCTAAAATATAACAGGACACCGGAGTATATTCTCCAGCATCTCACACTTCTGATAATCAGCTGTCTGCTTGACGTTTATTCAGCTGTGTAAAAACTATAACTTTAATCTCAGACAAACCGATTTACTCAGGAACAAATAAAATACTAAAAAAAAAGCCAAACAATAACATTTTTAATTTATCTAAGTGACTCATATATATTTAACCTGAGTCGCGAAAGACGGCGGTGGGTTTGAAAACAATTTGCCGGGAGTCCGGTGTTCTCACGGCGCTAGTGACCTAGCCCCCGGCTAGCTATCGAGCTAGTGGGTAACAGACGTCTCCGAAAACGTCGGAGCGCTTTTGAAAATATGTGGTGTCCTGATAAACTGAGCAGATATTTGAGGTTTACACAGCTACATTCTCGCCTGAAAATATGTTAAACGTTTATTTTGTGACCCAGAAAGAATAATAAGAGTAATATTAAAACTAACTAGCTACCGCCATTGTTGGAAACTAAGCTGGGCCGCGCTATGAATTCTGGGACACAGCTGCTGCTTCTTCTTCTTCGGGGTTTAACGGCAGCTGGCATCCTTGTACATGCTGTGCTGCCATCTTCTGTTTCAGTTCGTTATTACACTCTTAAATCCTGCTATTATTCCTGCGTCTTTTGCGATCTTACAAAGCTTCAAACGACACGTCGACTATTAAATCAGTCGTTGACGATTTTGATAGTCGACGTAATCGTGACTAGTCGACAAATCGTGGCAGCCCTAGTTTGGATTGAAGATCAACTAAAATTAAGATACTAAGCTTAAACTTTAAAACAGGGGTAATTTAGTGTGTGTTTTTACTGCATTTATTAGGTTATTATGGCATCTTTTGTCATTTTAAAAGTCGTAAGAAGAGATGATGATCCTTCTTCATTTAAGACACTTTGGGGTTATACAATGATCCTTATTAACGAGGTAACTCCACTAACTGTCACCCAGTGACTATATTAATTAGGGATGCTGCTTTCACTTGATTTTACGGATATTGGTTGGTAATTATCCTGTTAGCACCTTGTTTTCACCTTCAAGTGCAGTAATGAGCCATTCATTCATTCATTCAGTCAGTCAGTCTCCCTCTCTTTATCTACTAATATTTCTCATCAGTTCAATTATTTTATTCTACTCACTATTTGCTATTTTATTTTTGTTTGCTTTTTCCTAGCTACAAAATTTATATCACCATAGTACTGTCCACCTGATACTCATGCCAGTGAGCCACACTAAATATAAACTATGTTGCATCAAGGTGAACCTGGAAGCTATTAAAAAAAGAGAGAAACATGACTGCCTAACACTACCCAGAACTCCAGAACAAGTTCAGGCATCTATCCTCCCGACAAATCCGCTAACATATAAATCTACAGTACTGTACTACTGTTATGAGCCACCAAGCTAACAAGTTTCCATGATATATTAGCTGCATGGCTAGGCCAATGTTACTTCAACCAAGTACAAAAACGAAACGTACCTACGTGTGCTGTGCGGGTCAAAAAAAATCAGCGTTTTGACCGTGAAAATTAAGGCTGGTTGTAAAGTTGTTCCATGTGTTTAGATCTTGAGAGTAGCTGAGCACGTTACCAAGCTAAAATCCGGCAAAGTATCTTCCCATGTTAACAGCAGGCTATAGTCACACTGCGCATGTGCGCAAATGTTGTAAGTAGTGACGTCATCTAGATTTTACTCTTTTTTTTTTTTTTTTTTGCCCTGAGCGAAACCTGGCAGGTTTAAAAAGTTATCAGTAAGTAAAATGATTATCTGTAGTAAAAAAAAAAATAGGGACTGTCTAATGAGTAAAATAAATGTAGTTGCGTTAAAGGCAAAATATTTCCCCAGGATTTTAGAAACAAGATAATAGCATATTGCATATTTAGCTTAAACTAAAATTACATAAATACATCGTATTTTTTATGTTTATAAAAAAATACGAGAACAAATATCTGACCAAAATTTACATTACTAACATTACTACTATTAACATTACGTCAAAGACAGCCAAAGAAAAAAAACACTTAAATCACGTTTCTTTAACTTTTCTCGCGATGTTCTGGGAGCTTTGCTGTATACAATCCCAGCTGCTATCTAAGCTAAAGCTAAATTAGCTGCTACTTATTGATTGCAATGTAGTCAAGTTCACACCAAGTATCAGTGAAGGGGCTTCACGGGTGGTTGGGATATGGAGTTAAGAAATATCAAGGACCAGGTAGTAAATACAGCTTTTTCTGAACTTAACATTAAATAACCTGTCGGTTCTCACAACTGCAATCAGCTGGCTAGTCATGTTAGCGGCGTGACGAGCAAAGTTTTCTGCAAGGATGGCTAATGTCACAGACTCCTCACCCCGTAAAGATACATGTAGTTTAAGCTGGAGTTTCTGTAGAGTTAGATGTCTAATGCATTAATTTTGCAATGTACTTAGAAACTGTATCATTATGATCATTGGTATTCCTGTAAATACAGTTGAAAACCCACAAAAATTATTGTAAATATACATTTCACATATATTTGTCGTTTGTACAGTGGTTAGATTTGATTAGTCCACACTTAATTATGTGCCACTGCATTCTGAATATTCCCAGTAGGAAGAAAATGGATGTGTGGGTGGACGTGCTTGAGACAGTTCAGTTTCTTTTTCTTTAGTGACATGTGACAAATTAAAATGCTTGTTGTTTTTTCTTCGGTTGTCTTTGAAGCAGGCTTCATAAGTCTAATTATACTTTTTACGAAAGTCAACTGAGTCATTGTAATCTTTCCTGTACAGTGCATAACAAATTTATTACACCAACTGTCATAAAAACAAGAAAACACAGATATAGTTTTAGAAATCTGTCAAAATAATTATGTAGTTGGTCATTAGGCAGATAAACTGAATTCACATTTTTCTACCTAAATTTGAGCCTGCACATTTATCTGAGAAGCCAGATAGGTCATTCAACAAGTAAAACAAATTTTTCCATTTTGGAATAACTTAATTAATAATTAAATTAAATAACTTTAATTTGGTATCTTAATCAAAAACTAATGATGTGCTTTACAATTTTTTCAGCTTTTTTGTAAAAAAGTAAATTTGAAACTTTGTGGGTAACCACATTACTTATATTTTAGTGTTAAAAATATAGCTTTGATGAAAGAGGTTGTGCATGTATGTATTTATGTCCCTGTAGTTTTTGATTTTCATGTTGAATTGGTCCTATATGTATATGTCTACAAAAAAGTTGTTTGATTTACCTGTACTAATTTTTCTTTCAGTCCCCATTGGTCCAGGCCATATTCAGCCGGAACACAGAAGATGTGACATTTTTACTGAACCACAAAGAAGATGTCAACTCACTGGTAGTGTTACTCAGTTTTAATTCAGGAGTTGTGTTACAAATTACAACATGCTGAAGGCTACTTGCGATTGCACATTAAATTTGTATTTAGACTATAATTTTATATATTTTTTTAAATCTCAGGACCAAGAACAAAGCACACCACTACATGCTGCTGCTTATATGGGCGATGTCATTGTTATGGACCTACTTATTAGTTCAGGTAAAAGACAAAAAAAATTGTGTGGTTGTAAGAACAAAATATTTGTTGTAATGACTGATATAAATTAGTCGTATGCAAAAGAACTGTAATACCTCAAAACTGCACAAGCAATAAAACCTAGTTTTGCTTTTTTGTGCTCTCTTACAGGTGCAAATGTCAACGCCAAGGACCAGGGGTTGCTGACTCCTTTACACCGAGCAGCTGCCTCAAGAAATGAAGTAAATTACTATTGTCAAATGGATTTTAAAAAGTCAGTGACAGTTAGCTCTTAATGTTAGACTTATCCTTTTATTTTGTTTTTCCTGTCAGAGGGCTGTGGAGCTATTGCTGAAACACAAAGTAGAGGTTAATGCACGGGACAAGTTCTGGCATACACCCCTGCACATGGCAGCTGCAAACTGGGCTACAGGTTGTGCCAAAGCCCTGATACCACATGTTTGCAGCCTGGATGTAACTGACAAGGCAGGAAGGACACCGCTACATCATGCAGCGCACAGTGGTCATGGGGAGGTAAGCTGAAGAGTCTTCTTACTGACGTTTAACTATTTTAAAACTATTAAAAGCTATCTTTTTATTTGGTGTTTTTTAATAGGTAACATTTATGATATTTTATATTATTATATATAACATTTTACATTGATTTCCATTAGGAAAGTGAATGATACGTTTCTGGGGTTTGAGTAATTGTTGCAGCACGTTTAAAAAAAATTACCTGTTAGGTTGTATTCATCAGCATAGATGAGTTTACATAGATGAAGTGGCTACATCCTGATATTGTGCCTTTAACAGATGGTGAACGTGTTCCTGCGTAAAGGTGCAAATGCATGTGCCAAGGACAAGAAGGAAAGGCAAGCAGTCCACTGGGCTGCATCCCTCGGTGAGTAGAGACGCTCCTAGCAGACACAAATGTATCTTGAATGTAATTTTCTTTTATGAGTTTTAAAGAATAACAGAAGTCTTCTAGTAACTAACAGTATGTACAAACTGGAAGGGATTGGCCTTGACCTTAACAGTGGGATGCTTTTGGGATAAAATAACACTTTCTGTTGTCATCACCAGTGTATGTTTTGTGCTTGGCTGAAAACACAATTGTAAGTGTGCAAGAGTCCTTTAACAGAAAGGAGAGGTCAGAGGTTTAAATGTGAGATATTTTAAATCTTTATACAGTAGTTTCTATATGTTGACAATACACACCACACTTGTAACAATCATAGTTTCTAAGCTACAAGTCTTTCTGTCAACTTTCGACCAGTAAATTATTCAGTTGACCTTGAAGTTTTATCAGAATTCATTCAAAACTTTTCTTGTTTATAGACAAGATAACACACATGCATTCAAATGCTACCAAACACATAACCAGTGTATTCAAATGAGACCAGCTGTTGGCCAGACTGTGTGCCGTTTAATCCAGCTGTGTAACTAGCAAGTGTTGAGATGTACTAGCGTCACAAATATTTGTAGTAAATATGAATCTCTCGCTCTTGTTTTTTTCTTTTTTTTTTCTAAGGACATTTGGAGGTTGTGAAGCTGCTGTTGTCTCACAGTGGAGATGTGATGTGCAAAGACAAGCGTGGTTACACTCCACTCCACGTTGCAGCTGCCGGCGGACATTTAGACGTAGTCAAATATCTGCTGAGACTGGGGGTGGAGGTAAAGTCTACTGTGGTTGGGATACATTGCTTTTCCCACAATATATCCTCCGAAGAACCGAAGACAAAAAAGTATCTTTCAGTTTAACTTTTTGTTGTGATTTGCTGCCTCTTTGGCGCTAAAAGAGGCCATGAGATGTCAATGAAAAGCCCAGGATGTCCTCTGTTCAGCACATCAGGACTTAGTAGGTTAGCTTAAATAAATCAAAAGATAATCAAAACAAATTTCCATTACAGAGGAATAAAAGAATAAGCTGGATCTCAGGAGGATATAGTTGGTATTTTTTTAATGTTTGGTTTATTATGTGCAGGACAAAAAGTTTTAAATATGTTTAAGCTTTCTGCTGAGTTTCTTTTTCAGAATTAAGATATTGAGACACTTTCTGCTCAATTTTAAACCCCAAACCAGACAGTCAGTGGTAATAAATGGTTTGATAAAAGGTGAGGCATAAATAACTTGTGTTGTGTGGAGCTCCAGGATTGGCTTTATGTTGTTTTCCAGGCTGTACCAACACTTATGCTGCTGCATTGTGAGTGAATCCAAAATAGATGCATAAATTCAGTACTTGCCCCCTTCCTGATTTCCTTTTTTTTTCTTTGCACATATGTCACACTTACATGTTTCAGATCATCAAATTTTTTAATTAGACAGAATTAAACAGAAATAACCAAGGTAAATACAAAATGTAGTTTTTAAATAATGATTTCATTTATGAAGAAACAAAAAACTATTCAAACCTACCTGGCCCTGTTTGAAAAAGTTAATGCCCGCCCTTGTTGCACTATGAAATAACTGAATAATCATGTTTTTTTGGAAAGCTGAGTTCAAGTTCATTACTGCACCCAGACCTAATTAGTGCCAGACCCACTGAATCAAGTCACTTAAATGGAACCTGTCTCACAAAGTGAAACAGGCTAAAAGATCTCAAAAAGAAAGGCATCATGCAGCGAGCTAAAGAAATTCAACAACTGATGACAAGTCTGGAAAGAGTTAACATTTCCATTTTTAGCCATTTATAAATGGCTATAATAGTGTTTTTCACACAGGGCCAGGTAGATTTGGATACCTTTTTCGCTTAATAAATTAAATCATAATTTAAAGACTGCAGTTTGTATTTACTCAGGTTATCTGTCTAATATTACATTTTTTGATGATCTGAAATATGAAATCTGGAAGGGGGCAAATACTTCTTTACATTTTTTATTTCTTTTTTAAAACCTCACATATAATGATCTACGTCAGCCGCCCACTGATATAATCTGCAGTATTTCTTGGGCATATGGCTCTTGTTATTTACAGCAAACTGTTTTATACTCCATTGGTTTATGTATTTGTCTATATATTTTGATATCTGCTTCCAGATTGATGAGCCCAACATTTTTGGGAACACAGCGCTCCACATGGCCTGTCACACAGGGCAAGACACTGTGGCCACTGAACTGGTGAACAGTGGCGCCAGCATCAACCAACCCAACTACAACGGCAACACACCATTACATCTGGCAGCTGCCTCCTCCAGTGGGGTGTTGTGTCTTGAGCTCCTAGTCAACAATGGTGCTGATGTCAGCGTACAGGTTAAAAGGATGATAAATAAGAAAATAATCATCTATTGGTTGAGGGGTAATTGGCTGGAAGACTGAATGTTTTCTTTTTGTCTAATAAACAGAATAAGAAAGACATGAGCCCTTTACATATGGCTGCAATGCACGGACGCTTCACTGGCTCGCAGATTCTCATCCAAAATGGTAACAAAGTGCAAAATTTGGTGTAATGTGACTGATAATGAAAAGGGTTCTTAAAATATCTAAGCTCGAGAGACACCTATCCACGCATTTTTTTTCCCTCCCACTTACACAGGGGGAGAGATCGATTGTGTTGACAGTAATGGAAACGCTCCTCTTCATGTTGCTGCCAGACATGGTCAGGAGCTGCTGGTCAGTACTCTGCTGACAAACGGTGCTGATAAAGGCAGGTAGGTCTGTGAGTCATTGATCAGTTGTATAAAATGTATTCAAAATTATGACATCCTTGCCTCCTCGCAACCCCCTTGCAGTGACTCTGTCGCTGTCAAGTAGCTTTCCAACTTGGCACATACTTACCAAACGTAACAATGTCATCATCTCTGCAGACAGGGAATTAATGGGATGCTTCCACTGCATTTGGCGGCGCTCTACGGCTTTCCAGACTGTTGTCGCAAGTTACTGTCTAACGGTGAGAATCTGTTTTGAGTCACCCCGTTTCAGAATCACATTTCTTTCTTGTTACATTTTAATTACTAACACCAGCTCGTTTCTGTTGTTCGTCTTTGTTCAGGCCAGTTTTACAACATGGCGCCAATGCTGACGAATGACCAAAGTGTGGGGTTCGACATAAACATGTTAGATGATCATGGAAGGACGTGCCTGCATGCAGCTGCATCTGGAGGGTGAGTGGTGCAGACTCTAAGTAAATGCTTTTAATAGCTGGCACAATTTTGTCCTCGTGCACTTGTAAATAGAAGTCTGAATTATAAGTGCATCCATGTATGACAAGTATTATTAGTCATCAGTAGCTGTGTAAATTTCAGAACATAGTAATGTTGTGAATTTTCTGTGTTGTTCAGCCACAACACAGAGGTCAGTCGGCGATACAATACGAATGTCAAAGGAGGGTAAAACTATTGTAAAGATCGTAATGCCAATTATTTGTTGTGTTGTTTTCCGAGTCATAAGGTTTGAGGCAGAAATAAATCAACAGAAAATGAGCTTAAATGATAAACTTCAGAAATATTTGTGAGCTATGCACTGCACTTGTGAGACACTTGGTTCTCAGTTGAAGTCTTTATTTTTTTTATTTTGCAGGAATGTCGAGTGTGTTAATTTGCTGTTAAGCAGCGGTGCTGAGCTGGATATAAAAGACAATTTGGGAAGGTAAGCAGTCCTGAATGGCTGGAGGTAAGAACTGAACTTTGGTGTTACCTGATGTGTCCTGTTTTGCTTTGCAGATCTCCTCTGCACTACGCTGCAGCAAATGGGAACAGCCAGTGCACCATCTCCCTGGTGAGAGCTGGTGCAGATGTCAATGAGCTGGATCTGACGGGCTGCAACCCCCTGCACTATGCTGCTGCTTCACACACCTTCTCTGGGTAAGAGTCTTTACTGACATTTTAAATTTGCACATTTCACTCAACAACATGAAAGCATGGATCCATCCTACCTTGTATAAATCGTTCAGGCTGCTGATGGTGGTGTAACGTGTGGCAGAATTTTCTTGACTCGCTTTGGACCATTTTGCACCAATTAATATTTTTTAAACACCACAGCCTACATGAGTATAGCTCCTGACGATGTTTACATTATACTCATCTTCTGATGGCTCCTTCCAGCAAGATAAAACAATCTGTGACAAAGCTTGAAATCTGGTTTCCTGAACATGACAATGAGTTCACTGCACTCAGGCGACTTCCAGTAAAGCACCTTTGGAGTGTGGTGGAACGAGAGATGCTCACTGTGGATGTGCAGGCGACAAATCAGCAGCAACTGTGTGATGCTGTTATGGACCAATATGAGGAATGTTTCCGGCACTTTGTTGAAGTAGCTTAAAAAGTGCTCATCTTTTTTTCCACAGAGGGGGTCCAAACTCTGACTCAGACGTCAACGTGGAAAAGCAACATGAAGCCTCTCTGTAAGTCATATACGTCACATTTATATATTATACTGTTTGTGCTTTACCATGCAGAATCTAGAGTAATTATCATTTTAAATTAAAATTACACAGACAATTGGAGGTAGTTTGGGTAACTTTTAGTAATGTTCTTTATCAGGAATTATTTAAAGAGTTGATAGGAACAAAATCAGAGGACAGAAAAATGACTTTAATGGAACTTGACGTTAGTTCATAAAGACACAGACTTGTACATTAACGTACATTAAACTCTTGTAAAGTTTAAGTGTTGAGACTGTGAACTTGTTTCGTTCAGGTGTTTAGACTACTTGCTTGACAACGGGGCGAACCCAACTCTGAAGAACAGCAAGGGATACAGTGCCGTTCACTATGCAGCTGCTTATGGGAACAAACAGCATTTAGAGCTGGTCAGTGGTGTCTTCTCATTTTTCATTTAGTTCATACATTTTCTTTTTAACTGACTGCAATCTGGACCTATTTGGAATTCTGTTACTTTTCCAGCTCTTGGAAATTTCTTTCAACTGTCTTGAGGAGGCTGAAAGTAATGTTCCAGTCAGCCCTTTGCACTTAGCTGTGAGTATAAAGTAAAAACCTTGAAAATTATGCAACTAGCAGAGGTCCTGCTAGTTTACATGCTTTCAACTGTATTGTCTTCATGCATTTTGTCACTGCAGGCATATTTTGGCCACTGTGAAGCTCTGCGTTTGCTTTGTGAGACATTAGTGAGTCTGGATGTGCGGGACATTGAAGGCCAAACTGCCCTCCACCTCGCTGCTCAGAAGGGCTTCTCCCCATGTGTAGAAGTACTGTTGAAACATCAAGCCTCCTACACACTGAAGGAGCACAAGCACAAGTGGACAGCTCTTCACACTGCAGGTGTGTGCATCTCAGTACATATTTGTGCCCATACAATAATGCTTAAGTGTGTTTATCTTGTATTTTTTAGTGCCCCATTGATGGATTTGGGTTGATTTTGTTCTGAAAGTAAACAATGCAGCTTTTTGGTTAAGATTTGTTTTTTCTTTTAAACTTATGTTTTTATCTTTGTGTCCCTTCTGCTCGAGCAGCTGCTGAGGGCCAAGTGGACTGTATCCTCCTGTTAGTTAACATGGAACAAAGTGCTGACATCATTGACAGCCCAGACACACAGGGACAGTGAGTCACTTTGCATCTTTTAATTTGTGTTCGGTGTATTTATTTATTTATTAGTCACGTAAACATGGTTATTTGTGGGCGATTTTAATTATTTATTGTGACATGACACTTATAAAGTAAATAGTCTTCAGCAGTGTGTGTCATGGTCCAACCAGATTAAATTTTCATTAAACTGATACTGATTGCGTGATAACAAGGTAAGCGCAGAAAGGAACAGATTTTATCAGGCATTAAAGCAACGGTTGTGTATATTGATAATAAATTGTCTTTTAAGGTAGTAAAATAAAATAAGAAGATAAACAATTAAGTATTGAACATCTACGAGAAACCGCAAAAGGATGCAAATAACCATGAGGGATTTATGCTTCTGTGAAAAGCTGAAGCAAAAGTCATCGTGTCATGCAGTCTGAGGCTATTGTGATTGGCCTGTTTCTTACCGTCGATTCCTCCTGTGCATTTCTGGCTACTTTTTTGCAAAAACTACTGGAACATATGTGAGGGAATGTAAAAAGAAGTGAAAAACTCGAGTGTCAAATATGATTAGCTTTCGTTGAAAAAACAAAAAACCACGGGAACACAATGTGTCTGAGTGTGTTCGCTCAGACACCATATGAGCGAAAATAACTTGAAACACAACTTTCTTTCTTTTTTTTTATTTTTATAAAGCTCTGACTTGTATTATGAGTATGAGTCTGTGGTCTGAAAGAGAGTCCTGTAACTCTGTCTGCAAAATATAGTATATAATGACCAATGTTGGGCAATTAATTATATAGTTACTTCTTCAAAAAAGTTACTGAGTTTTGCAAACAACAAAGTTTTTTTTGCAGCTGTTTACCTAAAAATGCTGCCAAGGCATTTTTTTTTAAAATAAACATTTCAAACTATTTACAGAACAATCAGCTGTTCTGCATCAAATCTGATGCCACACAAATGATTTGTGCCACTCCAAAAAATTATTTCTATCCACTATAATAAAAAGGAGAACAACAGGCTGATACCTGCAGGCCTGACAACAGGAGATGTATCACTTCTGTAACACCTGTAGCACTCAGCAGTCGCCTCATTGTTCTGTTGTTTTTCTGGCGTTGTTTTCGCTCACAGGCGGAGAGCGCTTTCAAGCGTTTTCCTTATAAGATGCCGTTTTTACTGTTTCTTCCCGCAGTAAATATAAACAACGATAGTATTCAGGAAGAAAACCAAACATTGCAGATAATATTTATCATAACTCTGGTTTTACGTGGCCTATCAACACAATTTAAAAACTGGTATAAAGTCCACACTTTTTCCGTCAATTGTTCTGTCAGTCCTGCTCACATCTCCAATGGTTGTACACGTCATTAACGTGGCTTCACTCCTCATCAGCCGCTTTGCTAGCTAAAACACCGGTGTCGGCACATAAGGACGCTGTCATAGCCTGTCAACGACGTTGATTAGCTGCGTATATACGAATGTGAATCGCGTTATTGGCTGGACTATGGGATAAGGTGGTATCGTTGTAATCCCATACTGGAGCAGCCAGTCACTCACTGACTAACACTGCAAAACAGAATTGTTAAAGTATTAGTTTCATTTCAGGTTAGATTTTTTTTTGTGCGCAACGCAGATTTTCTGTGCGCAGAGACCGTGCCAGCAGTGCGCAATTGCGCACGTGCGCAGCTTAGAGGGAACATTGATCCCCACAAGGAGTGAAGACCTGTGAGGAGAAAATAGTCCCAGTATTGTGTTAGTTTTTATTGGGCTGGCACTGATTATAAAACAGCCTCTTAGGTTCTACAAAGATTCACCACATGAGTCTTAGGCTACGTTCACACTGCAGGTCTCAATGCTCAATTCCAATTTTTTGATCAAATACGATATTTTTGTCTGCTTGTTCACACTACAAATAAAATGCGACAGCAAACGCGCTCTAGTGTGAACCCTCAAAGTGGCCGCATGCGCAAAAGAAGACGTCACACACAACGCGCTCTGTTTAGACCCAGAGCAAACTATATTGTTTGACTCATGGCCGTTAATATAAAGACTTCGGACTTTACGTTTCCCAATTTTTGCTTTAAGTTATTTTGTTATTTACATAATAATGTAAATAACCTAATAATTATCCTTATTGCTGTTTTAGAGGAGCGGTGTTTCAAAGGATAGTTGCAGATTTCTGTCAGAATCTGCAGATTATACAGTATAAATAAAATGTTCATGTTTCTCCAACGTTGTCTTCCCAACAGTTTCACTGACATCTACACTGGATGGCCAGGAAGCGTTCACGATGTCTTCTCGGGCGCTTCTCCGGAGCTGATAATTGGCGCCTTGTCTTGTGTCAGTGACGTAAAAGACGGATTTAATGCGAATTGACCATTCAAACAGCAGTCGCTTTCTAAAACATCGGATATGTATCGGATTCAGTACCACATATGAAAGTGACCCAGATCAGATTTGAAAATATCGGATTTGTGCCGTTCACACTGTCATACCATGATCGGATTTGGGTCGCATAGGGTCAAAAAAATGGGATTTGATGCGCTTTCGCCTGCAGTGTGAACGTAGCCTAAATCAGCAGATAGTTGAAGTGACAGAATCATGCCTACAACTGAATTCTGCTTGTTGTACAGGACGGCTCTCATGCTGGCAGCTCTCGGTTGCCACACCGACTGTGTCCACATACTGCTGGAGAAAAATGCAAAGCCTGATGCTGCAGACAAACAAGGCTTCACTGCTTTACACCGAGCTGTGAGTGTGTGCATGTCGCACGTCACTTCTTTTCATTGCACTCAATAATTATTGCAAATAGAAGATTATACCTTTACCACCACCCTCGTGCCTCCTGTCACATGATATCTTGTGTACTCATCCTGCAGGTCATAATGGGCAGTGAGGAGTGTGTGTCTGCTCTGCTGGAACATGGAGCTTCTGCTCTGTGCCGAGACTCTAGGGGGAGGACCCCGCTGCACCTCGCAGCATCCTGTGGTCACACGGAGCTGCTCCGCTCTTTGCTAAAGGCTGCAAAGAAAGCTGACCCTCTGGACTCCATGCTGGACTACAAAGGCTACACACCCACTCACTGGGCTGCCTACCATGGTGAGACATCAGAGCAGCACTTCATGTCAAATGAGCAGTTTATAATTAAGCCGTTTTAACACAATAGACCTGCCTGTTCATACATCATTTTTGTGTATCATGAGACACTGCGTTTTATTGTGCATTAAGTCATTTAAATAAAAATGTAAACATCAATTATGTCTCTATTTGTTTCCAACCTTTCTTAGGTCATGACGGATGTTTATGCATTTTACTTGAAAACAAACTTTTTAGCATCCAGGAAGGAAGTCTCTTCACCCCATTGCACTGTGCTCTGTGAGTTATTATGTGCGCACACATGCTTTTTAGAAGTCAGCTTAAATAAATTTAGTGTAGTTCTTCACATTTTAAACACCTCTGTTTGCCACATGCAGAGTTAAAGGACACGAAGCTGCAGCAGACCTTCTAGTGAAGACTTTTGGCCCTCAAATTGTCAGCATTAGTGACGCCAAAGGAAGGTAGGTAACTTTCATTCAGACGGTTTCATACAACACAGCCAGCAGGTGTCAGTAAAGTTAATGTAATAGTTTTAGGTTTATTTTACATGTGGCATACATTTCCCAGCAGTCATAATACACTGCTCATATTATTTTTTATGATTGCTACTCATTTAAAAGTGGCCTAATTTGAAATGTACAGTGTGATTTATTTATTTTTTCTCTATATTACATAAACAGGCTCTACTCGGGCTACTACTAAAGCTACAAGTTATTTTGTATGATTCGGTTTTAATGGATTTTTTTGCATCACCTTTCCCAAACTGGACAGTGTTTTCTCCTTCGTGGGCTGTGAACATTTCTGCTCATCTAGTATTTTGATGTGTTCCTTGCTTGAGTTCAGGACCCCACTGCATGCTGCTGCATATTCAGGGAACGTTGCTGGGCTGCAGCTGGTTCTGGCCCAGGGAGCACAGGTTAATGCTGTGGACCACTGTGGATGCTCTGCTCTGATGGTTGCTGCTGCCTGTGGACAGACCAGAGCTGTTGGTATGTGTGAAACAAGGAAGTCCTTTGAAATGTTTTTGTTTCTTTCTGCACCTGGAAACCTTTAAAAACTATCTAGACTATTTAGAGCTGGAGAGCTTCTTTTCTCACATCCCTCAGTGATGGTTTCTTTTAATAAACCACTTTGTTCCACTGTTGCACTGTCATGTGAAAACACCAACGAACAGCTTGAGGTGTAGTAGTCTGGGTTTGTTGATGTTTACTTCCTGTATTTCAGAGTTCTTGCTGAACAAGGCGACCCCAGACCTGACCCTGGTGGATTTCAATAACAACACAGCCCTTCACTTAGCCTGCAGCAAGGTCCCATACACACAAACAAATGGGTGCACTAAATGCATGCAGTGTCACACAAATAGTTGCATGAGTGTAGCAGGAGATCAGTTTAACATCCGTCACAGAAGGTGATTAGAAATGTAATGCATGAAAATCAAGTTTAATATGTATCATAACTGTTGTTTGTCGGCCTGTCTGGAGTATAATTCTGATTTAATTTGAACTAATTCTAATAGTAGTTTTTCTTATATGAAACCTGCATATGCATGGCTCATAATACTAAGTACTTGTTTTGAATTTCAGTGAATAAAGCGGATGGTTTTAACAACATTAACATGCTTTATTCTGCAGGGTCATGAGATGTGTGCCTTGTTAATCCTGGGAGAGATCACCGATTCCTCACTCATAAATGCAAGAAACAACGCTCTCCAAATGTGAGTTGTCTTGACGTAGCAGTCAGCTGATCTCCATAAACAGTTATCTGCAGAGACACAAGAAGGTTTCTGGTTTCTGTTTGTTGTCCAAGTATTATTGGCTGGCCACACTGGAAGCCCAGAAACATATAATCATGGTAAAAAGAAAATACACCTTCCCTGACAAAATAAAAAAATAGTCTTATCCTTAGCAGGTCTTCAAGCAGCAAAGTGCACTCTTACTGCTTCCAGGTGCTGCTAATCAAATAAAATTGATTAACTGCTTCTCAGCAAGCATGAGCAGCTCTATAAAAGGGAAGGTTTTGGCAGTTTTGCCAGTCTGGAGCATTCAGTTGTGTGTTAACACGATGTCATGCCTTGTTCTGCAGACAAAGAGAAAATGTGACAAATCTGAATGTCTGTTCTGAAAAACATAAATCTCACTGTAGTTTAATCTGTCCTCAGTGCACTGTAGTCAGACCTTTTATTCTCATGCAGGCCGCTTCACATTGCAGCAAGGAAAGGTCTGGCGACTGTTGTGCAGGTGTTACTGAGCAGAGGAGCAGCAGTCATGGCTGTAGATGAGGAAGGTAGGTTGGGATTATATTTCTGTGATAAGAATACCAAAGCAGGTATGTTCAACCTGCGGAGGATTGTGTGGGTTACTGATTTGCCTTTTTATCCTCTGCAGGCCACACGCCAGCTCTGGCCTGTGCCCCGAACAAAAACGTAGCAGAGTGTCTGGCCCTCATCCTTTCCACCATGAAGCCTTTCCCTCCCAGAGAGGCTGGTCCTAACACAGCCTCCCACTTCAGCCCCATCCTGAAGAACTGCACTATCGCTGCCTCCTGCGGGGCCAGTGGAAACCTGTGCCATGCCTGAGCACAGGACCAAATTCACACTGTCAGTCAGTGTTAGCCTGTAAGCCACTTTTGTGACAAAAATGCAGCTTCATCCCAGCGTAACCCAAAGTCACCATGAACACCTGTGGTCATGCATAGCTTTTTGTCTCTCGTGTCATGGCATTTCTATACATGACAGCATATGCTTGCTCGCCAGTAGCATAAAACCTAGTCTTACTCTAATATTAGCTTTCACATTATTCTCTCTATTAAGAGTGTAGTTATTTTAATGAAGTACTAATCTTTAGATATGAATGGAAGGTTTAAAATAAGCACACAACACAAGCCTCCCCACCTGAACCTCATCCACTATCAGTATTTACTTTTATTTAAGCAACATAATCTCAAAACTCCATGTTTGTCTTCAGTTGATACGAGTGCACAGATGCTCAGGTGTTTAGTGTCTGTGTGTGTGCGTGTGTGTTTGGCTTAGTTTTCATATTACTAGATGCTGCTTCTAAATATAAATATTTTAATATATCTAACAGGTGCTGTAAACCTTTTATGCAATTAATAGCACTATTTTCTTATCCTACGCACGGTGTAGCAAACACTACACTGATAAAAAGCCACCTATTATTCTGATATTATCATGATTTAAAACTTCAGTTAGCCTACCAGCCATAAGCATGTTTATAGTTTAAATGAGAATTTAACAACTTTAGTGTATATAGCACTCTTAAAATGAAGTTAACCTTGAAAATCCCAAATTATTGGATTAACCTCAGGTCAGTGTGTACTGTAATCCCAGTGCAATAACAAGCACTGCTCAGACTGGATGTTACATACTCGTATAAACTATGAGTAAAGTATATCAGTTCAATAATCCAGACAGAGAAATGTCAAATAAATAATCAACGCATTAGTTGCTGTGAACACTTTAAATACATTTAAAAAATTTCACAAGGCTTTAAATGTCGAGTAGAAATGGTAATTGTTGAATTAATTTCGAGTCCCAAAGCATCTTTGAATTATTTTTTCTCATAAACGTTTAAAGACCCAAAGATGATTATAATCTATCACAAACACACACATTTGAGAAGTTGGAATTAACAGATACCCAGCTTGTTTTTTTGTTTGTTTTAATGACATGCTGTATTATCAAAATTCGTGTTTGATTTAATCAGTAAAGCATGAACAGTTAGGTGAGTTATAAGGGGTTTTGTTTTTTTCTATACAAGATCTCAGTGGGGAAGAAACCCAGAGTCACAGCACGTGTTCAGGAGCTAGCGTTGATCTGTTCCTGTTAAACATTTGCAAACTTTTGTCATTGTTATAAAGAAAATTGGTGACGACAAATTAATTTAGATACATAAAATTATCTGTGCTGCTACAAACAAGCCTCACTGCCTCTCTCTTTAAAGATCAAACTTTTTATAAATAGTGTTGTGCATCAAATGTTTGCCTTTTTTTTTTAAGTCGAAGTCAAAGGCCAGACCTGCAGCTCAGCTGATGCCATTTATCCAAAAGATATTTTCTTCCTAGTTATAGCCGCTGTGTTTTCTTAAAATGCCTTTAAACTATTTGCACTCTGACATCAAAGTTTACAATTTAATGAGGGCATCTTTCCTAGGGTTATGGTGTTGTGTTTGGAGAAAAAAATAGGGAGAAAAAAATCTGTTAGGCATTTCTAAACACAATGTGTAATGAAATGTTGTGAATAACTTCAGGAATTTCCCTGTTGCAGCGTTTCATGTGAGCAAACTGTGTCTTCCGTACAAGTTACTCAAATTTGAGGATGTCACAGCTTGAAAGTGTGGTTTGGTTGTGGCTGGCATTCATAATAGGCCGGAATAAATGAATCACCACCATCTGAAGAAGTCTTGCTGTCTTTATTTTATTATTTCAAAATCTTATTAGAGTTTGATAAACGGAAGCACCGATCTGGGCTCATCGTCTTGTCTGCACCCTTGTGTTCTTCCTTAGAGATGATGCCCGCTGTGTAAGGAAACAGATTTTTGTGCTGGCTCGATTCATTTTTGTCAACGAAACTTTGAATACATCAGATTAGATTTATATGAAAATCTTTTTAATTTTGGTTTTCAGTTCAGTTAGTTTCTTGAATGAATTTGCTTGTTACCCTTTTATTGTATTAAATATTACTTTTAGTTTTGTTTATTTGTTATAGCCTGATCTTTAGCTAATCTGGAGCTGTGTGTTACACTATTCCTCTCTCACACCAACCCTCTAAATGGTCTCCATGAATCTTGTATTTAGAGCCAAAATTTGAAATTTGTGATTAAGTCGAAATGTTATGATACCTAGTGGGACATTTTGAGGTAACTCAAATAAAATTTTGACCTGTGGATGGCCAAAAAAAAAACAAAAGTGGGGGAAACACGCTTCCTTCATTTCCTGGATTATTTATTTTATTTTATAGGACTAAATTGTTCAAAGAAAAATCGTTTTGGTTTAGCTTTTGTTATTATTACTACTACATTAACTTTGGTGTAAATCACTACAGTCTGCTCTTATAGTGTTCCACCTGGTGCCTGGAGGTCGATAAAAATCGCAGCACGTCACTAAAGCCTGTCCTCACCCGGCTGCCGTCGCCGGTCCGGGGTGTCCGTCGCCGTCCACTTGAGCACCTTCAGTCACCAAAATGGCGAATGTGGTGCTGGAGTTTAAGGTTTCTGCCGGTGATTCAGAGCCACAGAGTCGCCCTGTCCTGATCATCGGGCAGCACACCAACCTGCAGCAGGTCAGCTGGAGCCAGATCAAAGGAAAACTCCAGCCGGTCGTTAGCAAAGAGGTAATCTTATAAATGATAACAAAAGCTCGGTACCGGCTAATGTTAGCGTCACGCTAAGCAAAAGTTAGCAAAAGCTAGCACAGCTAAGTTATTTCATGACACAGCTAGCGAAAAAGAGTCCAAAGGGCAAAGCTATAACGGTGTCAGTGTAGGCTACTTAGTAAGCTAAGAGCTACAATAGTCAAGAGATGTTTGCGGTCTTATTTGTTTTAGGGTTTTTTTTCCATTATCATTATTATTGTCATAATCACAATTATTATTATTATTAGTATGACCGTAGAAGTAAATCTCACAACACCAGTAATTCGTATTTTGCTTACTTCCACGGTTGCCCGGCTGTCACATAACTCCTGGATGATTGTAGGTTAGAAAAGCAGTACTTAAACCCAGACAGTGGTCATTAACCTGTCTCCGAATAGGATTTTGCAACTGGAGCATTGACGAGGTTAAAGTCCCAGTCTTCAGTATCCAGATAACTAATGCCGTACTACTGCAGCATATCGCATATGTGTAAACTTATTTTCAACATAATCGACATACTGTCGATGGAGTTTGTCCAACGTGCTCCTGGTGAGTGATTAGATCACTGGTGGTGGATTTGGTGGGCAGACTAATACGCTCAGAGTCATTGAGTGTGACAGTTTTCCAATCAGCGTCGGACTGTTTGTGTACAATGATTTGCTGAGACACTGTTGGCCTGCTCCATGAAGCGCTCTGATTATTCTGAGCATGTGTATGTACCTTCTAAGGTGATAAGTGTGAAAGCATCTGGAAACATTGTGACACTAGGAATTTTTCAAACCCAGTATCTCAAATTCCCATCACCTACTGGTTCACTTGCCTCTTATTTTAATCTGGTGGAAGCACTGTGTACATACTGCTGACTGGTTATAGTCTTTCCAAAACATTCCCAAAACCGCTTTGTAGATTCCTGTCATAAACATCTGGAATAACATATTTAATATTAATAGTGGATTATTATTACATCATCAGAGATTGTTGATTTCCCAGACTGCTTGTACTTAGTTTACAAAGAGTAAAAGAATTAGAGGATTTAACAAAAAATGTTTTTCAAAGCTTTAACATCTTTGTGGTGAGTCAGAAATGTCAATTTTTCCTCATGTTTTCTCAGATCTGGCAGGCAGCTCTGAGTGCTTTAAACCCAAACCCCACGGACAGCTGCCCCCTGTACCTCAACTATGCCACAGTGGCCGCCATTCCCTCAAGGGTCAGCAGGCACAACAGCCCGTCTTCTGCCCACTTTGTGTCCCGCCTGGTCCGTTCCTGCCTTCCCGGAGGGAATAACCGCTGCATTGTGGTCAGTATTTTCAATCAGAATTGTTTCCTGTTTGTTCTTCGGGGAAGTCAGAGGTTACTTTAAGCTACAGAACAAATCTGTTCTTTATAGATGCCCGCTTTCTGTGCCATGGGACTTCTGGGAGTCCCATGGCACTCAAATCTGGGTCATCCAGTGGTGAGGTTGTTTGCTTCACGAAGTGGCTAACACATCTGCTCTCCAGATGGTGTGTGAGCGTTCAGATGTGTTTGCATCCTGCTGTGCTATGGCCCGGGCCTTCCCCATCTTCTCTCGCCGCTCCGCATCCTCACGCAGAACTGAGAAGAAGCATGTGACCGTGGAGTTTGTGATTGTTGGGCAAGATGCCAATCCTCTGGAGGCTGCAGAGCTTGAGGTACTTTAAAGTTTTGGGTTTTAATTGTTAGTGCTGCTCATAATTGCCTTTTTTGTGTGTGTGGGTGGTCTGCCATCACTTAATGGCCTTTGTTTTTCATCCCATGTTCAGTGTCTTTCTAACGCTGCTGATGGAGTTCGACTGAGCGCTCGCATTGTGGACACTCCATGCAATGAGATGAACACAGATCACTTCTTAGATGTTAGTGAAATTCTCTGATTTGCATAAACTTTGTTAACCTGTAACACGTTTCCATGAAAACGTTACCTGTTAAGCTTCTGTGTCCTCATTTCAGTTTGCCCATTCTCACATTAGGCTATAAAGTTAAGTCAAACTGTCGTCTATTTATTGATGTTAGTAACAGAAAGTGAATATCTTAAGATATTTGTTTGCAATATCAGGAGTTAATTTCGCAAACCCATTGCATCACTTACATATCGACAATACTTTTTTATGTACACTTTAATACTTTTTAATTTTTAATTTAGAAGTAAGGAGGGTTGAAATCTGTTAAAACTAGTTTTAATATTTCTACTGCAGTTTTTCATCACAGCCATAAATTTCTGTTTCAGGAAATCAGGGCTGTGGGGAATGAACTTGGAATCACTCCAGTTATCATTCGTGGAGAGGAACTGAAACAAAAAGGGTTTGGAGGTACGACCTCTGCGCATGCCTGTGTGCTTTATTTTTAGCTTGAATTGTCACAGTTCTCCAGAATTGCTATGTCAAACTTTTTTGTTGAGTGTGCTTTAGCTAGAGAGACTCATGGTGCAACTCTAATGGAAAGAAATGGTAAACAAGAAAGTCAGCTGTGCTGTTCACTGTGTCTGGTTTCAACTGAAGACGCCAACAAGCTTTAAAGCATGGAGAGAATTTAGAAAAAAAATCTAATACATTTCTTTTTACACCTCAAATACTAAACATGCATATATACAGGAAATACTTGGTTGAGATTTCCCTAGGGACACCAGAGTGATGGATTTTTGGGACTGATCCCTAGTAGCATATTTTGAAGCTAGGCTATATATTGTTTTAGTGTTTTAGTGTTGCATATAAGAGGCCGTAATGAAGTGCTAGCTAAAATATGATCCTAAAAGGACAAATCAGTGGCAGGCTGTAGTAGCAAAAATGCACTCAATGAAAAATTGACTTATTCTTTAAGGACTAAAATGGGCACCTATAGAAAACTGTGCCTGTAAGTCAAAACATGGGTCAAAGCTTAATTGTGTAAAAGTCTGAACATTTCAGATCACTGAAAATGCTTTTCTTTCTTCACCCTCTCAGGTATTTATGGTGTTGGAAAGGCAGCAGAGCACCCTCCTGCGTTAGCGGTACTTAGTCACACTCCTCAAGGCGCTACCCAAACAATTGCATGGGTGGGCAAAGGAATTGTGTATGACACTGGTGGACTTAGCATTAAGGGAAAGGTATGCTTCTGTTTCCTGTGGAGATGATAACTAATCATCTATTTAGAAAAACAGACCTGCATGCCTCACTTGAGTATATTTTACAGTGTTACTGGGATAGCTGATAGATGAGTTGTCTGTATATAGAAATATAATTTAACAGGAATAGAAAATTATGTTAATCAAGTGGAAAAATGCAACAATATTTGGCTTAACTCATGTATTTCACCTTAACAGTGCACTGAGTCATGGTGTGTTAGCACAGAATTTGTTGTGTGTACCCCAAACATTAATCTTCACTGTGATCTTGTGGACCATGTTGCACCTCCAAAGTCTCTGTCTGCTGTAATCTCTTAAGTTTGACAACTTTCATTAAGCTCATCCACTGTCTGGGCAGTCTGGATGATCCTGGAAACCTCCACGCTGATCTTTTAAATAAACTCTAAGCCTATTCTCAGTAATCTGTTAGCAAGCAGCACCTTTTATATTCACTAGTTCAGCCAAAAAGCTTTTCTTACTGTAAATGAATTTATAGACAACTGGGTTGCTGTCCTGCTCACTGCAGAAGAGATCCATTACATGTAAATAAGTTGTGGTTTTTCCTTCTTCTAGACCACAATGCCAGGGATGAAAAGAGATTGTGGTGGAGCTGCTGCCGTTCTGGGAGCATTCAAGGCCACCATTAAACAGGTGAGGTGACAGAAGGATCCCACATCAGCTCTCACGGCTGTCATTTAGGCCTCAGTCTCAAATGACTAATTGGGAAGTAGTTGCTGGCTGTTGCTAAATGAAGCCAGTCGTAAAGAGGCTGCTGCACTAAAAACCTCTTTTTGATTGTTTTGGCTGCTTGTATTTTTTTTATTATTATTATTATTTTTTTCATATAAAGTATGTGCAACTGTGACAATCTGCTAGCAACATTGGCAGTTACAAGGAAGTTTTAGGTGCAGCACTTTATACCAGCCTCTGTCTTCTGTTTGTTTCAGGGCTTTAAGGATAATCTCCATGCAGTGTTTTGCCTCGCAGAGAACTCAGTTGGACCCGCAGCCACGCGACCTGATGATATCCACATTCTCTATTCTGGAAAGTGAGACTTTTTTTATTTATTTATTTTTAAGTAGTAATATATCATTTGCTTGGAAATTGATTTGACACACTTGGTATCAAATTACCTGTGTGGTTTGTATTCAATGTCTCTCTGCCATCAAGGTGTGACTGCACATAAACTGCGTCCGATATCATTTTCCACGCTAACTCGAGAGGAATGAATGTGGGCAGTGGTATAAAATGTCCATTCTCCCTTTAAAGGTCAGTGGAAATCAACAACACTGATGCAGAGGGCAGGCTGGTGCTGGCTGATGGAGTAGTGTATGCCAGCAAAGACCTGGCTGCTGATATTATTCTGGATATGGCTACACTGACAGGTGCACAGGTGGGTGACTCTCACTAAACCAACCACTGCAGGTGCCCAGATCAACACATTCTGTACTGTGAGGCAGGTGCTGCTTCATAGCTGAAGTCTCTTTGTTTCTGTTGCTCAGGGAATCTCCACAGGAAAGCACCACGCAGCTGTGATGACAAACAGTGAGCAGTGGGAAGCTGCAGTTGTGCGTGCGGGCCGCAGCAGCGGGGATCTCGCTCACCCTCTGGTCTACTGCCCCGAGCTGCACTTCAGCGAGTTCACCTCTGCTATGGCTGACATGAAGAACTCTGTGGCAGTAAGTGGCAAAATCCACACGCGTGGCAAGACACAATCCATATCAGACACGGAAGAATTTAAAATACAGGGATTTCACCACCTACTTCAAACAAGCTCAGTTTAGCTCGTTCATCTTGGTACTATCACATGGGTGGCTCAGGAATTTTGCACAGTATAAATTACAATGAAATTTTTATTTTATTGTTGTGTAAATCATTATATATTCCTTACTTAATGTATAATGTGTGTGTATGTGTTAGTCCCGTAGGGAAATTACTCCTCTGCATTTAACCCATTCACCCAGTGAAACAGTGGGCAGCCACCAGTGCAGCGCCCAGTGCTCAGGGGTACCTCCAGGTAGCCTTCAGTGAGCCGATCATGGGGCAACCACTTTACCTACTGAGCTATCTTTGCCCCCCATTAAGTCCTTTTAATATTGACAAAATCTGGGAGATGTGCTTCCAGAAAGTGACCTGACACAGTTGGATGAAGAGATGTGACCTCACCATTTTTAAGTTTTTACAGCACATAAAACCACTGATCTCTGCTAAAGAGAAGAAAAGAAACAGAAGATTTTATGAGTTGTATGGTTTTGTGAATTTTGTGCAGACTTGTTATCGTCAGACTCGTCGATAACAAGTGTGACGATTTTCCAAAATATCCAAGCTTAGGGCGATCCGTGATAACTCACTAACGGAGATTTCCCGCGTTAATGCGGTTATGGCGTTAATGTCATTTTAACAAAATTAACACTGACAGCATTAGTATTTTTTTCAATGGCTGTTATAATTTATTCAGGCTTGGTTGCTGAGGTGCGTGTGTGTTTTGCATTGACAGGATCGGGAGAACGCGCAGAGCTCCTGTGCTGGCCTCTTTATTGCATCTCACCTGGGCTTCGATTGGCCCGGTGTCTGGGTCCATGTTGACATTGCCGCTCCTGTTCATGCTGTGAGTATCCCATGCTTCACTGTGTGGATGTGATTTTTAAAAAGCAAGCCTATGAACACATTTTTGTTAACTAAAATAAATCATTATGTTGTTCATGTTCATACATCACCAGCAATACAGTGCGGTGCACTTAAAACACCGCCGCAGCACGCACATGGATAGAGTCTGTTTGCTGCTTTTCGTATGGCTTATTTAGTGAGTCACCAATCCACAACAGTGATAATACAGTGCAGGGTTTTCAGTTTTACTACTGTTTACGTTTATTGGATTGTGAAGTCAGGGTTGGTGGGGATTTTCTGACTTTCTGAGGAGGAAATTTCGATTCTGAATTTCCAGTTTCCTGCTTCAGATGGAGTGCAGGGTGTTTTTTGCTTCAGGTTCAAGTTGGAAATTGTAGTGCATCACTGAAGTTGTTCAGAGTACTGGCTTTAATCACACCTACAAATTTGTGCCAAGTCCTTTTTTTTTTTTTTTTTTTTTTTTTTTGTCTTTTAATTATATTCTTATTGAAGAAAGGGAAAAAAAAAAAGGGACTTGTTACAATAAAGTGCATTGACATTATTTAGTCAAAAAAAGAGAAAAGGGAAAAGAAAAAAGCAAAACCCTTTTTCTTAGTCCTTTTGTTTTACATTCTGATAGCAAAAAAATAAAATTAACTCATTGGCTTGACAATGTGTTACATAATGCAGCATGTTTAACTTATTTACAAAAACTACATTAGGTACATATTATGAAGTTGAGGGTCAACCTGACATTGTTCGATACATGGGAGATACACCAAGATACACCAATTCAGGGCTGGTCTTACCTAAATTCAGGGCGGATGGGGGACACAAAGCTAATCCATTTATTCCATATTTTGTAGAATTTGTCTTTCTGAATTTTTAAAAAGAATGTCAATCTTTCCATTTTAAATATTTCGAAAACCACATTAAACCAATCCTCAAGCGTTGGCGGAGTTGGATTTAACCACTTTCTGGTTATTGATTTTTTGCTGGCTGCTAATAGCGCTTGTAAGAGTTTTGTGTCCCCTCCCCGGACCGAGCCAGCAACCAAGCCCAAGTACAAATTTACAAAATTGATGTCAAATTTTATCTTAAAAACCTCACACAAAGTTTTATGGATTCCCAGCCAGTAATTTTTTAATTAATTTTAATTTTTAGTAATTTTTCCCAGCCAAGTCAAGTAAATATTGAGTGAAGACTCTTAAGAAGTAAAGGGCTTTGCTGAATGTTTGAGGAAGTTGGCACCAAACACCACTGTAAAGCCTCACCTCTGAGCTAAACATTAAGGAAACCTTTGACTGAGCTTATAAAACACAATCTGCAAAGACTGTGTGAGTAAAGCTGAAAGGAGAATTAGCACTGATTTAAAATGAGACTTTACCGTTATTTGACCAAACTGTCCAGCTGTGTCAATCCAGTGGTGTTTAGGTTTAGAGCGTATTCGGAAGTGCATAAAAACGAACGTGTAGAACAGGAATAAAGTGGTTGCCAGTAAATGCCGTGACGTTCTTTCTATCAGGGATGTGCATACACTTGTCTGATTTCCTTGCTACACAGAGACTAGAGGAGCTGCTTTCTGGCGTATGCTTCCTCAATCACTGCGAAACTTCCCATTGTGTTTGAACAAAACAAGATCAGCTGACCTTACTGCCTGTGACTGGTCGACCTTTAAAATAAACTGGTTTTATAACTTTCCTGCAGGTGGTTTCCTGATGCTCTGTCATGGTCTTGTGATTCAGTTCATAAACAACAGTCCTTACGCAGGCTTTCTCTCTAATAAATCTCCATATTTGTGGTTGTCTTGTGTTAGAAATTGGTTTAAACAGCTTTGTTGTGGCAACTTTTATGCTGAATCAGGTTTCCAACAAGAGATTATGGCAGCAATAACTGAATGGAAAGTGGAGGATAAGGTTATTGGTTTTTAAGAGCTTTTCTTCTCTCTTGCAGGGAGAGCGTGCCACAGGTTTTGGTGTTGCTCTGCTCATGGCCCTGTTTGGTCAGGCATCCGATGACTCCATGCTGAACCAAGTTTCTCCTCTGGGTGCAACCACCAACGCGTCCGAAGACCACATGGAGCGCGACTGCAAACGGCGAAGATTGGTCTAATGAGGGAAAGTGGGGGGGGAAAAAACACCACCCCACGGTTCACTCCCCCGACTGCTCCTGTGCCACCACACACTCAAACTGTTTAAGCAAGTGCTTGTCCAATTTAGAGATAAAATGTTTTAGAGTCTGTGTTCTGTGTTTGACTTGACCGAATAAACCAGATAAAAATGAGTCAATCAGATGTGGTATAAATGATTGTGATCAAGCACAGGCCCTCATTTGTGCTCGTTACGTGGCACTTGCCGCACTGATTGCCTCAATAGCTTCTTCATTATTCAGTTCTCATTGGTTATATTAAAATGTAAGCAAACTTCGAGTTAAATTAATTATTGATTCATTCTTCCTTTTTTTTTTTCTTGTGTTTTTACCAGATTCTACAATTAATGCAGTTGAATTTTTTTTTACCCCATACCTCAAATGTTGCTTTCCAGTGTCCATTTCATCAGCAGAAATTTTTGTAATTTCATGCTTTATGCAAACAGAGAATAACGCCATACATGTTGTACTTAGACGTTCTGAAAATCACTGGCTCAAGATCAGTGAAGATAGACGTGTTATCTTTTGTAACAACTGCACTTTGTTAACGCTTTGTATCTTTGGACTGCCTAATCTCTGGACCAAAATGAGTGCTCACTGCACTTTTTAACAGTTTCACTCTGTCACATGACTGCTGACATGCTTTGTCAGCATAAAACACACAGGCCAGACGTTAACTGTAAGTTGAAGTGTTCGTTTCCAGCACAAACAAGTTTGTTTTTTCTTCTTCTATTCGTATGACAATCGTGTTGTCCTTCAATAAAGGTGGTGCCATCTGTCATCTGCGTATGTAGATTCAGTCACTACAGAATTAATAAGCTGAAGGCTTGTTTGTTTAAACAAAACAAACAAAAACAAACAAAATGATCTTATCCCCTCACATGACTTCAGCAATGTCTATCCAACTTGGCATGCCAAGTGCTTTTATTTGTAGTGCGGTTTGCTGTGCTGGTGTCTTGTAGCAGATCCCCAGTTATCATCTTTCCCTGTCATTAAAATTTCAAAATAGCCAAACACCTAAAAAAAAAAAGTATTCAGTGCAACTCTATTTTATTTATATGTGTATATATATGTGTGTGTGTATGTTACTCACAGCAATAGTCATCACAAGGCTTCATAAGAACACTTCTGAGGCAAATCTACTCTCTACTGTTACCAATTTCTCATCAGATTACAGCTTTTTAATTAACCACGCTGATTTCATTGTAGTTTGATTAAGTAGGAGATGATTAAGCATTGTCCTAATCATCTCCAGGTTAAAACATCCCTCTGTGTCTAAAGATTTGTGGTGTGTGTGTGAGTAATAACCTCTTGTATTGGATAATGTCACAAAAAATAGGGTGTTTTTAGGCTTAAACCTTGGTATGACTAAAGCTCAATAAATCAATCAATCAATCAAGGCTTTATTCGCCACGTGCAGGTTGCCCTGCAGTGAAATAGGACACCCCCACCCCACCCCCCCGACCTTACACACACAACACAGACATCACATGGGGATACAGGTCGGAGATCGGTAGCGTTACAGAAAAAAAACACTGAAATATACACTACAATGGGAAAGTACAAGAGGAAAAAAAGAGACCTCTACTCATGCTGGACAGCATGAGAACAGAGAACAAAAAAACTCCTCTGCACAAAAAAGCACATAAATGTCCACAGCACAACCTTATGGAACACATGACAAGCCACAAGGTCGGGTGGGGGGTGAGGCTGCTGTGTAATCAAACACAGCAGCCGTCCTGCCCAGCACTACCATTCCAGCGTGGGCTCAGACCCGCCGTGTTCCCAGGAGGGAACAAGCATTGAAGGCGTTTGGAAAGGGAGGTTGGATGAGTGTGTGCGTGTCCAGAGTTCAGCTGAGACAGTGTCCTTCACCCTGCTAGGCTAAGTAAACAGTCTTCCAGCCAACCCAGGTGGCCTTGCATGGAATGGGAAGGAAGAGACTAAACACAGTCGTTATCAGGGAGTTTTTGTTCCGTGCCAGCCTTGCGACCGCAGCTGGCGCCGAAAGGGTATCCGCACATGAAGTGATGGTGCTTTTTACTTTAGTGCAAACAGCTCATATGAGCTGACAAACAGACAAACTGAGCATCAGAAAGAGGAAGGAAAGTTATTTAAGTGAGATTGAATGTGGCATGGTTGATGTTGCTGGGTGGCCTATTCCAAAAGCTGCTGAACTACTAGGATTTTCCTGCACAAGAAGAATAAACAAAGAATCAAAGATCCAGGGGGTGGCTGTTCTCTGAGCAAAAATGTCTCGTTGGTGTCAGAGATCAGAGGAGGATCCCTAGACGGCTTCAAACAGATAGGAAGGTAACAGTAACTCATTATAATATAATCAAGATAAGCAGAAGAGCATCTCTGAATACACAACACATGGAACATTGAAGCAGAAGAAGACCACACCAGATGTGATTCCTGTCAGCTAAGAACAGGAAACGGTGCAAATCACATGGGCTCACCAAAATTGGATCATAAAAGATGTGAAAGATGAACTTTTGAATGATGAGCCTTGATTTCTCTTGCGACATTCAGATCCATCCTGCCAAAACAGTTCAGGGCGGTGGTGGTGTAATGGTGCGGGGATTACATTTTGGCACACACTTTGGGCTCCTTAATACCAACTCAGCTTTGTTTCAACACCACAGCCTATTGCTGACCTTGTCAGCTATGTAATGACCAAAGTGTACCCATCTTATAATAAACCATGTTATAACACTCTGATCATCATGTTTCTTGAACATGACAGCGAGGTCACTGTACTCAAATGACAACTAAGGTTCCAACCAACCAGGAGTTGTACCTAATAAAGTATTCACTGACAGTAATACACTAGAAATGTGCATACAAAACAGCAGCACATAACGAATCTTTTATGTTTAATTTCATCTTATCTTGTGACATTGCTTAATAATTACTCTCTTGCAATTTAGGATAGATACTCTAGAAGTGAGTATCTCCTGGTCCCGTAACTAAAGCACTGCTCGGTGTCAGAGATGGCTCTCAAAGCCGCGGTTCTTGTGCTGTTTTCGGCCGTGCTGTCTGAGGTGTCGGCTGGAGTATTTTTTAAGCAGAAGGAGCCGTGCTATGTCCCCTCACCGAAGAGAGGCGGCTTTGGACTGCGGTAAGTTCAACAAAAGCTTATGTCGCTTGAAACCAGTGCAAAAATAGATATTCAGTATGTTAAAGAAGGATTTGCAGTGCTTTGCAAACTCTCAAACTTCCCCTCATGTCTTTATATTTTGCTTCCAAGGAGCCAGACTTGCCTTGTAATTTTTTTAATGTGATCTTTAAAGTAGTTCTTCAGGCTCTCTGAAGGTCTTTCACGGTTTTTCTTTGGACATTGTCTGTTTTTTCTCTCCTTTTTAGTCTAGTCATTGTATCTGACCTGACCAAGGGATTAACCAGTGTTGTGTCTACAAAAAAAGAACCATTTTTCCTAGCATAAGTACAATTATTTGTTCCAATTTCTTCTGTTAAATCTATGAAACACACAGTGAGAGATATAAAATAGTATTTTTTTTTTCAACAAGCTGTGCTATTGGCTGGAAAGTTGGCATATGCATGTAGTGTAATGTGTCCTTAAAAATTAAGGAAACTGGAAAAATAGAGGAACAATGAAAATGTTGCAGGGCTTAAAAAACTCTCTGCAGCAGATAAACAATGTCCTTAAGAAATAGTGAAAAAAAGACCTGAGACACAAGACCCGAAAGATAAGTTAGAACTGTGCAAACCCTGTTTTTGCTTAATATACTGTATTTCAATAAAGTACTGCACCAATTTCCCATTTTCTGAGCAAAATCTAAAGAAATGAGGGGTGGCTCATTTTGTATGTTACCGGTATTACATTTGTGTAATACCAGTAATATGTGTAATCTATATGGTATGGACTGACAGAGCACACGATATCTGTGTATTCTTCTCAATACTGCAGCTGTAATGTGAGGTTTTGCACATCAGACTAGTGAGAAGGACAATTCTTTTGCATCTTGTATCAAGACTTTAAAAGTTATTTTTTAAAGAGAGGAACTGAAACAGAAGAGCAAGAAGATTTTCAAACAGACTTTATATGTTGTAGCGGGGACATCAAACTTAAACATCAGACTGATCCAGTAACTGTGTGCAATGACACGTATGTTCACAGGACCGCACCTCGTCCTCACGAGTATTTGAACATTTCTGATCTGCCGAAGTCGTGGGACTGGAGGAACATCAATGGCACCAACTACGTCAGCACTACTCGCAACCAGCACATTCCCCAGTACTGTGGGTCCTGCTGGGCACATGGCAGCACCAGTGCGATGGCAGGTATGACTCAGCAAAGCTTAACTATGTCACATTGTACATGACTATGACACAGGTGTGCTTTCACTTCTTCTTTCCATAGAAGGGACATTGATGAACAGAAAGTAATGGCTGCTACTTATTTCTTATTTGCATTAAATCAGATCGAATCAACATTAAGCGGAAAGGAGCGTGGCCATCTGCCTACCTGTCTGTCCAGAATGTGATCGACTGCGGTGATGCCGGCTCGTGCCACGGAGGAGACCACACTGGGGTTTGGGAATATGCTAACAATCACGGGATCCCAGATGAGACCTGTAATAACTACCAGGCTAAAGACCAGGGTAAGACTTTCACAGTGTACACAGTGACCAGAGTGATGATCATATGCTTCAACATCATATGTTTACTCAGTGCTAATCTAAGAGGCCCTGTTTTGGCTCAGGACACTCCTGCAAGATAGATGAATGCTGTTCTGATAACCTAGGGGAATATGATTATTGACGTTAAAAGGTTTTTACACAGTGTAGGCTAAAATGCACAGGATTTACTGTATTTCACCACATGTGCAAGAGTAGACAGACTCTTTCAAATATGCAACAACTAAGATTAGTAAATATATTTAACCTCCTAGGACCTGGCGTCCACATATGTGGACATCAAATTTTGGGTTATTTAGACCAAAATACTCAATTTTGCTCTACAAGGGCCTGATATCCACTTACGAGGACATTATGCTGCCACTGTTCTATCGAAATTTTAAACGAATATCCTCATATGTGGCTTTCATTTTTCTTAGAAACAAAAATTAGTTAAAAAAAGATCTGGTAATTCTTTGTTTTTACATTCATCAGGTCCCAATCGGCCCAAATATCAAAGAGAAATTAAAAATGCATGCCGTGAAAGAGTTTGGGTCTTAGGAGGTTAAAGGACTTCATCAGAATTTGTTAGAAGACAATACATTTGTGTTTTTAAGGTCAAAATGTTCCCCTGGCTGGCTGCTGCATGTTCCTGTGAGGCTGAGCCATGTATGTTCTGTTTCTCTCTCTCTAAAGATTGCAATAAATTCAACCAATGTGGCACCTGCACCACTTTTGGAGTGTGCAATATTGTGAGTAACTACACCCTGTGGAAGGTGGGAGATTACGGATCCGTCAGTGGGAGAGAGAAGATGATGGCAGAGATTTACGCGCATGGGCCGATCAGGTTTGCAGCTTTTTCATACGTTTATAAAATAGTCCATTCTGGTTGCTTTGTTTTACTTGATTATTCAATCTTAATAATAAAGCAGATATCCCAAACCAACATAGGACACTAGTTAGAATCCTGATTTCCACCCTAAACCTTTTCCTGTCATTCCATACTTATGTAGGGGAGAGCAGTGTGTCATGATTTATGAGAAAAATTGTCATCGATATACAAATTCTGTAAGCATGAAATCACTGATTTAATAATTAATTAGTTCTCTGGGCCAACTTTCATTTGTTTAAATGTGGTACAGGCTATAAATAGGTAGACCTGACAGTCAACACAAAAAGTACATGTTTGAGGTATAATTTTTTCAATTCCCAAAAATATATATATTTAAAACAATGAAGCGGGCTACATATTGAATGGATCATAACACACAAGTATTGATGTGATAGCAACACTAGCACCGGTATCTATAAAAATTAATATTTGGATCGATCCACCCGCAGATTTTTAAAAGAATCAAAAGTATGACCCATTTTGACTCTGTTTAGAAGGTGGTGGGTTGAGCAGCTTTTGTAGTTTCTTTGAATCATGTTTCTGTCTTGGAAATAAATGTTCATTAAATTAAATCTGCAGTCAAGAAGATCTGTGGTTTAAAGTAGCTTCTCTAGGCTTCATCATTTCAGCATCCGATCATCTGCTGCTGAAATGTTGTCAGTGCAGCAGAGCATTAAACTCATCAGTGACTGCTGCAACTTTTAAGCAGAAAGAGGAAGTAACCTGTGGTATTTAATGATTTTTAATTTCTTAGCTGCGGGATTATGGCCACAGATAAGCTGGATGCGTACACTGGAGGTCTCTACTCTGAGTACCAGGAGGAGGCCTTCATCAACCACATCGTGTCAGTGGCAGGATGGGGAGTGGAAGACGATGTCGAATACTGGATCGTACGCAACTCCTGGGGAGAGCCATGGGTGAGTCGATGCCAGATAGCTAATGAAATGTCCTCTCGTTGCTGTTTAATTTGCAGCTGGTTTTATCAAATCAAATGCATTTTCGCGGTCACAAATACAAGAATATTATTTCATTTGAGAAAGAAATCCTGTATCTGATTTCTTAAAAGAATGACTTTCTTATTTAAGTCTTGGCTTCTTTATTTTTGCCTTCAGGGTGAAAAGGGCTGGCTCAGGATCGTGACCAGTGCCTACAAGGGAGGAAGTGGCAGTAAGTACAACCCAGAGGTGTGGACTCGAGTCACATGACTTGGACTCGAGTCAGACTCGAGTCATTAATTTTATGACTTTAGACTTGACTTGAAAAAATGTTCTAAGACTTGTGACTTGACTTGGACTTTTACACCAATGACTTGGGACTTGAATTGGACTTGAACCGGTTTACTTGAAAAGACTTGATATTTTACCCCAAATATAAAATTTAACATGCATATTATATAGAGATTGAAAATGTGACGTCATTCACGGGTAGAACCGCAAAGGATTCTGGGAACTCGTGGCAAGCGGTACTAGCGCACGCAGGCTTTCAATTAAAATCAGTCACACAGCGATAAAAAGAAACACAAAAATGGCAAGAAGCTGTTGTATTATTAACTGCAATAGCCGGTCGCATGACAGCCACGGGAAGCCGACGGGTAAAGAGATCGGTTGTTATCGGATTACGTCGTTGAAGAGAAATTGTTCGAGCCATGTTTCCGAAGTAACAAAGACGCGACTGGATTGCAGCCATTCAAAGATCAAATATAACGTCCTAGAACACTCCAGCTCACAGGTTAGTCTGCTCCAAGCATTTACACAAAGGTCAGTCTGCTGTTGTAGTTAATGCGTCATTTTTCTTAACATAATTGGTGATATAGGTTACAAGCAAGTCTGGCGCTGAACAGAAATTGTCGCGCTATGCTCCTTTATTTATTGTGCATAAATAGTGAATTGTCCTGACACAATATTGTGTTTCGCTTCTGTTATTATGGTACACTAACAAAAACATATACTTTTATTCACAGGATAAAACAGGTTTTTTGTATCACTAATTGCCCAGTACGATTACAGCATACAATATTATTGTCACTGCTACATTTCTGTGATGCTACCAGAAATTATTTCCACTACTAATTAATTACCGTTGAGCTCAAAGGTTATATTAATAAACGGTTAAGGAATGTGTATTTATGACGACAATTTGTGAGACTGGTAAACTTATGATATGTACGATGGTCTTTCGTTCTACACGGTGCATTTCAAGGTCCTGCACCCATCCGTCGGTAAACTGTACCTGGGCTTGTTGCAGTGACCGGAAGTTACTAAACTTCATGAGTGTATGCACTCACTCCAAGAACCGTATAATTATAAATATGCATATAAATATGCTAAGATGAGATAGCTGACTTCATCTAACTAGCAAATGTTGTCCAGGCTACGTTGGTGATACAGTTTTTTTTTAATGTGTATGATATTTTTGTCATGCGATTTTAAAGCTGGTCCTACAACCGCATCCAAGAATAACATGCAGCGTATCTCAGAACTGTCGGTGAAAATTATTCTTGGAGCTAGGTTTAATTGAGCTGCATTTTAAAGAGGTGCAATTTCACAATTTGTGTATATTTTCTAAGTTCACTATTTTGTATGTGTTGAGAAAAACACAGATTTTAAAATTACATAGTCTAATATTTACATTTAGCATATAACTGCAACATTATTTTTTCGTTTGTTTTTTTTAAAGACTCGAAAGGACTTGAAATTCAAAGTTTCAGACTTGTGACTTGACTCAGACTTTTACACCAGTGACTTGAGACTCGACTCTGACTTGCCTGACATTACTTGAGACTTGACTTGAGACTTGAGGATAAAGACTTGAGACTTACTTGAGACTTGCAAAACAATGACTTGGTCCCACCTCTGGTACAACCTGGCAGTAGAGGAGGACTGCATGTACGGAGACCCAATCGTACCCAAGGACTACCTCTAGAGGAGCCCAGTGTCAGATTGTGGGCAGACACTCCGATGCCTTCCAAAGAAAAGCTTTTTGTGTTTTAATGTTAAGAAGGGAATAAGTTCAGGTTTTTCTTTTTTTAAACCTAAATCATTATCAGGGTCTTCCAGCTGAATATCAAACTGTTTATGCCGATTCAAACTGTCTGATTACCACAGAGAGGTGTGCAGGCTGTTTTACAGATTTAAACTTTTAAAGGGTTTTATCAGAAAGAAGAATGATGCAAGTTTTTGTTCTGCAGAAAAATTCAGGCCATGCAACAGTCATCACAGTAAATAAAGAGGGTTTTTTGTAACCTACAGTATTGAGACAGCATAGGAAAGCTTTTAGTTTTAATTTGTAAATTCACAGTGATTCAGCCAAAGAACACAACTATCACACTTTCTGCTGCACTGCTCTGATGCCGAATGTTTGCAGTGTGTGGCGTTACTGCTACTGACAATGTTGCACTACACAGGGAAGAATGCAAAAACTGAAATAAACATACTTTGTGTGCCTTTGTGTGCAGTTTGAGTCAAATATAGATTCTTGTAATTTGCCATTTGTTTTATGATGAACACTTTGAACCCAAAATATTTCATTGTGACAATTTGTTTTCAAACTGTACCAATAAACACTTCATCTGTCCTTTGAGTTAGAATGTTTTATAGAAACCTCTCAGGCTTTTCTATTTTACCATCCACTGTCTTTACTTTAATACACACGTCATTAATTGACGTCAGTCAGGTGAAGATGAACTGACAGTCAGTTTCATGGCGATCTTTTATTATTCCATAACAATACAATCACCTGATCTCACCCAGCAGAGCGTGCTTTTGACATAAGTTAGAAAGACACTCAAGAAAGCTGCAAATGAAGATGCTTACAGAGCATCTCAGGTAGGAAACAGAATCTAGTGATGACCTTTGGCCCCGTTAGCTAACCAGACTATATTTATGCTACCCGATGATTTCCTCCAATACACAGTGATGATCTTTGGAAGATGCAGTTTGCCCAGTACATTTCAGAGGCTTCTGAAGTTTACCTCTTTAAAACATATTGTTTAGTTCTAGCTTTCTTTTATTCTTTTGTGTATGCTGGCAGCCTTTCTGCACTCCTTACTGTCTTAAGAATTGTAAAAACGAATCTTATATGTTTAATTTCATCTTATCTTGTCACATTGCTTAATAATTCTTCTCTTGTAGTTTAGGATAGTTTTTCACTGTCATTACAACATTATTAAAACTGAGCTGCACAGACAGTGCGACACTAAGAGCATTCTCACACATGCCACAACATGACTTGTGATTTCCTTGTAAATCACGTGGGCTTTCGTAGTTGGGGTCATGTGACTAGTATCGGCACCGGTTAATCTTTACTGCATGCATCCACCCAACTCACTCTCAGGTTATTTATGCAGCGGACTAAAACTCTAGAAGTGAGTATCTTCTGGTCCCGTAACTAAAGCACTGCTCGGTGTCAGAGATGGCTCTCAAAGCCGCGGTTCTTGTGCTGTTTTCGGCCGTGCTGACTGAGGTGTCGGCTGGAGTATTTTTTAAGCAGAAGGAGCCGTGCTATGTCCCCTCACCGAAGAGAGGCGGCTTTGGACTGCGGTAAGTTCAACAAAAGCTTATGTCGCTTTTTTACATAAAGCATAGCAAGTAGTTTAAACTATAAAGAGAAGCGGGTTTAAGTATCTAAGTAACTAACCGAGGCTCGCGACAGCCGTCTGTTAGCTAAACTGGCTATTGTAAATAACCTTAACTAAGAAGTTATTTATTCTTTAATAGATTTATATGAATAAATAATTCAATATAAAAGAATTAAATAAGCCGTACACAGATGTACTGGAAGTCAAAATCAGACCGTTTAAATCCCTTGTTTTATTTGCTTTGTTTTTGGAATGTGTAACAAAAGAAAAAAAACCTGTTTTCTCGGTCGGTACAAGTCACGGGATTTGGCGGATCCGTTTTTGCGGAAGTTCCCTGCAGCTCAACCATCAGCCCCCAAAGACTCATTTAGATTCAAAAACAGCTGCTAAACAGCCAGGAGTTCAGAAATAACAACGTGTCGTTCCCAAATCTCCGTCAGAACAAATATTAAATACAAGGCGTCTTTATGTGCAATCTGCGCTTCTATGTGAAATAAAAACAATAAAATTGAGAGCTATTTAGTTTGAACTTGAACTGATTTGTGCCATATTTCTGAAACCAGTGCAAAAATAGATATTCAGTATGTTAAAGAAGGATTTGCAGTGCTTTGCAAACTCTCAAACTTCCCCTCGTGTCTTTATATTTTGCTTCCAAGGAGCCAGACTTGCCTTGTAATTTTTTTAATGTGATCTTTAAAGTAGTTCTTCAGGCTCTCTAAAGGTCTTCGCAGCTTTTCTTTGGACATTGTCTGTTTTTTCTCTCCTTTTTAGTCTAGTCATTGTATCTGACCTGACCAAGGGATTAACCAGTGTTGTGTCTACAAATAAAGAACCATTTTTCCTAGCATAAGTACAATTATTTGTTCCAATTTCTTCTGTTAAATCTATGAAACACACAGTGAGAGATATAAAATAGTATTTTTTTTTTCTTCAACAAGCTGTGCTATTGGCTGGAAAGTTGGCATATGACAGCATGTAGTGTAGGGCTGCCACGATTAGTCGACTAGTCACGATTACATCGACTATTAAAATCGTCGACGACTAATTTAATAGTCGACGCGTCGTTTGAAGCTTTGTAAGATCACAAAAGAAGCAGGAATAAGTAGTAGAATTTAAGAGTGTAATAACGGACTGAAACAGAAGATGGCAGTACTAGATGTAGAAGGATGCCAGCTGCCGTTAAACCCCGAAGAAGAAGCTGTGTCCCAGAATTCATAGCACAGCCCAGCACGGCTGTGCTCAGTTTCCAACAATGGCGGCAGCTAGTTAGTTTCTTATTATTCTTTCTGGGTCACACAATCAACGTTTAACATATTTTCAGGCGAGAATGTAGCTGTGTAAACTTCAAAAGCGCTCCGACGTTTTCAGAGACGTCTGTTATCCACTAGCTCGATAGCTAGCCGGGGGCAAGGCTCACTAGAGCCCGTGAGAGCACCGGACTCCCGGCAAATCGTTTTCAAACCCACCGCCGTCTTTCGCTACTCAGGTTAAACATGATATTTGAGTCACTTAGATAACTTTTTTTTATTGTTTGGCTTTTTTTCAGTATTTTATTTGTTCTTGAGTAAATCGGTTTGGCTGAGATTAAAGTTATAGTTTTTACACAGTTGAATAAACGTCAAGCAGACAGCTGATTATCAGAAGTGTGAGATGCTGGAGAATATACTCTGGTGTCCTGTTATATTTTAGATAGCAAGGAGTTTATTAAACTCCACCGAGACAATCTGCTGATTTCAATAAAATTTAATAAACTATCATCTTGACTTTATTTTTAGTTAGGATATACCTTAAACACTTAAAGCTGTAAGCTAATGATAGTTATATAAGAGCACATGCATGCTGGTGCAATAAGCTGTAGGTTTTACGTCCAATGACTAATCGCAAAAATAATCGGTGACTAGTCGACTATCAAAATAATCGTTTGTGGCAGCCCTAATGTAGTGTAGTGTGTCCTTAAAAATTAAGGAAACTGGAAAAATAGAGGAACAATGAAAATGTTGCAGGGCTTAAAAAACTTTCTGCAGCAGATAAACAATGTCCTTAAAATAGTGAAAAAAAGACCTGAGACACAAGACCCGAAAGATAAGTTAGAACTGTGCAAACCTTGTTTTTGCTTAATATACTGTATTTCAATAAAGTACTGCACCAATTTCCCATTTTCTGAGCAAAATCTAAAGAAATGAGGGGTGGCTCATTTTGTATGTTACCGGTATTACATTTGTGTAATACCAGTAATATGTGTAATCTATATGGTATGGACTGACAGAGCACACGATATCTGTGTATTCTTCTCAATACTGCAGCTGTAATGTGAGGTTTTGCACATCAGACTAGTGAGAAGGACAATTCTTTTGCATCTTGTATCAAGACTTTAAAAGTTATTTTTTTAAAGAGAGGAACTGAAACAGAAGAGCAAGAAGATTTTCAAACAGACTTTATATGTTGTAGCGGGGACATCAAACTTAAACATCAGACTGATCCAGTAACTGTGTGCAATGACACGTATGTTCACAGGACCGCACCTCGTCCTCACGAGTATTTGAAGATTTCTGATCTGCCGAAGTCGTGGGACTGGAGGAACATCAATGGCACCAACTACGTCAGCACTACTCGCAACCAGCACATTCCCCAGTACTGTGGGTCCTGCTGGGCACATGGCAGCACCAGTGCGATGGCAGGTATGACTCAGCAAAGCTTAACTATGTCACATTGTACATGACTATGACACAGGTGTGCTTTCACTTCTTCTTTCCATAGAAGGGACATTGATGAACAGAAAGTAATGGCTGCTACTTATTTCTTATTTGCATTAAATCAGATCGAATCAACATTAAGCGGAAAGGAGCGTGGCCATCTGCCTACCTGTCTGTCCAGAATGTGATCGACTGCGGTAATGCCGGCTCGTGCCACGGAGGAGACCACACTGGGGTTTGGGAATATGCTAACAATCACGGGATCCCAGATGAGACCTGTAATAACTACCAGGCTAAAGACCAGGGTAAGACTTTCACAGTGTACACAGTGACCAGAGTGATGATCATATGCTTCAACATCATATGTTTACTCAGTGCTAATCTAAGAGGCCCTGTTTTGGCTCAGGACACTCCTGCAAGATAGATGAATGCTGTTCTGATAACCTAGGGGAATATGATTATTGACGTTAAAAGGTTTTTACACAGTGTAGGCTAAAATGCACAGGATTTACTGTATTTCACCACATGTGCAAGAGTAGACAGACTCTTTCAAATATGCAACAACTAAGATTAGTAAATATATTTAAAGGACTTCATCAGAATTTGTTAGAAGAAAATACATTTGTGTTTTTAAGGTCAAAATGTTCCCCTGGCTGGCTGCTGCATGTCCCTGTGAGGCTGAGCCATGTATGTTCTGTTTCTCTCTCTCTAAAGATTGCAATAAATTCAACCAATGTGGCACCTGCACCACTTTTGGAGTGTGCAATATTGTGAGTAACTACACCCTGTGGAAGGTGGGAGATTACGGATCCGTCAGTGGGAGAGAGAAGATGATGGCAGAGATTTACGCGCATGGGCCGATCAGGTTTGCAGCTTTTTCATACGTTTATAAAATAGTCCATTCTGGTTGCTTTGTTTTACTTGATAATTCAATCTTAATAATAAAGCAGATATCCCAAACCAACATAGGACACTAGTTAGAATCCTGATTTCCACCCTAAACCTTTTCCTGTCATTCCATACTTTCCTTTCTAATAATTGCTAAAAAGGCAAAAAGAAATCTCTAAAAAATAATTTTGTTCTAGCAAAGTGAATTTTAAAATATTTATAACAATGTAGATTTGAAAAAAGCTATGCAGTACTACAAATTTTGGTATCTGTCCAATACCAAGTAACTAGAAGTGCAGTATTGCCACTACTGTTACCGATTCTTTCAAACTATAAAGGCAGCTTATGTAGGGGAGAGCAGTGTGTCATGATTTATGAGAAAAATTGTCATCGATATACAAATTCTGTAAACATGAAATCGCTGATTTAATAATTAATTTGTTCTTTGGGCCAACTTTCATTTGTTTAAATGTGGTACAGGCTATAAATAAATAGACGTGACAGTCGAGACAAAGTACATGTTTGAGGTATCATTTTTTCAATTCCCAAAAATATATATATTTAAAACAATGAAGCGGGCTACATATTGAATGGATCATAACACACAAGTATTGATGTGATAGCAACACTAGCACCGGTATCTATAAAAATTAATATTTGGATCGATCCACCCGCAGATTTTTAAAAGAATCAAAAGTATGACTCATGTGACATTTCTCCCTTTCAAGGTTTGGTTCCATTATCCACTCAGTTTCCACTCAACAAAATGTACTCACATTTTGTTAAAAATACAGTATATGATTGTGATGACAATAAGCACATGATGCACGAGAGTTTGTAGTGTGATCGGGTACTAAATATGGTGCAGCTAGAATACTCCTACTTCCTCTTGTCTCGTTTCTGTTAGTTGAAATCTGAGGTGTGAAGCTGTTGGAGCTACATAAAGATTATACTGAAACCGTTTGTCTCTGGGTTGAGCTTCAGTAGGACAGAAGTGTAGTTTTATATACCGCCTTCAATTGCAGTGAAAGTGAATTGTCATTTGTGGCATTATAGGCACATGTCAAACTTAAACCTCAGAGGGCAAATCCTCATTATTTGCAGATTATAAAGTGATTGCAATGACAGATGAGAGTATTTGTAGTTCTTAGGTTTTAATAAGCATCCAATTTTATTGACATTTCCCAGTCATTGAGTTGTCATGTTGAGATTTTTGGAAATGTGTAAAAACCCAATGAAAGGCATAGTGTTTCGCTTTTACACAAGGATTTTTGTGAGCAAAGTATATATTTGTGCTTCACTTACTGAATTGTGTGATGGCAGCTAGTTGAGTTTTTGTTGAAGGTTTGATTGTAAGAGTGGGCCTTGTATTATTTATTACTAGCAAATGTACCAATATATACGATTGTGGGAATCGCATAAAATAGTTGAATGCGAAATATAGATATAGTTTCATCAAGGTCGGTCTGCTCGTCTAGGGGGTGATGGGGAACGTACTGTACATACATAAGCTACAATCATTATAGTGTGATGTTAGTAAAGTGTATTTGCCTGTCCCTGGCAGTTTGACAACCCTGACCCATTTTGACTCTGTTTAGAAGGTGGTGGGTTGAGCAGCTTTTGTAGTTTCTTTGAATCATGTTTCTGTCTTGGAAATAAATGTTTATTAAATTCTATCTGCAGTCAAGAAGATCTGTGGTTTAAAGTAGCTTCTCTAGGCTTCATCATTTCAGCATCCAATCATCTGCTGCTGAAATGTTGTCAGTGCAGCAGAGCATTAAACTCATCAGTGACTGCTGCAACTTTTAAGCAGAAAGAGGAAGTAACCTGTGGTATTTAATGATTTTTAATTTCTTAGCTGCGGGATTATGGCCACAGATAAGCTGGATGCGTACACTGGAGGTCTCTACTCTGAGTACCAGGAGGAGGCCTTCATCAACCACATCGTGTCAGTGGCAGGATGGGGAGTGGAAGACGATGTCGAATACTGGATCGTACGCAACTCTTGGGGAGAGCCATGGGTGAGTCGATGCCAGATAGCTAATGAAATGTCCTCTCGTTGCTGTTTAATTTGCAGCCGGTTTTAACAAATCAAATGCATTTTCGCGGTCACAAATACAAGAATATTATTTCATTTGAGAAAGAAATCCTGTATCTGATTTCTTAAAAGAATGACTTTCTTATTTAAGTCTTGGCTTCTTTATTTTTGCCTTCAGGGTGAAAAGGGCTGGCTCAGGATCGTGACCAGTGCCTACAAGGGAGGAAGTGGCAGTAAGTACAACCTGGCAGTAGAGGAGGACTGCATGTACGGAGACCCAATCGTACCCAAGGACTACCTCTAGAGGAGCCCAGTGTCAGATTGTGGGCAGACACTCCGATGCCTTCCAAAGAAAAGCTTTTTGTGTTTTAATGTTAAGAAGGGAATAAGTTCAGGTTTGTCTTTTTTTTTTTTTTAAACCTAAATCATTATCAGGGTCTTCCAGCTGAATATCAAACTGTTTATGCCGATTCAAACTGTCTGATTACCACAGAGAGGTGTGCAGGCTGTTTTACAGATTTAAACTTTTAAAGGGTTTTATCAGAAAGAAGAATGATGCAAGTTTTTGTTCTGCAGAAAAATTCAGGCCATGCAACAGTCATCACAGTAAATAAAGAGGGTTTTTTGTAACCTACAGTATTGAGACAGCATAGGAAAAGCTTTTAGTTTTAATTTGTAAATTCACAGTGATTCAGCCAAAGAACACAACTATCACACTTTCTGCTGCACTGCTCTGATGCCGAATGTTTGCAGTGTGTGGCGTTACTGCTACTGAAAATGTTGCACTACACAGGGATGAATGCAAAAACTGAAATAAACATACTTTGTGTGCCTTTGTGTGCAGTTTGAGTCAAATATAGATTCTTGTAATTTGTTTTATGATGAACACTTTGTACCCAAAATATTTCATTGTGACAATTTGTTTTCAAACTGTACCAATAAACACTTCATCTGTCCTTTGAGTTAGAATGTTTCATAGAAACCTCTCAGGCTTTTCTATTTTACCATCCACTGTCTTTACTTTAATACACACGTCATTAATTGATGTCAGTCAGGTGGAGATGATTTCCTCCAATACACAGTGATGATCTTTGGAAGATGCAGTTTGCCCAGTACATTTCAGAGGCTTCTGAAGTTTACTGAAAGAAGCTTTTTGCAAAATAAGCAGTCTTCATACCAGCAGATACACAAAAGGAGAAAAGGCACAGAAAGGTAAAAACAAGTTTTCTATTAGTTAATTCAAATCAGTTCCATTTTATTTGTATAGTATCGAATCACTGTCGCCTCACGGCCCTTTATACCATCACCTGATTGAGTTTTCTCGTTTACAGAGAAAGCCAAACAATCGGGTGATTCCTTATGAGGAAGCACGTGGCGACAGTGGGAAGGAAAAACTATCAGGTGGCTCGGCCTGGGTAAAGCTAGAGAGAGTGTAGGACCTGAGAGCAGAAATTAAAGTGAGTGGAAAATTCAGACTGAAAAGCAGATCTTGCATTTTCTATTAATGTGACAGACCTGCAAAGAATGAACTACATACCAACTGTAAATCAAGAGCCTGTGCAGGTGAAATGCACAGCCCGGTGAAGGCCTTTATCAGGAAGTTGCAGTTTCCTTCAAGCCATCTGAAGAGCAACATTCTTACACGCCAGCAGGGAAGATGTTGCTTCTCTTTGAACCCATGTTCATTTGTGAACACATTTTTAGTGATAAAGATTAACAGATACAGATCCTCTCTCAGTGGTGATTGCCTGTCTGCTGGTGTAGTCAGGTGTTTCAATACACCTGACTACACAGGTGCTGCTTCTCCTAAAGGAACACTTCCTCTACCATTTGTCATTGTTAGCCAATGGTAAGTATTTAGATAACTACAGAAGTGACATTTTTACAATTCTTAAGACAGTAAGGAGTGCAGAAAGGCTGTCAGCATACACAAAAGAATAAAAGAAAGCTAGAACTAAATATGTTTTAAAGAGGTCTAATTTGCATCGTTAAACAGTCATTGGTTCACTAGGACTTAGCAGGGGACCACAGATGCTAATGACCCCTAGCTTTAAAAAGAGGGAGAGGTCACAATACACCGAATGGGAAAAATAAAAAAAATGTATTTAAATGTCTTACACAACCAGCTTCAAAGGCTTTGGTGATGTATTTTTGAGATTGTGAGTTCACTACCTCCAGTACTGTTTGCCTTGCAATTAGTATTTTAAATTTCTTAAATCTGCATCTGAGAAATATCTCGTATCATTAAAAGACGAAAGAAAACTATGAAAATTATAAGAACTAACCTGAAATCGTCAAAGTCAGCCTGGAAACAAACCGAAAACAAAAACTTCAAATAAAAGTGGTGTGTAATCACCTGCTTCAATTAAATATGCGGCTTTTGAGGTTTACAGATCTCCATATTAAAACAAACTCTCATGCAAATAAAATGCATGAGAGGGAGCCGATTATATTTACGCAGTCTGAGACTGTATGAAAAACAAAAACAGAAACAAGCAACATTTTAAAGTTTATTTTAAAAGAGCTCAGACCAACATAAAATATAGAAAATCAAATATACAGGTAAAAAAAAGCAACGTTCAGCTGCATCGTCAGATAAATCTGGGTCATTACTTTCACACCACTCAGCCAGCTCAGCGACAGTCACATCTGCTTTCATGTTTCCTTAACAGAAACTAATTTCCACTTCACTTTGCCAAAATGAAAAATCCACCTCCAAGCTATGTGCTTCAGCCACAAGCACCTGCTTATCAGATAATAGATCTTCCACCTCCTTTACGTCTCCCTTTTTGGGTGTCAATTCCACATCAGTTGATCATGATGAAGTTTGACTTGCAGTGGGCTGAAAAACAATCACCCACGTTAGTGCTTCAGACGGATGAGAGCCCAAAGACTTCCTTTTATTTATTAAAGGAATAATAGACTTTCTATAAACTTTCCTTTCTCGCCACTTACCGATAAACTCAGCAACAGCGTCGTGTTCTCCATCTGTGCGGATCGTTCCTGCGATGCTGTCGTTCTCAAGGATCGGCAAGAAGAGTTGAACAAAGTCCGACGTATAGGGAGGCGCGATCACATCCAGCACCTTTAAGAGAAATATCTCACACTGAGCTCTGTTCACAAAGGTCTGATGTACTGAAACAGTGTCTTATTTCCACATTTACCAATTATAGAGCATCAACTTCAGGTGTTTTATGAAGATTCTAGATCAAATATACCAACTACTCTGGTAAAGACGTCACTATCCAATAACAGGAATGGAAACGGTGAACATTAATCTGTGCAAAGCTGAAATTGAACAAACAACAGGAGAACAGACCTGACAGGAAAGAGTGCACACATAAACCAGATTTCCATAAGCAGCTGTTACCTCAGTGACAAAATATCTAATGAGGGAGATATCTGTGTTGAGTTTCTCCAGACATTTGCGGATGTAGCTGACGACGGGCAGCACGTAGCCACGACTCAGCAGGTGAACCATTCGGTCCAGCAGAGTCTTCTTCAACTCCAACTGGAGGGGGAAATAAAATAAACATGCTGTCAGCTCAGAGCTACAACACACAGGCGTCTGTTAACAAGCTGGAATTAAAAGCATGCGAGGCACACAACGCCCACCTGCTCCATGACGTCCAGCTGAGAGTGCTCGGTCTCAAAGAGCTTGATGAGCAGCTGGAGGACCTGCGGGTGCAGCAGCTGGTGACATGTACAGATCTGTGCAGAGAAAATTTTAATGTTTGAACTTTAAGCTCCGCAAATTAAACACAATTTAATCTTTCATCTTGCAGCAGTGTCGCACCTCATCCAGTAAAGCTAAATGGACGGGGGTGTGGTCTGTTTGCAGCTGGAAGTACCGCGGCTCGGACACCGTCCAGTCCACCCACTTCAGAACTCCCATAGCAACCACTGGAAACCTGAACACACAGACAGTCAGTCAGTGTGGAAGTCTGGCTCTCAAACTCCGGTTTTACTTTAAGTACCAATATTTGAACCCTTCTGTACCGTATATACACAATAGATTCTAATGGTATAAAACTAAATAATCATACATGTAAATAGATTTTTCATTTGCACATTTCTTCTGGTAAATCTTGGAAGCCCATCAGCTCGAGCTCGGCTGTATTCAGGCTTTGAATGATTAACTGAAGATCAACATATTAAAAATGCTGTTGCTTCAAGTTTCCCCTTTGTTTCTTCTTTAACACAATATACTTCCTACTCTTACTACAGACCTTACTCTACAACAATGAAAACATTATGACACACAAATCCGACTGTACGGGTTCTGCTTCAAAATATTGAACTGTTTTCAGTGCCTATGAAAATATCAAAATTAACTGCACAGTCTGGTAACATCACTAGATTTGTTGCTTCAGAAAGAAAAACAGAGGTGAAAGTAACTACGATGGTGCAGTGAGCACTGAAAGAGCTGTATTCTAATAAATAACCTTGTTCATTTTCACTGATTAAAAGTGCATCTTTTCCTGGTAAACGGTGCTTAACAACCATTGCAACATGTCTCAATAACCCTTACACTCCTTTACAAAGATTCACTGCATGATGGGGTTAAGATTAGTGTGTTAGATGATAGAAGAGTCGCATTAGATACGATGAAACCAACTAACCAATATTTCATATTTGAAAGCTCTTGTCAAACACTCACCTGATGCACTGGTACAAAGTGCCGAGCTCAGCAATCAGCTCTGTGGCTCCTTTGTTCTCATTGCAGCACAGGTTGTGCACGGTCTCAATAGCCTTAGAGGTTGACTTCAGCTCATCTTTATTAATGTTCACTCGCTTGTTCTGGAATTGGGATAAAATAAGCATATTTTCATTATTATATGATTTAAATTAACAATGCACACAGCATCATTGTTTTTTGTACCTTTTTCCAGGTCTCCACCACACTGGCAGCATAGGCTAAAATGTGGATGTATTTGTGTTTATGGTCTTGGTTGATCTTCGATCCAGGCTTGAAAAGCGACTGCATAAACAGGTCGAGAAAGGCTGGCACTCTGATCTAAAGACAAGACAGACAAGTGCTTAAATTCAGAGTGCTTTAGTTAGTAAACACTGAACATAAACAGCAGGAAGAATGTTCTGAACTCACCAGTTCGACAGGAGGAGGGTCCATGCTGCTAAACATCTTGAACAGAACTGTTATATCAGCAGGATTCAGGGCTCCTTTGGACAACATGGCGCCGAGAGCCTGGCAGGCTCGAGGGTAGGCTGCCGCTGTACCAAGCGCAAGGGTTATCTGACTGGCATCGTGACCTCTGCAATATAAACCACCTTTATTGCATCGTTTTTATTACTCAAGCTCATCCACAAAACTCTAATCTCACAGTTAATCACATTCGCTTGATCACTTTGACCACATCCGTTGACAACGTTACCTCTCATGTGCAGACTTTTGCACCTCCTGGCCGATCCTGCGGACAGCTGAACCTCCCTGTTCCTCCTGAGCAAGGATGGACATCATTGCCTGGGCAAAGAGGTAGGTGTGCTCGCCGTGACACACCATTTTCTGTTGGAAAGAGTCGGGCGCAGCTCATCAGAGACCATTACTTACAGCACTTTTAAAAAAGTGGCACATAGAGACAAAAAGATACATATTTTACAGATCTTTGATGGTTGACAGAACAGACACGCAAAGTAATCCTCACAGCAAATTCGGGCAGGTTCTTCTCCAGGTTTTCTTCTCCTCCGTCTAGCAGCGTGGCCAAAGATGTTCTCAACACCCGAGAGAAAACTTCCAGCTGTTGGCAGGCTGTGGACACGCTGGTGATCTCGCCCTGGTAACCTGCATCTGAAATGAGCTAAACAAACACAAACACAATACTGAAAAGAAGCAGTGACAGTCCAAGTCATCAAGCTGCAAAAATGTATCAAAAAAATAAGAAAAACGATTCTATTAAGGTGAATTTTCATAATCGTGTGAATTACAATTACAACAATACACTTACTGACCATGTTTTTATGTGCACCTGTTTAGCTGCACATTAACAAAAATAACTAATGAGTCAAACCCATGCAGAGCCAGACTGATTTACTGGCAGGCCTACATTACCTTTTCTGCTGATCTATTGGTATTGGCATTAACTGTTGCATAGTTTGTCCACCAGAGGGCCCTCTGCAACTTCCCTGCTGCCAATACTTACATGGGATCTCACTAAAACAAAATCTAACTGATCTAAGAAGAGTTGGACAGAGCATATACAAATAAATTAAAAAAAACTACACATAAAAAATAAAACACAGATAAATCTGTCTGTGTTTCATGTGTCTGAAAAAAATTAGATGCAAATGTCTCTGAATATCTGATTCTTAAATCGGTCATACAAATCATATCAGTCACATGGCAGATCAGTGTGTGTAGACATGATCAAGGCAACCTGCTAAAGATTAAACGAGCATCAGAATGAGAAAGAAAGTTGATATAAGTGACTTTGAACGTTGCACAGGATCAATGTGGACCAAAATCTGAGGAATTTTCCCAGCATGAAGAATTAAGGCAGTTCTGCTCCAAGCAAAGTGTCCCTAATAATGTGTCCAATGAGTGTAAACCACAATGACAGAACATCAGAAACAAATTTAAAGTTAAAATCTTTAACTTGACTCTTTCTATTGGTTAGTTTGTGTTCATGTCCTAATCTTCAGCACCTGCTGCTCTTACTGTTTCCACAGCTACTACTATACCTTTACAGTGAAGTTGAGCATCAGGCAATCTGGGTGAGCCTCCGCCAGCTTATAGAAGAGATCTCTCCACGTTGTGTGCGCTATCATCTGCTCAAGCCAAGCAGGAGTCTAAAAGGGCAGGAGACTGGTTTCTCAAGGTTTCTCACCACTTTCATTTGTCATATATGTAATTACCCCGGGTGTTTAGAGATCTCACCTCTCCCTCAACGGTGAAGATGGAATCAGCTTTCTGGGGGTCAAAGTGTTTTATCAGAAGACTCTTGAGGTGATTTTCTACTCGTTCTTGGACCTGTGCAGGCTCCACACCTGAATAATTACATTACACATTAATGAAAAGCCATCAGTAAGACAAACTAAAAATAGCTTTCTGACACAACAACAGTAAGACGAGTAGTCTGACAGGTACCCATCTGGATGAGCCACTCAGCCAGCAGATTAACAGTCTGAGCCACGGCAGAGTAATTTTCAGAGAGAAGCTGGATGACATGTTCTGGAGAGCCACCTGCTTGAAAATACCTGCAGAAACAACATGGTTGTTAATCAATAAATGTCTTTTTAACAAAACTTATATTACATTTACATGAGAGTGCAGACACTTACGTTTTGAGGGTGCTGAAGATAGCAGGCTCCATGATGTAATCCCTGCTGGAGAATTTCTCCAGGCAAGCTTCCTGGATTTTCCCATCATTTTCTCCTTCACCGTAACCATCCTCCTGAAATACACAGTGATGCAGATGCTTCTAAAGTGATTCATCTATCTTGGGAATAATAAGTAATACTCTGGTTCTCATTTGCATATAGTGACATATTATGGTGTAGCTACAAGGTAGAGGAGAATCGACAGGTGCTATACAAGATGTTATTATTAGACTGAGCAGGTTTCCTAATAATCATCCAAGTTAAAAGACACGGATATGTAGACATCAGGTTTGTGCTTCAGTTCAGTAACTAAGCAGAAGTTTCGCTTAAAACACACAGCTCTAACAATTTGAGCTTATTTTCTTGTCTCTTCTAGTTGAATACAGGTCTATGTGACTATCACCTTATCCTGATTTACTACTGTTTGAAAAACATGCACACTAAAAACGGAACAAGGTGCCATATTGAAGGCAAACTTAACTTCTACAGTCATAGTTTATATATGAGGACATAATAAAAACCATCCGTTCCTAGAAGTGACAATCACCAGACACTGCACGATGCGTTATCACAATACTTCACTCACGATGTTGATTACACACACAGCTTCTTCTTCTTCAGGGTTTAATGGCAGCTGGCATCCTTGTACATGCAGTGCTACCATCTTCTATTTCAGTCCGTTATTACACTCTTAAATTCTACTACTTATTCTTGCGTCTTTTGGGATCTTACAAAGCTTCAAACAAGCATCGACTATTAAATCAGCCGTCGACGATCTTGATAGTTGACGTAATCGTGACTAGTCGACCAATCGTGGCAGCCCTAACTGGCAGTTTGCTGCTCTGGAGCATTCAGGTGTCTCTGTTCCCCAGAGAACCCATCCCATCAAATTCACCTCAAAGTCAGAGCATGCCATGCTCAGAAAAACTGCAAAAACCCAAGAACTACATCTCAGACTCTACAGACTTCAGTTATCATGTTAAAGGTTAAAGTTCGTGGTGGAGGGCTGATGATTTGGACTCGTTTTGCAGCCACAGGACCTGAGCGTCTTGTAAACATTGAGTCAACTATGAGCTCCTCGGTATACCAAAGTGTTCTAGAGTCAAATGGTCCAACAGCTAAAGCTTGGCCCAAAGTGGGTCAATTTTTATCATGTCCTGATTTACAAAACCTTAGAATTGACACAGGTGCGATTTCTCCTTTGTAACCACGACTGTGTGAACACTATCAAAACAGTCGATTCTGTTTTCTGTTGTTCCAAATCAGAGATAAAATATGTTTTATCAATTTATTTTATCAGATATTTTAGTCAGAAATAAAACAAACTTGAACCTATAGCGAGTTGATCACCAGTTTGTAACATGAACATGAAGCAGCTGTGTCGTTAGTTAGCCTGCAGCTGGCTAACAAAGCCAGAGTTTAGACTATACAATGCATCTTTAGAGTACCGGAAGCACTTGTCTCAGCACATCAGCTCTTGTATTAAAGATAACGAGGGTCTGACAATTAATCATCAGCTGCTGTGACTCCAGCGATGCTAATGCTGGCTAGCTAACCGAGAGCAAAACAGCAACAAGTCGCGATCTCACCATGCTACCCTCCGTGCCTTCCCAGTCTCCGGAACCGCTGTAATATTCCTCGTCCATGGTCACGGGGAAAGCAGGGACGTTGGTAACCGCTGCAATAACACACCTGTTGTATTTAAATCATGCACTGACTCGTTTAACTGCAGAAACCGGGCTGACAGTCAGCTTAGCCAGCAAGCTAACAACAACACAGGAGGAAAATGGCGAGGCTGTAGGCCACGCCCCATTCGTGGGATTTCTCCCTGAGTTTAGACTTTCAGGCTCAAACCGATTGGAGTTTCCTTTGTTTAGTACTTAAAATGGTAAACTTTTGCAAGGAAAACTGGAAAAGGGTGCAGTGATTTATTTAAACTTTAAAAACATAAATGGAAATAACAACATATAAGGGAAAAACTGAGTTTTTGCAATGCTAATGAACTCGAAAGCCACTATTTGGTACAATCACTGGAATCTCAGATGTCTTAGGCAAGCTTTCTCATAATTTTTTAAGTAGTCTTTAGGAATAGTTCTGCAGCCTTCTTGAAGTGCATGGTTCAGGGTTAAGTGGTTTAACAAACAAAAAAAACCCATTCCTTTGAAAATGGTCAGGTAAAAAGAAGACATTCAGAAAGCTTTGCGAAGTATTGCTCAAGAGCACTTAAAAGAAATAAAACAATAGAAACTCTGGCTTCTTGTAAACAAAATATAAAGAAATGAGGCGTGATTAAAATATTTGCATAGTACTGCATGTGACCAATTTATCTTCAGGTAGACCTTTGTAAAAACCAGAGGAATGTTTACTATTTACTTCTTACTAATATAAACTAAGTAGTTCATATAATTAGCACAACTGTTTAAGGCATTTCTGAAGGCACTAAAAGTCCACATATTACATTGTGCACATTATAACCGACAGCAGGACTGTCGAGTAAAATAGCATTAGACCAACAAAAATGATCTCTTAGATTAGTGAAAATATGTTACAGAAGGTGCAGATGGTAAAGCTTTACAGGATGTGAAAATAGTTTCTTTAGATTTGCATGCATGCATTACAGAGGCCTAAACTATTTTAAGTGTGCACTAAGTGAGTCTGTCAAAACTGAGAGTATCCACGTCCTGCCTTGTCTACTTTAGAGAAGAACACAGACTGTCTGGGCTGAGTTACCAGAATTTCTTCTGTAATTTTACACATTTCTTAAAATTTAAGCCCAAAGTGTAGCACTGAAAGATTTCTTTCATTTCCTCCAGCAGAATTTCTATATCATGTGGAAAATGTAGGATATACTGTCAGAATAGTACTTCTTTTTCTTATATTAAACTATTTCAGGGGTTAAATGTGCAGGTAATCGTCTTTACAACAATAGAAAGGAGGGTTTCAGTGGTCTGGCCGGTTTAAGATCAAAGTGGGCTGTATGTGGCCCTTGATAAAAAAAAAAAAAAAAAACTAAAAAAAAAACGAGTTTAACATCCTTGTGAGGTCAGTTCCTTCATCCTAACTATGCAAATTCTCATGACCATTGATCAACAACCACTGATCAAGGCCCACTGATGAAAGGCCATGAGTACCATTCACAGAGAGTTGGGAAATGGACGATGTAATTTATGCCTTTACTTTGACGCCCTCTATTGGTCATATACTACATTGCAGAAATTAGTACTTTGTTTTTAATTCTGAAAGATTGGTTCAGACTCTGCTGAAAACGTGCATAGATCACTCTTTTTATTATAATTCATTCAATAGAATTAATAAATCTGGTGGAGACTCCATCCACATAATGTTCAGTAAGACCACCCGTGATGTATACCTGTTGGCTCAGCCATCGGACTCATGCACAACTCCTCTCCTCTTTGGTCAGCAGCCTTCTTACCTGTATCTTGTGGCATACTGTTCCCTGTACGTTAGCGTTGACCACAAATTAGGGCTATATATAAATTTTTACAAAGTTAGTGTATCTAAACATATGAGCCACAGAGTACAGTATAGACTTTTAAATTACGAACGGTTCAAATAAACAGGATAGCCAACTAAACAACCCTTTATTGGGTTTTAAAAGAATAGTATGTCAAAAGTTGTGCTTGAGAAAGAACAAGTGAATTTCATTTTTGGCTTGCCAGCAGACACTGGAGCCTGTGATAGTGTGTGTGTATGCTGAGCTCTTTCTGCAGTTAATTGAATTTACATGTGAGGAATTATATTAGTGGCAATGAATACCTGTGTCTGTTAAACAATCACAAATAAATGCCCCCCCACTCAAGTTTGTGTTTTCTATTGAATGAAGTATGCTACAAGCTCACAGTTATTAAGCAAAGGAGACGAAATAAATTCTGAAGTCTCCCCAACAGGTTGAAGTGACTGTTTCTGAAGCGATCAGTTTACCTGTGACCTGTGTTAATTTCCTGTCGACTTGAGGATCACTGAACATCTTTTCCTCTTCCAAAATGGATGGGGGGGGGGGGGGGGGAAAAACAAAAAAAAAACCCACACACACACACACACACACACACTTTAAAAAACAAACAAAAAACAGCTGAAAATCCACAAACTAACTTTCATGGTATTCAACGCCGAGTACTGAGGAGTCCAGCCATACAGGAACAAACGTTTTATTTTATAATGCAAACTGCAACATATGAATTATATTATTTACCCAAAGGAGCAGGAAAAAGGTCATATACCCGTGGCAAAATAAATCACACAGTCTGTGTTAAATCTAAGTCCAACACATATATCAGCCTCAGCCATAAAGGGAAAATCCACCCAAAAAACAACATGTACATTCCTTTGATGTCGGACAGTTCATTCTTACTTTGTGGCTTTAATTGAGTCTCACCCAACAGCAGGAATATGGGATCCAGGACTTTTACTTTCCTCTGCAGACATCACAGAAGGAAAACCTGACTTTATATCAAAGTCAGTGGTTTGTGAAAGGATCGTTGATCCATTTCGGTTTTGACGTGTACACAAATTTGAAGTGAACTGTGTATCATAGGGTCATAAAGTGAATTCTTCAGGGTTTTTGCTTTAGGAAGGCATTTTATCAAAGTTTTTCTACGCACAAATATAGCTCAGGTGAAAACTGAACCTTCAATTAATCTGTTCAGCTATTGCTTAGATAAATAATATTTAATCTACAAGAAAAAAAAGATAAGTTTCACATTGTTCAGATGCATGTAAAAGAAAAACAAACTGTTCTAAAATGCCAAACTGACATTTTTTGGTTGAAAAATCCCTGCGCTGTTGGTTCTTGAAACACGTTACCACATCTGCATCGAGTCTTGGAAAGTTTCAGAAAGGATTAGTTGACTGGCTGAAAATCCAGCCATGTGACAAACAAAACAAAACAGTGACAGAAGTCTTTAGTAACTCTGGGGAAAAAGAAGTAGCACCATGTTCACTGAGGGCAAGCCAGAAGGTAAAGGGGAGAAGCCGCAGGACACACAGAGTTCAGGTGTGCACTTAAGTGCTGCAGCATCTGCAGTAAATCTGCTCATCCTTCAACATGACTTTTTGGTCTTTATTCTGCTCTGCTGTATTCTGGCTGTGTGCAGCTTATGCAAACATAATCCTCCTTCTCCGCACGCTCAGCAGACAGGCCGACGCAGATCTGGTGAAACCATTGATTGCAGTTGCCGTCACACTGGACCCAGTTTACCTAAAAATGACAAGACGAGATACAATAAATTTTCACTTTGTACACTTAAACTTCAGCTATACAGGCACATAAGTATTTACATAAGTTGGCGTAAATGCAGCAGACTAATGAAACTCACCTCATCACCCTCTGGCTCTCTGCACCACGGTGCAGCACACAGCGAGTAGTCCTCTTCTGAATCTGAAAGAGCAGGGTCAGATGACGTGTGCGTGGGCGAACCGCTTCTCTTCGATTCTTCGGTCCTTTCTTTGCTTCTCTTGGGCTTTTTCTTGCGACACTTCTTGGCCTTCTCGCTGTGCTGAGAATCGGAGCTGTCCTTACGTCGCTTGGTCCGCTTGCTCTGACTGTTCACGGCCTCCTTTTTCAGGCTCGACCCGCCATTCTAAGCACAACATACGGAAAGTGGACTTAATAAACAAGAGCATTATGGCATAATGCATTTGGTGTGACACTTAGTAGGAGCTGTTACCTTGTGTTGAGGGCTCCCTTTTGGAGACTTCTGGTCCTGTTCTGTGCTGTTCCCACAGGGAGGGCTCTGTGAGGGCAGGGGGACCAGTTTGTAGAGTAGATATCTGTACAGCTGCTCTGTCTCAGGCAGAGTGACCTGCAGCAGGAATCCCTCCACCATCAGCTCCTCCAGCTCAGGACTAAGTCCTGTGAAAAATTAAAACAAAATGAGCATCAGAGTTGCTCTGAAAAGTGAAACTGCACAGAGTGCTTAAATGAAAAAGCTTTGACACTTACCGTGGAGCGGAACAGACTTGTGCTCTGTATAAAAAGCTGACCCATTTTTTTCCTGAGGCAAATGTGAAGACTCTCTAGGTCCAACTCTCACCTGAAACAATTAAAAACGCCATCAGTGACTGTAAATGCTCAGTGTCTAGTGTTTCCATGATGGTGTCTAGAAAACGGGACTCCTGATGGTGAATCACAATAATTCAGACCACAAACGCTTAACTTAAATCAACAACAATGTTTACAAAATAAAAGACACTGACCATCTTTGACACGTTCTCGAGTACTCCATCTGCGCAGGCTTGCTGGACTCTGTGCTGCCATCTCACAGTCCTCTCGATGAGGAACCGCAGAGCGTCGCCCTCTGGCAGACGGACCCGAATCCTCTGAAGGGAGGCCAGCAGGGGCAGGACTTTGTCCAGAGGTGGTTTTCTCGACCGCTGGCACAGCGGGCACAGCCAGGCCTGACCGTACTCAAGTTCTGCGGTTGTTGTAACACACCCGCAGTGGAAAATGTCTCGACAGAGCTCGCACTGCATCATGGCTCCTGAGGGAGCCTTTTGGCAAACACAAACACTAAGTGCACAACAGCTTTCAGCAGGAAGGAGCTTTGACTCGTTTGAAGACCTCAGAGACAGTAAGATCTCCATCTCCCTCTGTCGGACCTCGGCGAGAGTGGTCATCTGTGAGGAGAGAAAATTAGATGAAATTAAAAACTAATCTGAAGCCTAATGCCAATGTCTCTATTAATATATGAACTTTCCCTGATGAGACTTCTAATAAAGGAAATCATATTTTCCCCCCCCCATTCATTTTCTGAGGAACCCTCCACTCATCGTTACACAGATTTGTGCCTACTAAACCTTGTTTAATGCTAGGTTAACCTACTAAAAGGTGACCAAGATAGAGTCAGAGTCACTGCTTCTAATACTAGGTTAAATGGTTGAAATGGCATTCATAGACAATATTTACTGACAGAGTAAAGAAGAACAAGTGAATAAATAAAAAGATCCGTTTTTATCTGTTTATAAGTTAAAAAGAAAACAACAAAAAAAAAAAAAACAGCACTTCTTAACAAAGAAGGATTCTGGAGTAAAGGAAACTATACAAGAGCTGGTTTTTAGTCCTAACTATACTGAAAAAGTTACCAGAGAAAAAGAAAATTTGATGCAGCCATACTTACAGCAGAGGCAGAGTCCTTACTCTCAGAGAGAGCTCTCTCTACATCACACAAAGAGTCCAGTTTTGTTAAAGTCTTTTTAATGATCTGTGGAGCTTCTTTCACTTTTTTAGATTTTGACTTCTGATGTGCAGATCCGATGTCACACCTTGGGCAGAGGACCTGAAAACATGATGACAAATTCTATTAGAGGCGCTTTTCAAGTTCAGGTAATTTGCCACACTTGTAGTTTTGTGATATCTGGCACTAAATTTTCATACTGATGCATAATGATTAAATTGGTCAGCCACATTTGCATACGCATTTACCTCTAGAAGTGAGAAAGGGGAGTTTTTCAATAGGAATGTCTTTGCGGCCGTCTCCTTCCAGCTCTTGACATCACTGACAAGGGCCTCCAGTCGACTGAGCGGGTCGAGCTTCACTGGGATGCCCTCTGCTCTGAGAACCAGCTCAGAGAGAATGTCGAGCACAGGAATACGTCCCCCAAGCTGTAAGCACAGACAAGATTAATAATTCAGTTTCACCCATTACTCAAACTAAAGTGCTGAAAGCATAAAGTATGATTTTTACCTGCAGTGTTTCAGCTTCATGGAGCCATTTTTTGGCCTTGGTGACGACATCCTTCAGCTGCAGACAGTTGGGCAGATAAGCAGGGATGTTTTCTACTTCCTGCAGAGCAGCTACAAGGGTTTCTATGCCCTGATATGGCCTGTGAAGAGGCGTCAGGGTTAGAAAACAGTGTAGATGTTTAGGTTTTATACAAGTGATAAAGAAATAAAATAGACATTTCTAAAAATGAAAGACCATAAGCTCATTTGTAGTATTTGGTTTATGTTTATCTATTAATGGGTTAAGCCAGTGGTTCCCAAACTTTTTTTGCTAGGCCCCCCTTTGTTTTACAAGAAAAATGTTCGCCTGCCTGTCACAGCACCATAATCCACTTTTATCCACCACGACCCAGCTCTACAGATGTGGCACATTTCACTCCGTCTGAAGTTTTCAGCTGGTTTTACACTTTCACACAACACAAAATGTGAATTTTACTGCATTTTCATAGAGTTCATTAGTTGCAATAACCTTGAATTTTCTTCATTTCTGCCTTCTGTCATCATGATGTGAGCATGAAAGAAGATGTGAACCGTCATATCTCACCTGGCCTCCAGGAGACTGAGCACTCGCTCCTCCCACTGCTCTGACACTGTCAGCAACTCCTGCAGACGAGCCATGGCCCTCTCCACAGAGCTGTGAGGGGCCAGGCCCACACCCTGGTCTATCAGCCTCCTCATCGTGTCCAGACACAAGCTGTCCGGCCGACTGCTGGCTTGCTGAACGGTCTCCAACCATCGAGCCTGCTCCAGTCTCTCTCTGAGAAGGGGTAGCTGCGGCAGTTCCACGTCCAGGCCCAGACTCACATCCAGCAGGTCCTGCAGCTCCAGCGCGCTGGGTGACTCATCAGAAAGGAGGCATTCACTGCGCTGCTGGAAGTCATCCACCCGAGTCAAAAGATCCTGTAGATCACATCCAACAGGTATGACGTTGCAATATTACCTCGGCCACACCTTACAAATCTAAAGTCTAGAGATACTGCCAAACCTTGGACACATAAGGACTGAAGTTGAAGCAATTTTCTCAAGAGACTAATAGCTTGGAATAATTAAATTTATACAATTAAAAATTGTATTTACTTTTTAAATAAACAAACCTTCAGTAAAGGAGCCTGTCGGATGTTACATGGCAGGCTGTCCAGTTGTTTGACAAATGACCTCAGCTCCTCCACAGTTAACTCATTCTGGCTTTGGGACTTGCCTCCCCCAGAGCGGTACCTGAAACACAGATTAAAACTGATTTACACACCACTTAGCACTTTGACTGGGAAAAAAAAAGAAAAAAAAAGAAGAAAAAAAATAAAGAAAACGGCCGAGCAGATAAGCTCAACAACAGCAATTTGCATAAATGTGAGTAAGCTCACACTAGCACAAATTGGAAATCTGTCCCACAAAACGGGTTGTTCCAGAAAATAACAAGAACATGACATAATTGTGTAATATCTTGTGTGACCTTATATGAAACTGAATCAACATGGCCGTTTCACAGAACTAAAGATGGAGCCACGAGCAGCGTGGAACATTTCAAATCAGATTTCAGTACCTCGTCTGCCTCTTCCCGTTGAGAAGCTGCTGTGCCGTCACAGAAACTTTATCGGCCTCTGAGGCAATTGTACGCAGCTGATCCAGGAGGCTGCTTTGAGGAAACGCCTTTGTTTCCGCTTGCTCTACCAGGATGTGAAGATCCTCCAACCCTAACCAGGAAAAACAAGAGTTCGTTAGAAGAGTCCAAACTACACGTTAACATTTGAGTAACTCGCTGAGATTACAGAAAGTGCATCACTGTGGTGGCACCTTTTTTCTTGGTTCCTTTGTTTTCCACAATGTCCTGGACATTAGACACCCAGTCTTTATATGAATTGGCACGCAGCTTCACAGATGCCATCAATGGGTACAACTCATCCAGTGTAAACTTGTAACTGGACGAAAAAAAGAAAAACAAAACTTGGTGAATAAACTGATAACTGCCATGTCAGTTTTCAGCAGAAAGTCATAATCGCCTCTGCCAAACATTGCAAGCTCCAAACCTTGTCTTTATAAAAAAGGCAGGCTGGCCTTGCACAGCTTAATATTTGTAGGTTGACTAGTAGTTGGTGAAAGTATAAGTTACTTTTTTTGTGAAACAGTGCTTAATTTTTTATGTTTTTGCTTTCAGGGAAAATTTGCTCCAACTTTTACTTCACGTAACATTTAAAGTAGGCCACACAGCTGTGACAGTACATGAGAAGAGAAATGAATATGAAAATGAGTATGCAGTGTTCCTCTGATTAATTACTTACTGGAGTGTGAGGTTGATAGGAGGACAAGAGCAGAGGTTCTGGGTGTGGTACAGGCAAACCATCTTGTCAGGACTGCAGGCACAGGTGATGCCAGACAGGTAACAGGTGGTCAGACACTTGAAACACTGCCGCGCCTCGTCTGGGAGCACCTCATAATCAACCTGTCGAGACTGCATCACACCCTGGGGACACAGATTCAGTCGTTAGAGCAGCACAAGAGACAGAGGAGCCAAATGTGACATATGTGTACCTAAAAAACAAGATCTCTCGAGTGGAAACTTATATTGTGACAAACATCTTTAAAAATTTTAAGTTCTCCCTTATTTCAGTCTGATAGATGAAATCTGTTATTTTGTGCTTCTTTTTTGATGGTTGTAATGTGCATGTTTAAAAACACTGGATACTGAGGATGAAGCTCCTCACCTTTTTAGTGATTTTCTCTCGTAGTTCCTTCTCCTGTTGGATCATGATAACCATATCCTCATGCAGAGTGGCGGCCAGGTTGACATCTATCGTGTCAGCTTTAATGGCCATGTTGCAAACCATCTCATCGTGGGAGAAGACGCAGTATCTGTTCAGCTGACGATAGTGAGCCACACAGCCACGGCCAAAGGGCATCTATCAGAAAACATGGAGATCAAGGGGTGTTCAAGAGGAATGAGTCAATCATGTGGCGCCAAAACAGTAATATTAGTAACAACAAGCTTCTGTTTAGGGTCTAATCCTGGATTAAGCTTAGTGAAACAAACTGAAAACTAAGTATAGTATTATGTGATACATAATAAAACATTTCTTACCCAGTCCATTGTGCAGAAGTTGACCGCTTCAGCAAAGTTGAAACCCTGGTTGAATCCACTGTGGTAAGCTCTGGGGAAAGTGATGACGAACTCACCTGCACACTGGTTGGTGCGATAAATCTACAGGTGAAAATACAAGAAAGAAATGTTCCATGAAGTCGTTTTAAAATGAATTCAATCTCAAAACAAATGAGTAAAACAGTTTAAACAATGTTGACATTTAAATTTTTAATTTGATTTCCATAATTGTGTGAGAAAATCATGTATGCGCAAATTTGTCTTCACTGTTTTTATTTACCGGGACGCCGTTGTTCATCAGCGTGTTGGGATTCATGATGGTGACCAGCTGATGAAGGAGGTCTGGCTGAGACTCAAACAGCTCAGGAGCTAGTTTCTTCATGACCGCTTCGAGGTGCTCTGCAGCATAACCAGGAGCCCCATACCACGTCTTAGGCTCACCCCTGCACATGTGGACAAACCTCTTAGTAACAAAAAAACCCCAATCACGGTAACCCCGCATGTAACACAGTTTTATGCATTATAAATAAGTTTCACAATGGAGTGACACGCTCCTGTCCATTTGGTTTTTCCTTGATTTTGAAGTTCAGATGAGATGCGTTTCTAATGTACACATATACACACACACACAAAACTGCTTTTAGAGTTAAAAAAAAAAAAAAAAAAAAAAAAAAAATCCAAACTCCCAAATTAAAAATCATCATCATCACAGTTACACAATAGAGTTAAAAAGTCCACTGTACCAGTGAAGATAGTTTATGGAGTAGCTCCAGTGGTCCTCGATGTGCCAGCAGAAAGAGGAAAAACACATGCCCACGTACAGCCAGGGTACCTTCATGCCACAGATGTCGGCTGTAATGTGAGTCAGCACCGAGGCATCGAGGACCGGCATATTGTTCAAGTTCCAGCCGCTGGTCAGGTAATGCTGCGGGTAAGACACAGGTCTAAATACTCCACTCACTCAGATATAGCCCAGAAAACTTTTAATATGCGACTGCAAACATCAGTCACGCTTATTTTTACTGTTGCCTGCCAGAAATCTAACACCACTTTTGGTGATAATTCAGCTGTAAAAGTTACCATGCTTTGAGAAATTAAAAACATTAATATACATAAAAATATTAGTCTTATATAGACAACTATATATTTTTTTCTATTGTTTATTGATATTTAATGCTTTAAAGAAAACAAAAGGAGACAAAGCATTTTCACAGAGAGAAGGCACAATACATTCCCATGACAGACAATTTGTACCTCATCCTCAGGAGAAACTTCAAAATGGCCGTTTCTCACGGGAAAACCACTCCCAAACTCCTTGGAGGCGATGTCTGCTCCATACTCCACAGTCACATCCTCCTCGATGGTACTCACTAGACGCCAGAACTCCTTCTCCACCAGCTCAGTAGGCACCATCTTAATAGAATTAAGAAAAAAATAAATGAAGGATTTATATTAAAGCATTTATAATCATAATGGAATCCAGGGCCGTTTTCCTTGTTTTTTTTAAAAAAAACCAAAAAAAAAAAAACTGGTTTATGATGAAAACGGCACTTTCGTGCACTGGAATACTTTCATTTTGTACATTGTTATGGTGTTGCGCACAGAGCAGTTAGTAAGAGCCAGTGCAGCCTCTGTTTTGATTGTGCAAGCTGTCACATTTGGAGGACATTCAATAGCATAAATAAATAAAGTTGTGGGAAAACTAGATTTACATCACTTCTGGTAAGAAATGTAAGAAATACTCAAAGTTGCTTACAACGTGGTTAAAAAAAAAAAAAAAAAAAGCAGCAAACTGGAGCATATTTAAGAATTTCTCAATTTGTTTTGTTTTCACTTCTGATTGTTGTTATTCTATTTCTATCATGGCCTGTATGTGTGTGTTTAAAATTTCTGAATAGTGAAATAAATTTAAATAAATTCCTTCCACTTCCCCAACTTATCATAATTGTACTTAGTAATAACTTAATCTAGTATGCGTTTCATATTAGTGCTCATATGTTTGAGCTGAAAAATATGATGAAATTCTCATTTATGTTGATCGTTGGTTAAAAGACATTATTATAGCATAAAGTCATTGGCCAATTCATTAGATAGGTCTGGTCAACTGCTTATTAATGCAGGTGTCTAATTAGCCAATCACATGGCAGCAGCTATCACAAATGAGTATCGCAAATGAGGAAGAAAGGTGATTTAAATGACACTGAACATGTGTGGTTGTAGGTGCCAGTCTGACTGGTTTGAGGATTTCATGTGCTGAAATCTTCCCCACAAAACCACCTCTGTTTATAGAGAATGGTTTGAAAAAGAGGAATTATTCAGAGAGTGTCCATTTAGCCCGTTTTTGTTGTATATAGAGAACCTTCACGCTTACATTTCTAAACTATTAAGCTGCTGACATCAATAAACAGAAACAAGAAACTGGAACTTAAAGACTTTACTTTTGACTAAAATGAACTGCAAGTATCAACAAAACAGACTAAAGGCTACTCAGTGTATGTGTGATGAAAACTCACATGAACTGGCATATTGAAATAATCAGACTTGAAGGAGTCAGCCATGTCTCCAAAAGTTTGGAGGGTGTAGCTCCTGCTGGCCTGCTCAAAGCCAAATGCAACAGCTGGTTTGCCACATTCCTGTCAAAACCAAAAGATTGTATATGAAGTTAAAACAAGCCACTTGGGATTATACTATAATTGTACATGTCAGATGGGAGACTACACTCCAGTTCACGGTGACTTGAGCTTCCTGAGGGGGCAGGAGGTATAGCTCACCTCAACCAGGCACCTGGGGCATCTCCAGTCGCCTCTGGGAACATCGTGGAGCGGAGGGATGAGACAGAAGATGTGATAGCTGTCATCGCAGCCGTCGCATAATAGCAGGCGGTCCTCAGCGCTTCCACTGCCACACACCAGACACATGTAGTGGTCCACCTGATGAGACAGAACACTTATGAGGATGTACTGTGTACAAAATAGATCCATGTTTGAATCATGTAACAAAAAGTAGTTGGCCAATAAATTTAGTACATAGGGAAACATTTACTTTATTCACTGGAGGTTTGATAATTTTATCTAATACAGTTTCTTCATATTCAGTTGTATCCTTGTGATCAATGGGCTCCTTTTTCACCTCAGTGACTGCCATTCTCACTGAAAGACAAGGACGAAGATTGATTGGAGGCTTCAGGAGTCCCCAATAACACTCAGACCCATTACACAAACCAATTATTTCTATTTATAAATATATCAGTACAGGTCAGGTTTATTTTTCTTACCAGGTTCTGGCTTGGCAACAAATGTTCCCATCCTCCTCCTCAGGTTGGGACGAGTCTCACGAACTTCTCTGGGTTCACTTTTGACATAGCCCCTCTGCAGCAAGAGTCAGAAACAGAGTCAGCTGTACTTTCAAAACTAATGTGGGAATATAACTAGTAAAATGCTGTCATAATGACAAGACATAGAAACATCTTGTTTTAGAGCTGAAACAAAAGCCTGTCAAGACAAATGCACAACACTTTATTTTTAAAAAATTAATAATAAATTTTAAAAAAAACCCAAAAAAAACGCATGCAGCAGAGTCATTAAGAATGCTGCACACTGGAACAGTGCCCACTACTCATGCGTCAGCTAAGCCTTCCTGCAGTTCTTCTGCAGTCAACAGGGAGTTGTGTTTTGCCTAAATGCCCAGCAGACATGTGGTTTTCTGGTTCCTGCTGTTTTGCTGCAACTTTCACAGTTCCTTTATCCTCCATTACAGTCAGTGTAAACTACCTTTTTATAGCCTTTGCCTGCTTCAAAGGCATCAATTAGCTTCGCTGGAGATCAGATGGTTAAAGGAGGCCATCGTTGTTTAAAGTAACCACAAATCTGGAGAACGAACTCTACTGCCAGCAGCCAGTAACAATTATTGACCTGACCTTATAGGTGAAAATGAGTTAATCAAAGCCTAACAATTAAATAGAGTTTTAAGAATTTCAGAGTAAAATCCATAACACAAAGAAGTTATGATTCAGAGGGAAATGTCAAAGATGACAGACTCACCTCAGATCTCATTCGTTTGGCTCGGCGAGCAATGCTGCAGGTCTCCTGGGGCTGGACAGATTGGCGCTGCGGCAGGTCGTGAGGGGTGTACTCCTTATCTTTAGTGTCATTGGTCAAGGTGGCTGCCTGTAGGAAGAAGTGAATGACACCAAATTAAACACACAGAACCCCCTGCCCCCCCCCCCCCCCAAAAAAGATTAAAAACTGGCAACGATTTAATTATCAAATATCTGAGGATCTCTACATTCAAACATGGTTGTCAACATTTGAAAGTACCAGAATTGAGTATATGAGTTTCAAAAAGTCAAAAGTTTTACCGCTGTGATGCTTCTATTTAAAGACATCAAAAAAGAAATGTCAGTCAGAGTGTAGATCTGTCAACAGATCTCAAAGTTTAAGTCAAACTTGCAAGATACCTGCAACTAAATTTGTTCCCAGTGAATTTTTACTGTCAGTTTTAACTTTTAGGAATTTGTGTTTGATAAAATCAGTCTTTCTTACACTGGAAAAGTCACTCTGACAACACCTTATTTTGGTGTGTGCATAATGGAAGGTCATAAAACACTTGAATTTACATGGTGGAAACTTTTACAATAAAAGCACATCAAGTGCAAATAAAATTCCTTCATACTCATTTGCTTTCAAGACACTGTCAAGAGACTGAACTGCACCGTTTTTGGTGTGTACTGGATGAAGGTTAAGCAACAGTACTACATGCTTTGTAGTCCTGAGGTCTGTACTACAAGGCCAATTTAACATAACCAGGATGTCCTGTCTGTTATCTGGTTTCACTTACCTAAGATCAACAATCAGGTTACGTGGTCACATGAAGCTGAGCGCATAACTCAGTAAGTATAACCCAGGGTTTCCCCAATCTAGCTACCAGCACATTAACATGAAAGAGGTGACATTAATGGCATCTGACCAGTAACAAACATGGACAGGTCCACTGGCTGAATGGCTGGTTTTACAAAGAAAGCTAAATCTATTAGAAAAATATGGAGAACTAACACATAAAACAAGCTTAAAGTATATTACAAATAAGTGGTACGAATGTCTGTAACAGGATAAGCACCGAAAAGCTCTTTGGCCAGTGAGACTGGAAAAGGTCTACTACATTAATAAAGTTTAGCCTATTTAAAACCAGGAAGGAAAGCTGGCAAAAATGCTGACACTGCAAGTTAACAACCTTCTTAGTATCACAGCTGTATTATTAAGACGTGGGAGTGTCTGACAGATAATATAATTGTTGTTCCATTAAATTAATGTTTAGATGTGCTTATGATAGTTTTCCTTTTCAATCCATCAGCTGCAGTGGTATTTGACAATATGAGTGTAAGGATTAAATATAGAGACATTGTTCACATGTAGAATTACTCTACTTGCAAATTTTAAATAAGGTCAACAAGCACAAATAGGTGCCCTGTTCTTTAGACCATCCACACTGATTCCGTGTGGAATCTTCTGGGAATTGTGACGCTATTTTCCAGAGATTTGATCAGTCACTAAGTGTAGATTTCACACCTGCTGACCTCTAAACTAGAACATAGCTTACTCAGGAGGCAGTTAGGTCTGCAGTATAAGTTACCATGGAGATGTACTCCAGCAAGAATTGAACTGCTATTGCAATTTTGAAAACCCAGGGTTAACCCTGGAGTTACTTTCACATGCCTGCTTTGTACTACAGGCCTCTGGTTGATCTAACCTCTGAAGCACAAAATAAATAAAAAAATAAAAAAAATAAAAATCACAAAATAAACCCCCCGTTACTCTTTGATAACTGTGCACAGTATCACTGTGGGTGAGAAGACTCAATAAGACACTAAAGTGCTTAAGACCAGGCTGTTGTTTCCATCATATTCCACATTTATTCCATTAAAATAATTATTTTTCTGTCATTATAATCCAACCAATAATTTCATGTGCATTTAGCCTGCAAACAAGCAGTCCCCGGTCATTGCTCCTGAGTTCATCTCCTGTGTACATCTTGGAAGAAACTAATGGATTGCAGAGTCTTCCAATAAACATCCAGCCAGCTGTGAACCAGACTGCCTACTGTTACTCTGTAAAAAGAAAACAGGTGAGAGTACGTACAGGGAGATTGGCTCCAGTCTGGAAAAGGTTATATGGGTAGAGGATTCGCTCATAGTGTGCCCGCAGATGGGAGCCAATAGCCTTTCCTGGAGCAAAGCCCATCTTGACGGAAATCTTAGTCCAGCGGCGTTCTCTGCAGACTGCATCAAAACCACCCTCTTCGTTCACCAACTTGCGTGAAATAAGTGAAATAATAAATTAAATATCAAGTAAGGCAAGTTCACTGGTGTAGAAAGTTGTTGTACTGACAAGTGACAAATTAAAAAAAATAAAAAAATAAATAATGGAGATGAATTGTCTTAGTAGGAAAATCATTTTCCAAGTCTCTGCTCCCAGCTGGGGTGCAGGTTTTTCCCAGCTCAGATTGGAGTCTAAGCCACTATTGAGGGTGTTACTTTCACCAGGACAAGTGAAACCAAACAATCTTAGTTAAATCAGATTAACTAAGCACCCTTATAGGGGTGTAAAAAAATTTTAAGAACCCCTTTAAAATCCTCATGCTGATAAAACTCTGGGTGCTTTGTGATGAGATGCCGCTTTAGGTTGGCTGGCTTCATTTACTAACACTCGAAGACAAACAACACATTTTGGTCTTCCATTGCCATTCTCGATAAAGCCAAGATCGAGGTAAATGTTGTCATACTTTCTAATTTTAGCTGGTTTGGCTTTTGTATTACTTAGTAATGTGAACTGACTTAAATATTTTTCCATTGTGCTAATTAGCTCAACCGCAGATGATGCATTTACGTGCCACTACATGCCAGGTACCATAACGTGTTAATGTAATTACCCAATCTGTGGCTCACAAACCCTAGTTTGAGGCCACTGAGCTGAATGATCCCCCCCTCCTCTTATACTTAGCCTCACAGCTCCTCACTGTAGTACTTAAATGTTCAGGTTTTTCCTTTAATTTGTCACCCATCTGCTGATTCACAAGTCATAAAAATCAATTGTAATTCAGTTGTAACGTATTCATGATCACCCTCTTAGATTCATAACTGTAGCACTAGTGGGGATTTTCACACCTTATTCAGTTGGTACAGATCCAGAATCTTTCTTTCCACTTGAGGAATTTTCAGTTTGCATCCTTGTAGCTCCCAGAATTTTGCTATTTGATCCAGGAAGTTGAGTTTAACTCTGGTCTGAGCCTTAAGGAAAAAAGAAAAATTGTTTAGCTCCTCAAACAATAAGCATTGGAGTTGTAAGAAAATAACCTGAGAAGTACTAAGTGCTCCAAAAAGAAGAGTACAAAAAATAAAGAAATAAAATGACTGAGTTACTATCTTTTTGATTCTCTCCTACTAGTATTAACATTTTTTAAAAGAGGGAAATATGTCTGCAGTCTTTTCACGGCTCACCATGACATGATAGTGAATCAGATATTTTGACGATGCTGCCATTTTTTTTTTTTTGAAGGACAATGAACAAAAGCACAGCGAGTGAGGCAATACCTGAATACAAGAGATGAGCAAAACTGGATTTTGTAAATATATAAAGATGACAAATGTACCTCAAGCTCATTGAGCCGTTGTATTCGCGGTGTGAATTTAAGTCTGTCGACATCACAAGCAAACGGTGGCTGCCAATCCTGAAATGAGTAAAGGAAAAACAAAAAACAAAATAAAAAGACAGACCATTTTAAGCAAGATTAGACTAAAGCTGTGACGATTAGACTCACTGAAACATGCTTTTGTTTGCACATTTTTCAGTTTCAGCGGTATCATCATATACAGCAAGATTCCAAGTCTACTTGCAGTAATCATCATCATTACACTCAAATGAACCAACAGAGGAAAAAGCTGATGTTACCAAATTAATTAGGCTTTAGTCTTTCAGGCTTTATACCCATCTGAGCTCCATGTAAATACTTCAATTTCAATACCTGAAAATAAGATGCGAGTACTGCAGCTTGGCACATAAGAATGAGGCAAAGACAATTGCATAATGAGAAACAGTAAGCCATTGTTTCAGAAAAGTCAACATTTTAATGCTATTAAATATAATGAGTGTAAATATGACAAAAAGGTAGTAAATTTGTCAAACATAGGTTCTCTTTATTTCTGCTAATTAGCTATTATTTAACAGAACCTGTCCCCACTTTCACTTAAAAACACAAACTTCACTTCGATGTCTAACCGCATGCGAAGCAACTGAGCAAAACAACTGTCTTACAAACTAAAACACTAACCATGCTATACTGCACAACTTCCTGTACGACTAGTTGTAAGTGCAAGTTCAAGATTCAGGAAAATGATCTCAATTTTGTACAGTTCAATGTGTGATACAAAACAGTGTTATTATAACTGTGTTATTCTCACATATTATCAAACCGATAATGGTAAATGCTGTCATACAGTTAAAGGACAGTCTCAACTGCTTCCTAAGAACAAAGAACAGTAAACAAAAAAAAAAGAAAAAAGAAAAAAAAAGAAAAAAAAAGTTTATTGTGGAGATAAGCGTTTCAGGTTTCACATTTGTTCTTCTATAGCGTAACAAGCACTCATAAAAACAACTATACAGAAACCTCCCAATAAATCTGCAGCCACAGCTTCTCTCAGTTATTTGTTGTTGCATTGTGCCTTTTATTATTGACTAATGTTTAGTCGATAGAGTTTCCACATTGTGAACATGTATCCATTAAACTTTCTGTGCCTAAAGTGACGTCTTCCAATGTACTGTTTTGTCTATTCTGGAGTCAAAAAGGCCAAAATGTTCAGTCTGTGGGATTCTTAGAGTCAGAACATGAAGCATTCGGGTAGAAAATTATCATTGTTATTCAAAACTAAACAAAACATGCAGGTTACATTTTCTTTAATGTTTCAATGGCATTGTTAGCATTTTTTGAATCGTCTAAATATTATTAATACTGATGGAAAATAGATGAACAGATGCTGTAAACAGCAATGTTTGCACTGTAGGATCTAATATCAATAGATTATGATTTTGTAACTTTTAGTCATTTGTGATAACATCCTAACCTGTGATAAGTATACAAAAAGGGGAGCCATTTTTACTTAAAAAACAAAAAACAAAACAGGTCTGTTTTCTCTTTTAAGACGACTACATTTACATGCCAAACCAACTGAAACAGTACTGTAATGAGAAGGAAATGTGGCAAATTTACATATACAGGCTGATAATGAGACCTGCAAATTAGTCTAACGCTCCTGATGTGTTTCAATCTTCAACTATTGCAACATTTCTTAAAAATGAACACAAACATTTACTGTTAAGGCTGACTGCCTACTGTGTGCAGCGTTACCAGAGGCTCTTTAAAATGTCACAGTCAAGATTTACTGGGCCTGGACAATGAGTGAAATGCTGAAATGAAATGCTGGCCAGAGAAGAGATAACAACAGCTGCATTAACACCACCTTATTGTTGGATTAGTCTAACAAATGTTGTGGGACCAAAGCAAAACAATCATTTTTGAAAACAAATAGAAATGTGCTCTGTTTTACTGACCATCCTCCACAAGTCTGACCATGGTAGTTAAGACTGCAAGCACAAATTCTGGTCTCTACATGACTCAGGCCCTCCAATCTCAATCCAAAATGACAAATACAATTGTGAGAAATTAACCACAAACAGGCCTGGCAATGTCCCCGAAAATCATCTGCATGTGCGCTAACCTCTATAGTCAAAATGTGATCCATGTAAAACCCTGAAGGAAACTCTACCTGTATACCGTGCACCAAATAAAAATCACTGATCGAAAACAGGTTGTGGTGCAGTGTTTACTTCCTTTTTCAAACATTGTCTGAACCGTTTGTACATGGGAAAGGGTTAAAAGAGAATAATGAAACAAAGAAACAGGGCTCTCAAATAAGAGCCAATCTATAATCTCTGGATTGTATACACCATTTGCACACACAATTTGCAGACAAAAAATAAAACTCCAGGATCTCTCTCTTCACAAATAGACATTAATAACAGTTTTTTTTTTTTTTTAAAAAACACATTAAAATTACAAACTTATAAATTTGTCCTGGTAGAAAACCCAGCTCAAGAGCCCAGTTTCCATCACTTCAAGGATTTAAGATTATTTATTGGTCTGCCTGAGCCACATTTTGATCAAAACATTCCAGAATAAACTGCTGGTGCTGACTTATAATTGTGAAATGTAAATCATAGTTTAGACAGCACAAATAGATCTCGAATATCAATCCAACTACTATCAGCAGCTAATCTTTGCTCACATTTACCCCACTGGCTTCTTTTGTTTACATGAGCTGTGCATTTCAGCCATTTACCCAGCAAACACTGAAAGCAGTCACCCCACCCATCCGCTTTTGATGACAATTCAATCCCTTGTACTCATACCCAACGGGTTAAAGTGTGCAAAATAAGCTTTTTTTTTTTCTCCTTTTTTTCATGCTTCCTGATTTCTGCTTTAGATGCATGCACACATGTTAAAACATTTCCACCCATGTCAAGGACCTTGCAAAAAATAAATATATATTTTATCTTTTTAAGTTGACATAGAGAATACCTGGAAAAAATTACGTCAGGCATATTTTAAAAAAAAAGAAAGAAAAAAAATCAGTTCAATCTACCCTTTTAACGCATGGACACACCCTTGAATAAAATATATGCCCACTACTGTCACATGTCTCAGAAATAAGGTCAATGGGACATTATTTTTGCATTATGTTAGCTCTAAGATATTTAAGGGGGGGGAAAGCCATTTTATTGTCAGTATTTCCTTACAGACTTTGATATTTGACCCCTGAGACGTTAGAGAGGTGTAGATTACGCCAGGCTAATCGTCCAATTAGAATTATTATTAAAAAATAGCCCTGGATTTGCTTCCATAATAGCGAAATAAAGATTAGCCAGCAAGTATAAAACTATCTGGTTAATAAACTAACGCTAGTAGCAGTCGAGAATAACCGTAATTTGAGTGGATAAAGTTGATAAAACTACGATGAAAGAGAGAAACAGTGTCCCCCACAGAGTGCCGTGTTTCTACGACCCTTTTCTCCATAAACAGTTGGCCACCGAGCACGTACGTTAGCCAGCGTGAGATGTCAGAAAACTGCGGCTTTAAACGGGCCCCGACTGATGCTAGTCAGGTTAATTCACCCTGTCTAAATCCGTCAAATCCTGCTCAGATACTTGGACTTTACATTTAACCAAGTGCGCAGAAATGGTTGTTAAATTATTAGTAGGTCAAGTCTAGGCGAGCCATTTCCGTGCGCAGACTCCAGGAAGCACTTCATTCTGCGCTAACGTAAACAATTTGCATCATATTTTGCGTACAGGCAAACTTTTGCGTTTGAATTATTTTTTTATAGCGCTCTTTAAGTTGGGCGACCCTCTATCATGAATCCAGGCTGGTTTGTTTTTACGACTAAGCCCGACCAGGACACAGGTTTCCTCTTGAATGGCATGTGTCTGAGAGCTTCCCATTGCCGTTACAAACACAACACAGTCCAGCTCGGGCTAGCTCACTATTCTTACTCGCAGGCGCAATCCGCCATGTTGAAACCTGTCTTAAAAACACAACTTTGCCTTCTAAATTAGCCACAGCGGCAGAGGCCAGCACACCGTGCAAACACCACGAACAATTGTAAAAAATAAAAGAATTACTCACCGGCGGTGGTCGGATCTTGCAGATACCAGTTTTCTCTGCAATTGGTCGTATTTTGTTGATGTACGCAAAAGGGTCGGCAAATTCCTCCCAGCTGGGCTCAAAAACAGGGCACTCGGGAGGAGGAATGAACTCATTCACCTGCGGCTGAGTCATCGTTGCATCTTCGTTATGACTCCAGCTGAAATATTTTTTTAAAAAAAAGGGGGGTTCCAAGCCGTCTGTGCTTGCTTTGATCTCCAGTCTTTCAGTTCATGTCCACTCTCCACTCATTGAACTCAAAGACGAATTATCTAGTTGGAGACGAGCTCTGACAGCGAGGGGAAGTACACGTCCGCTTCGACAAATAGACACCCACGAATTATTTAGGCTAACGTCATTTTTGCGCCGTTTTCGTGCGCAAACATGCACTTTTGCTACCGAGATAGAAGTAAAAAACGGACTGTGTCTAAACTGACATTTTATTACACCAATTTAAGGTGTGCTTTCGTAACACAAAGGACTTACATGGCTGCAAATCTGTGGTAAGATGGAGTAACTTTATTTCAGTTTTCACAGCGTTTTTAAAAATACACTGTAGTTAATACTTTAGTAGTGAACAGTTTAGGACTATATAGCTTATTGGCTCAGTGGTTTCCTCACAGATGATTGCTCCCTTGTTTGGTGCGTTTGGTTATCTCACCCTGTGGTGAGACAATGCTCCTGTTCTCCCCTTCTCAAATAAAGATAGAAGCCTCACTCCGCCCGGCTAAGGCGAAAGACTAGCAGACATTACCCGGTGCTTACTAATCGAACTCACCTTGAAGATCTTTGCGCGCTGACCGGCACTTTGTTTTTAAATGGTCTAGAGAAGCTCGTTGATTGGCAGAGAGGAGTCATATGTTGATAGTTCAGCCGTTTGTGTTTTTAAAAGAAACATTTTCATTTGTTTGACGCCAAATTTATAATAACAATAATAATTATACGATATATTATTTTTATGCTATCGATAGCTTGTTGGGTGTGCTACAATTGCTTTAAACATCTAACTTCACAAAGAGTAGCCTTTGGCTCTGAAAGGCTACTCTTTGTGCCAAAAACTGACCACCACCACCCAAAAAACAATAACAACAAAGTTTTTTTTTTCTTCAGTTTTTGGCATATTTGTCACACTTGCATGCTTCAGATCAACAAAAACAAATCTTAGTGATAGTCAAAGATAACCTGTGTAAATACAAAATGTAGTTTTTAAATGATTGTTTCATTTATTAAGAGAGAAAGGCTATCTTAACTTGGGGGACTATGTGGAAAAGTAATTGCTCTCTAAACCCAATAATTGGGTTTGGCAATAATCTTTCATTTTGTCTCACTCTTCTTTTCAGCCACATTGGAAGGTTTTCCAGGATTAAAAAAATATGAACAAATAATTTTTTCATTGTATTTTTGTGATCATTATTGACCTAAAGCATAGGTGTCAAACTCTGGCCCGCGGGCCAAATTTGGCCCGCAGCCTAATTACATTTGGCCCGCGAAGCCATACCAAATGACTATTAGAGCTGGCCTACTGGTATTATACAGCTAATATATATATTGTTTAGTATTAAGCTTTGCTTGTTCCATATTCAGTTTTTCAGCAAAACGTGTTCGAGTCCATCAGAAGAGATTCATTCTCATATCTGGAGGAAGATTTTTTTTTTTCAATAAATATTAATGTTAGCCTGCGACTTTGTTCCAGATTTGAATTTTGGCCCACTGTGTATTTGAGTTTGACAACCCTGACCTAAAGGAATAGAAAATATGAACAAATAATTTTTTCATTGTATTTTTCTTGGTGAGGCAGTCAAAAGGGTTAAGCTCTGTACCCAAAGAAGAATGTCAAGCCCTGAAACTCGAACTAACTCAAGTTACTCAACAGGACAATCATCCGAAACACACCAGCGAGTCCACCTCTGAATTGGACCTCTTTGACTACCCCCCCCCCCCCCCAAAAAAAAGGTTTTGGGGTAGTTAAAGAGGTCTTGAAGCCGATTGAAATGCTTTGTCATGATCTTAAACAGGCCGTTAAGTCACGGTACCACCACCATGTTTGACTGTTGTTATGAAATGCTATGTTAGTTTTACACCAGATGTAACAGGACTCAAACCATCAGTCCACAGAATATTATCCCAAAAGTCTTGGTATTTTGGCAAATATGAGACAAGACTTTGTCCTGTTTATTTTCAGCAGTGTTTGAAAAAGGAAAAAAAAAAAATGGAGGATGCCATTTTTGACCAGTCTCTTTCTTATTGTTGAATCATGAACTCTGACCAAAGCTGAGGGAAGTGAAGCCTGCGGTTCTTTAAATGTTGTTCTGGGTTCTCTTGTGACTTCCTGGAGAAGTCATTAATGCGCTCTTGGAGTAATTTTGGTAGGCCGGTCACCCCTGGAAAGGTTCAACAGTGTCCCAAGTTTTCTTCTGTTTGTGGATAATGGCTTTCATTGTAGTTCACTGGAGTTCCAAAGCCTTAGGAAATTGCTTTATAACCCTTTCCAGACTGAGATGTCACTGACTTAGTTTCTCAGTTGCTTCTTTAGATCGTGGAATGATTCGTTGCTGTTTGAGATAATTTAGCCTACTTCACTCTGTCAGACAGGTTCTATTTAAGCGATTTCAGGGAGTAGTCAGGCATGGGTGAGGCTAGTGAAAATGAACTGTTTTTTAAAAATTGTGGTTATTAACTGTTAATTCATGATTTAACAAGAGGGGCAGTTCCTTTTCCACACAGGACCAGGCATGTTTGAATAGCTTTTCCCCCTTAATGAATAAAATATTTTAAAAACTGGACTTTGCCTTTATTTCGGTTATTTTTCTCTCATATTAAAATTTGTTTGATGATCTGAAACATGTGTGACAAATACGCAAAAAAGAATAAGAACTCAGGAAGCAGGCAAATACTGTTTTTCTCAGCACTGTATAGAGCTGATTTGAATGTCCCTGTTTTCTGTTTCGCCTAAACTTCCTGTTGGACGGTAAACTGGCAGGTGTTTTTTAATGTATGCTCACTCTTAATAAAAACTGCTGTTAGCACTGGATATTTTCTTCCCTTCTGTCCCAAGCAAGTGAAGAACTTTACGTCATTCTGGTACCTTTGAACTCATAATGACATAGTAATACATAATTTATACAGCGGTAGTCTTCAGAACACAAATCTTTTCATTCTTCACAAACCCACATCCACCACACAAGCTATTTCAACTAATACCACCCCTGAAACTCACATGGTGGGACTCATCTTACTAGGTGTGAGCATCTGGAACCACATCACAAAGAAAATGTGCTGGCAGCTATAAAATCAGGACCCTTAGTGATGAACAGTAGACCTCTCATAGCGTGAACCACAGAACATAAATTATTACAGAGAAACTGGAGACAGTTGGGTTGAACAAAATTATATTCAGAACTATAAAATCTACAACTTAAAACTTTGCTTTGCAAGGAGGATCAGACTGGATGCAAATGTAATAAATGCTTCCAACACCATATCGATAATGCAGACTTGCTCACATATTAACACCTCGTTTGTGGATTTAAATGAATAATGTACAAAACTGAATTTCAGATGGCAAGTAACTTAGCATTTCCAGTTTTACTTGTTTTTGGGACCAGAAGTCCAAAACTGTGAAATACACTAAAACCTACATGCAGTCATGTGATGGAAAAAATGTATTTGCAGCACTTTGTGTTGACTTATGAAAAGCAAAGTACACTCTTACAGTTTCCAGATGTATTAAGAGAGTAAATATTTGTCAGGTGCTGCCAAATAAATGTGTGTGCACTTATTTAAAAGCAGAAGTTTTGGCAGTTTGCTATTCTGGAGCATTCAGTCAAGACTGAGAAACTAAAATTCCAAAAGCTACATCTCAGACATTACAGGCCTCAGTTATCATGTTAAATGTTAAGGTTCATGATAGTACAATTAGAAAAAGCCTGAGCAAGTGTGGCTTGTTTGAAAGGCCTTCCATGTGAGAGCCTATTCTCTCTACAAAAACATGGCAGCACAGCTTAGGTTCGCAAAGTTTCATCTGAGCAAATCATAAGAATTTGTGAACAATGTCCTTTAGACAGACAAGACCAAAGTGGAGATATTTGACCATAATGACCAGCACCACATCTGGAGAAAACAAAAGCACAGCCTATCAGCACAAGTAGCTCATATCAACTGTTAGACATGGTGGTGGAAGGATCATGATTTGGGCTTGATTTGTAACCACAGGACTCAGGCATCTTGTAGTCGACCATGAACTCCTTTGTATACCAAAGTATTCTCAAGCTTGGCCGACACTGGGGCAACACGACAATGAGCAATAGCACAACAGCAAATTTACAGCAGAATGGCTGAAAAAGAAAAGAAAAGAATCAAGGTATTGCGATTGTCCAGTCAGTCCAGAACTCAACCTGATTAAATGCTGTGATGGGAACTGTGAGAGCTGTGCATGAATGAATGCCTGTAAACCACAATGAACTGAATTAACACTATAAAGAAGATTGGGACAAAATTCCTCGATGTGAGACACTGACAAAGTCAGACCGAAAAAGATTCCTTAAAGTTGTTGCTGCTAAAGGTGCTTCTACAAGCTACTGAATCATCAGTGTACTTTTCCCAGGACTGTCATAGGATAAACTGAGTGATTACCTGCATTTTTGTGCTCCATAATGTTTCAGTGTTCAACTGGCATCTTTTAACTGATTATAAAAGAATATGCTAAAATAAAGGATGAAACCAAATTTTCTTTCAGGAGGAAGCTGCAAAAGACTGCATTCAACATCAATTTCCTAAAAACCTTTTTTATTAGAACAAGATGGTGAAACTTGTCAACATGAAACATGAGAATGAACACAACACAGTCCTGTCACCGTTAAAGACATACACACCAGTATCTGTAAGCATGTGTGGTGGATGAAGTTGGGGTCACCTCTGGGAGTAAATCCATGAACCGATGCTCTGCCTGCCAACACATGATTTTCAAGTTCTCGTGCACTCACTTACATATGCACTCAAACTATGCGTGGTTCACCCTGTCCAAAGCAATGTAGAAACTTTTCTTGTCATCCAAACAGTGCCAGCCGATTGGTCCAATCTCGCAGTCTGCACAGATGAGGTACTTGATCCTCCCCACGTCGTTAGTGAAGCCTACATTCTCAAAAGTGTACATGTCATCCACGAACCAGTGGGCAGTCAGTGTGTCACCGTCCACTGAGGCCTCTGTGCTGCTGAGGCCACTCTTTTTCCGCATGGATGGCAGGAACAGCTGGTGGCAGAAAACACAGGAACAGATGATTTAAAAAACAAAACAAAAAAACTTGTGAAACAGCACAAAATTAGGAGTGAAACAGGGTAAGCATGAAGGGGTTTGTGTCAGCCTCCAGCTCAGATTTAAGTTTCTCTCATCTGTTGAGCACAAATACAGCTCATCTTGAAGAAACAGAGTTAAATCCCTGATTTTCTACTTTGCATTTCAGCGTAAATAGGATGTTTTTCTTTGCATAGAATTAGCCGAGTATGAACATTTTTTAATAAAAACCTCCAGCACCTGCAGTTGTATTCTGCTCTTCAAAGAGTCAGCATATCCTAAATATCCATGTGCCTTTTGCTCACACATCTGCAGAGCCAAGTCTGTCTTTAGTAACTAAGGCCTAAAGAATACATCTGTTTCCTTTCTTAATTCAGTAGCAGCACCTGCAGTATATTTACTGAAAAGCACCCTGAAGAATCAGTAATTTCATTAATTTATTTATTTATAAAGCACGTTTAATAACAACAGGGAGCTGACCAAAGTGCTGTACAGAGTAACAGGTAAACAATGACATTGACAACAACGACAGGTAAGAAAATTAAAGGAAAATTAAGATAAAAGAATTGGTAACTCTCATGCAGTTTCGAAAGTCAGAGTAAAAAAATATGTTTTAAGATGCGATTTAAAAAGTAACAGTTGGGGCCTTTATAATGTGGAGAGGTAGATCATTCCACATTTTCGGTGCCACAACCGCAAATACCCGATCTCCTCTATGAACCATCCTAGACTTATGTAAGGTAAGGAGCAGGTGATCGCTTGATCGAAGGGCTCTAGAGGGCGTATAAAGCTGCAATAGGTCAGACAAATAGTCTGGTGCCTGGCCAATTAGCACTTTATAAGTCAAAAGTAAGATTTTGAATTTAATTCTAAAACGCACTGGAAGCCAATGAAGGGAAGCAAGCACCGGAGTAATATGTTGGTGTTTCTTCACACGAGTCAAAAGGCGAGCTGCAGCATTCTGTACAAGTTGGAGCCGGGCCAAGCTGGACTGACTGACACCCACATATAGTGAATTGCAGTAATCCAGTTGAGATAAAACAAACGCATGAATTGCTCGTTCCAAATTTCTAAAAGATAAAAAAAGATCTCACTTTGGATAGGAGCCTTAATTTAAAAAAGGACCGCTGGACAACTGAATTAATTTGTTTCTCAAATGTAAGTTTGCTATCCAAGAAAACCCCCAGGGTTTTTACATGCGTTTTAACAGCACATGTTAGGTTGCATAAGTCCAGATCTGGGGCATTGAAATAACAGCTCGGTCCAAAAATAATTACCTCAGTTTTATCCTCATTGAAGGTAAGAAAATTTGAGGCTATCCAGGTTTTAACTTCGTCAAGACATTTGACTAGCGATTCCATGGGCGTGGAGGTGTTTCTATTAAACCGAAGATAAATCTGGGTGTCGTCGGCATATGAGTGAAAGCAAATGTTATGCTTCCTAAAGATTAGGCCTATGGGCAACATGTAGATTGAAAAAAAGAATTGGGCCTAATACGGAACCCTGCGGGACACCACAAGTAAAAGGAGCTGGAGAAGAAATAAAATCATCAAGGCTCACGGAAAAAGTCCTCTCGGAGAGGTACGGCCTAAACCATTCCAAGGGGATACCTTTGATACCACATTGCTCCAAACGGGAGTTCAGAATGATGTGGTCAACAGTATCAAAGGCTGCAGTTAAGTCTAGGAGCAGGAGCACAGCTGGGTCTCCTGAGTCAGTGATTAATAAAATATCATTAAGTATTTTTAGGAGGGCAGTTTCTGTGCTGTGGTGGGTTTTGAAGCCCGACTGGAACTTCTCAAAAATATTATGACTATTTAGAAAGGTTTGTAGCTGCTCAAATACAATCCTTTCTAAAAATTTTGACAGAAACGGAAGCTTGGAAACAGGTCTAAAATTAGCAAGAACTACAGTACCGTAATGACTTTGGTGTTTACAATCATTGGTCATTTTTTATTAGGTACATCTGTTCAATCGCTCATTAATACAAATAGCTAATCAACCAATCACATGTACCTGGCAGCAGACAACCTGCTGAAGTTTAAACTGAGCATAAGAATGCAGAAGAGAATCTGAACGCACAACACCTACCGATCTTCTGATTGTGGCTTACAGCAGGATAACACTCAATGTAACAGCTCAAATGAACTCAAACTGATTTCTTAAACATAAAAATGAATTTGCTGTACTCAAATCATCTCCACTGTCATTGGATCTCCCAAAAAGCACCTTTGGGATGTGGTGGAACAGGAGTCACATCATGGATCTGCAGCCAACAAATCTGCAGCAACTGTGTGATGTTTTCATGTCAATATGGACCCAAATCTCATGAGGAATTTTTCCACCTTGTTGAATCTCTGCCACAAAGAATTAATGCAGTCCTAAAGACAAAAACTGGTCGAACCTGGTCCTAGCAAGTTGTACCTAATAAAATGACCAGTGAGTGCATATCTGCCTCTGATTGGTTTGTTTCAGCAGCACTTTGGTTTGGCGTTATTATCCTTTGAAGCACACAGGAACTCACTGATATTAAAACGATCAATGTCAAAAGAGACTGAATGCATGCGCCATACCTCCTTCTCCGCTAACACGGCCGTACCGGGGCAGAGCACCTTGGACCCGCAGCGTTGACACAGCACAGACTTGCTGTTTTTGCCGTCATCAGAAACCAGGCTGGATCGGTCCGTGCTTTCTTTCGATTCCTGATCCATGTCGATCCCCAAAGAAGAGCAGGTTTACTCGGACGAACGAGCACAAAGAGGCTCAGGGGAGACTTCCACCAAGAAAACCAGGCTGGTCCAAGAGATCTCCGTTAACTGTAACGGTTAAGGAGATGATGTTAACTAAAGTGCGATCTTAAACAAACAAACAAAAAAAAAGAATAAAGGGAGGGAACGAACAGAAAGGGTGCACCGGAATTACGAGCCGTGCGGAAGTCCCTAATCCTAATTCATTTTTCTTTACGTTCCAAATACAGGTCACACATATTCCTAAACCACAGCTTAAAAAATACATTTAAAAAGATAATTTTAACCTAATGCAGTCCAACGGGATGACCTGTATCTTCATGTGCGCTAACTCCGGATCTGACACTGACAGACATAAAGCTACAGAGCAGAGACATATGTTTTAGACACATGCATTTTAAATTAAGTCAAATAACGCGTACCTATATGCTGCAGAAGATGCTCTGAACAAAACTGCATGAGACAAGCAAGCTAGCCCAAGCTAGGCAAACAATCTGGGTCTCTGTGTGCCAACCAGTAAATGCTCCCGTGTTGAAACACGGAGCTGTGACTTGGTTCCCAGTTAGATTTTATTTTATGTTGTTTTTTTCTTCACTGTTTACCTAACCAACCAACCAACCAAACAAACAAACAAACAAACAAAATCAGCTTAGTTTAGGTTACTTTCCGTACGAAGAAGTATTAGGACCACATTAAAAAATAGTGTCCATTTTAAATATTAAAGTCAAGATTTTGAGATTAAACTCGAAATAGCAAACAAACAAACACGAACTGTAGAGATTCCATTTGTCATTTTAAGCCAAACAGCTGCCACGGCTCCTATGCCCTCTACAAAACGTGTAGATGAGTTAGTGAAACAAAATGATCAGTTGTCTTATCGTGTCCTGTGTTACAACATACAGGACGTGATCATCGAGTCCAAAGCGGGTGGATTATGGCTATCCTTGCATCTGACCATTGCCAGCCATTTCATTTTCTATAAATCCGGCCACCAGATGCAGCTTTCTGCTTTCTCTCTTCAGTTTCTTTATACTTACCGCCACAATTTCCTTGTAACTAAAACCGAATCCGAAGTAAGATTTCACTATCCCATCTACACAAGGCATTTTGTAGAGGGTATAACAGCCGTGGCAGTTTGTCTTAAAACAAAAACTGTAATCTCCACATTTTGACTTTATTTTCAAAATGATACTCCTTCATATGTATACCAGAGCCTACTTGAGTATTGAATATTAGGAAAATCAGTACAGGTATTATAATAAAGCCTCATCAGTTATCATAATAAATTAACAAGTATCTGCTTGCCCAAGTTAGTTTTCCCCAAAAGTTCCCCAAATCATTTCACTTAGTTTTTATTTTAGTTAACTATAATAACCTTGTTTCCAATGTGTGGGCCGCGATCTTGCAAGTGAGCCGTCAGAGGTAATTTCCTGTATAAATAATTCAATTGCCTGAAATCCCTCTCACCATGTGTGTTGCCCTGTGGTAGGACAAACAGACTGAGATGGAGCTACTTTACGAATACCTTAACACTGAACCTCAATAGACACTGACTTCAACCACCTCCACCTTCTCTTTCTGCAATCATTTCTCTGGTGTATAATATCACAGCTAATGATCAATATCTTCAAATGATTCGAATTCTCTTTGCAATATTGCCTATTTTTAGCTAAGTCACGATGATGTACATGCAGTTTCATGCTGCTCCTTAACATGAATGCTTTTTGTTACCACATTATTACCATCTCATGTAGTACTTTTGTAGATCTTATGTAGTACTTAGTACTATAACTTTAAAAAAAAAACTATGGGATAAGATGCACTTATATATGCTGAATCAAATGACAATCCTTATGAAATAAATTTTATAAGATCAGATGAGGATAAAGTCCTTTGGCTCTCAAATTTACCTTAGGAATCCCAATGGAGTTTTGACTTGTGTTTTGAAATGCAGTTTAAAATTGTCATGAAATGTTAACATTGTAAAAAGAAACTGAACTAGTCAAGCCACAGGGTTTAAAAAATACAATCAGAACACAAAAATAATATTCTGTTATTACAGGTGTATTTTTCTTTGAGTCAGTGCTGCAGTATAATTATAGCTAGCAAATGATGGATAAAATAAAAAAGAGGGTTACATATAAAATATTTGTAGGAGTACTATAAAGTAAACAAATTACGTCTACTAAGTATCCCTGCTGACATGCAGCTGACCTGAGAAAAAGAACTAATATTTTAGGCTCCTGCGTAGTACAATATCGCACCCGCACCCCCCCCCCCCCAAAAAAACAAAACATGTCAAACTGCATATACTTTATAGCTAAACATTTATCACCTTCAGTAAGTTTGAGGCTTCATTTGTGAATTAAAAATATTAAGTGTGTTCAGGAGTGCAGTTTTGCTAACACAGCAGTTTACATTTAATTTGTACCACTGACGACATGATACAATCAAATTATGTTTGAACAAACATCAAACCACAAAGGAAAGCACTGAAACATGGTACAGATTATATTCTCGACATAACTGAGAAGAAGTAGACCATGAATGCGTTTGTCTTCATTTTTTAAACTGGTGATGTGTCATTTGAATTTTCAAGTCATACATTCCTGTGACTGATGCTGAACCTGCTGAATGTATGTTAATGTAATCAGCTGCTTGTAGTCCCTGAACCTTTAAAATGTACACTGGAGAAAACTGGACACCACATTTTCACGTGTGGAAAAGAATTTATTACAATAATTTTCCAAGATTACCATTAATAAATATTTAGGTTTACATTTCTGTGAAATGTATGATTTATCACTTTCTACACAGGACATTACACAAAGTCAAGAATACACATTGTTTTAGTCTTTGTAATAAAGCTTGAATAAGTTCATCTAGAAAAAGGAGTCTTAAATTGAAGTTCATACAACCTATCAATGGAAGTGTAAGTGTAATGCAAATCCAGTAATGATTCGATTGGGAGAAGAAGAAAAACAAAAATTGTTATTTTTATATATATATATATATATATATATATATATATATATATATATATATATATATATATATGGCAAGGAAAAACAAGAAAAATCAACATCTGGAAATCCTTGATACTCCCTTGACTCTTAAGATAGGCCATTTTATTTAAAAACATTTCCATTGGCCTAAGGCACAGGAATACTAAAACTTTATACAGAGCATGTTTCCTCATATGGATTCTAAGTTTTTTAATTTAATAATGTACGCTAAGGTGTATTTGATATTTATACCTCTCATTTCATTTGAGATCTAGCACAAAAGAAAAACCTCTGACAAAAACGCAATTGAACCAATCCATATCTGTACATTGTGCGTAGCCCAGGAACTAACTCTAGAAATTAATCCATGAAGTGCTGGGTGACTGATAAATAATGACTGGGTAGTTCTTGTCACCTCAATGTTTCAAGCATCTTAGTTTAACCTGAACTAAGCTGATTTATTTTTATACAGCAGCTACAAACTCTTAGGGCTTTTCTGTGCCATTAAATGATTTGAAAATGATCCATTTGGGATTTTTCTTGATTTAAACGACGCAACAGAAGCAGAAAAGAAACATCCAACCCTGTGTGGATCTGATTAGCTTTAATCCATGTGTTATTCAGACACTTACTGTGCGTAGCTCTTATTTATGGGGCCTAAGCTCTAAGCTTTATTCAAAAATTATTTATCCGTTTGCTGAGCAGGGAGTCTCCACATGAACAAATGAGCTGTGGATGAGCTGGAGTTAGCCAAGAGGCAGTTTTCCTCCTCCAGGCATATGGTTCAAAGTCACCCTAAAACCACACAAGAACGTAACACTTAAGCTTTGACCGGGCTTTCAGATAAACTTGTGGTTTATTGCTGAGTGGGCTTATGTAACAGATAAATGAATATGTGCCGGTACACACACCAAAACAGACAAACAAAAACAAAAAACAAGTGCTGACAACCATGCCGAAAACTAGATGCTCCCAACCAGCTAAGCTGTCTTCAGTTGCTCTACACCAAACTCTTGCTGGACAGCACATTCATCTACTAGCTTCCATGGAAAATAGGAAAGGAATGGTTTACAGTATGTGCCTTCTTCTACAGCACAAATTGGTGATAAATGACAAAGTGGCTGGGGTACTAGTAAGCTGCAGTTTCAGGAATACATGACTTTTTTTGGGCTAAAATCCCACCTTTATCTTAGCTGAAAATGCAGATTTTAAGCTTAATAACAATTTTATTAACAAGTAGCGCCTGTTTCCACCATGGTACATTGGCTAGTTAATGCTACTTTATTGAAGCAAAAAGGAGCCAAAGCAGAAAGATCACAAAAAACCCAAACAAGATGTTAAAAAACATCAGAAGTATAGAAGGAGGAATAAGTGACTGTTTTGAATTCCAGCAGCATTTTGTGTTTGTGTGTGTGTGTGAGAGAGAGAAAGAGGGGGCTATAGAGAAAAGTTTAAGTCACAGTCAAGCCTCTCAGAGCAGAGAGTCATCTGTGCATCCTCCCTCGAGGCCGTATCGGAACTCCTGCAGGTTGGAAACGCCATAGAAATGGATGAACGCTGCTGCCACGACCAGAACATGAAAAATCTGATGAGAATGGAACTGACAGAAAGAAAGATGTGCATATTAGCAGCATTTATTATCATTTGCTTGGTATTTAAACAAACTACCAAAGATACATCCAGAGGCTACTGCTGAGTATAACTGTTCCTTTAGTCACTCACTCCCTTCTAAACCTACAATAGACTGTAAATACTGAGCTTTGAACTTGCTCAGACCACTACTGACTGCGTGCATGTTTGAGGGAGGAAAAACTTACCCAGATGTCGCACTTGCCAGGGAAAAAGCGTTCAGGGATCCTGGCTGCGTACAGACCAGCGCCAGTGATATACATGGCCCCCATCAGGTAGAACCAACCCATCTGGCCGACTGTGGTTGCCTTAACAAAGCCCTCCTCAATGGTGAAGTGCATGGTGGGAACAATGCCACTTAGTCCGAGACCCATGAAGACGCCTAGAAACATGGATTGCAGTTACGTGTTATTAGTTTCCTGAAAATATCCCCACTGCTCAGAAGAGGAATAAATGGAGGTGTGATAAAACTGCAACCAAAACAAACTGCTGCAAGTGTAAACAGTGTGTATGTTCTTTTACTGGCGCCCACCTGCTCTTGTAGGTCTGTGCCGAGGTGTAGAGAATCGGTCCCACTGGGCGACAATGATGGCGGCAATGCCGAGGATACATACAATGGTGAGGTAGATAAGGCGAGGCTGAGGGGAACAATAGAATGAGTAGTACAGCCAGGGCACGAAGGAGCCCATGATTAGGAGGGCGATCCCCGAGTAGTCAAGCCTGAGGAGAGAAAATGAGTGTTTGTATAGAAGACCTACAACAGAAATATCAAACTCATTTTACACTGCCGACCACATACAGCCCACTTTGATCTTAAGTGGAACGCACCAGTTTCACTCCTCTTTCTGTCGGTTTAGAAAGTTTTGAAATATTTTAATATTAAAAAAAAGTGCAAGTTCAGAAATGCCTCTAAGTTTTTCTAGATGAGAACGAAATGATGCTTTGGTCTTAAATTGTAACAAATAAATCTGTAAAATTACAGAAAAAGTTCTGTTAGCTCACTGTGCAGACTGTCCTGCAATAATAAAACAGATAATTTTTGTTAACTGAGAGAATGTCCTCTTTTTTTCCTTTTACGGTGAACCCAATGTAAAAAAACAAAAAACAAAAAATCCCCAAACAAACCCTCAAACAAAATCATACATTTTGTTAGTAGACAGTGAAAAAACAGGAACTTTCTGTCATTTAATTGTTTATCTATTACTTAGTTACTTTGGTGTAGTATGAATGGATATAGTGGAGGTCTTTATCAGTAGGAAAGGATGTAAAACCTGTGAAAATACAGTTAAAAGTCTAAAATGCATTCTGTGCTTCACATTTTTCAAAGCCATCAGGTGGGCTAGATTGGGGTCTTTTGCAGGCTGATTCTGGGCCCCAGGCCTTAAGCTGCAACACCCATAATCTAGAAGAAGCAAAAACTAAAAACTTTTTCATGTTTCTGAAAAAGGAAAACAACAGAACTTTGTTTCCAGGTCTATTCAAAACATATTGTTGAAATATGATAACTGCCATGTAAACATGAGCTGTGGGTATATTAAGTATAGTGATGCTTCAAGTCTGCCATAATAAATACTCTGCATCTTTAACCACAGATCAATAAAAGCACTGACAAACTCTGGGGTCAGGTTCTTGTTAAATGACCCTTGGAACATGGACAAAAAGGGTTGGCATCAAATAACTAGCTCCCCCTGTTCTTACAGTAATATATATGTGTGTGTGTGTGTGTGTGTGTGTGTGTGTGTGTGTATATATATATCAGTTAAACATCCAAACAGAAACATGTTTTAAAATAAATACTAAAGTCACTTGATGATTAAACAAAAACTATAGAGGATTTAGCATAGCGTTATAAATATTTAATCAATATTACACAACACTCAAGGCGACAAGTACGAGTTGCATGTGTGATTTGAAGATGCGACTGAACTTTAACAGCCTCCATAAACAAATGAAATTTTATTTAGTCTGACAGAAATTAATCGTTCATGATGTGCAAAGCACCATTTGACAGTGTGAGGCCTTACTTGGAGAATGTGCGAGACACTTTCTCAGAGTGGCAGTAGACCGTATGAAAAAGCCAGGAGAAGCTGAGGCAAAGCACAGCACCCAGGAAGAACATCCCAAACACAACCTTCTCTTGCAGTGGGGCCATAAAATACATGTTGGGCCGCAGCATGGTTAATGTGCCCAGACATAGGAATAAGATCAGCCCTGAGAACGACAAAACAGGCGGGAAATATGCAGAATGACTCAGATGAAAATATTTTTGACCATAACGAAAATTTTTATCTGCTGCTAATCAGTTTGTAACGCTCACCTAACAGGTGAGTCCAGATGTTTCCTGTTTCAGTGTGAATTCTGAAGATGCTTCCGAAACAGGCCCGGAAGGATGGCATGGGTGGTCGATGTCCGTGCAGGAGGTAATCATTGTCCTTCAGCCACTCTGGCAGGACATGAAAAGGGATTACTCTCCAGCGCCCCTCCCAGACCTGAGAAACAAGAATAACTTTTGCTCAGAGAGGCATAAATTCTGAGTTTATTGTGAGGGTCTTCAAATAAAACACACAGAAAAATGAAAAACAATACAGGAGTTATATTCAGCATGTTAAAGATTGTGTATGAATTAAAAACAAAAAAACAAAAACCAAATATGGAAACATGTCTGAGAGTTTGAAGGCAAAATTAAACAGACCAATATTATAAAAAAAAAATAAAAAAAAAACTCTGTAAATGTGTTGTTACAGAACTGTGACCTAGATATGAAAGACATTTTTCAGTACAAAAAAAGAAGTGCTCATCATTGCTCTTGTGTGGACTACTTACTTAATGAACACAGTTTCTTGTGATTTATTAAGAACACTGACATATTCTTAATAAGCCAATTCATTAGTCTTTTTCCCTCAACGAGTTCTGTTTAAGCATTAAAAGACAATTTTGGTTTTTTTGTTTTACCTTATGTACAAACTCCTCCATCTTCTCCATAGCATGGTGAGCCTGTAGCGGTAAGGTCAGAACCTCACCCACCTCATCATCCTCCTCTTCCTCATCAGCAAGCATTGCGGCTCCCTTTAAAGAGGTTATGACACTACTGAAGTTACAGAGAAATAACAGCTTCTTTCTTTGTTGCTTATTCTGAAACAGTCCTACCTCAGAATGGACACTTTTGGATACTCCCTGCCGCGCCCCTCCCTCTTCCAGCAATGGCCCCAGCTCCATCAGCTCAACATCTGGGACCTGGCAGTCCTCAGAGATCCGGCAGTCTGCATCACTGGCAGACCCGTTTCGGCCTGACATAGGGAGACTGCCTGATGATCCACTCACAGTCGATGTATTCTGCTTCAGATGGTATACTTGAATTTCCTCCTGGGGGGCACCAGAATTGCAATCAGCTTTACAATCTAAGTATGTCAACACCTTCATGTAGTCTGACTCCAGTTCTCTTCAGTCCTCGAAACACTCAGTGATTAAAACTACACAACTAAAGACTGCAACAAAAATAATAAACTAATAAAAGAAAAGTAAAAACAACCACAATTAAATAACGAATATCTATGATAAGACTGATATTACGTTATCTACAGACAAAAATGCCTCACAATGCAAATGAGCTAGAATTAATTATGAGATGATAACTGTGGAGGCAAGAGGCCAACAGTATTATTGGCTGATATCTCTGTTGTACAGGATAAAAGACTCATTTCGAAGCACCCAGAGCACAACCGGAAGAAATAAAAATGAACTGCTTTGTTCACGACTTGAATTCGGAATATTTAAAAGAACTAAACAAAGAAAATCAGGATATGTTGTGTTTTGTATTTAGAACCTGACAAGTATGTCAACTAATATGGAGCTCTAGACCAGGGATGTCACCTAAAACCTGGTCTGAAAGGGGATCAGCTTTAAGTAACTGAGAACACAAAAGCAGAGCCTGCCAGTAAGGAGAAAAGAGGTGACTGACTTTAACCTACATATTTAAATAAGCAGGATTTGAATGTAACATGTTAAGTTTACATTTATCAAATGAAGGGTATATCCTATGAACGCTGACGCTGATGTTAAACACTTTTCTTTTTTTTGTGCCTGCAGTAAAATAAAGCCATCAGTCCAATTTGCTTCAATTGACCTCATTTGTAAGTGAAGTTTCTCTTTCCATGTTACTGTGTCACTATTAGTAAGCTGCTATATTATATTACTATAAAACATTTAGTATAAATAGTCTGCATTGCCTTGCTTCAGGTTTATGCCTAACTGAGAATAAGCCTTTGTAGAAAAACAAAGTGAACAATGAACGCAATCTGTCTGTGATGCCTTGTTTTTTGATTAAAGTTTAACGGTTATTTCTGCACTTCTGATAAACAAAATGTCCTGTGCTTCAGGAAATGAGCCCCGCTTAACAAAACTGGTTAGAAAAAAATCACTTTATTACAGATAAATGCTGCTGATTTCCTACTTTCACTCTAAATGAAACCTCTTAAGAGGTTCTCAATAACTCATCTATGCCATAAACCCATCTACTTGTCATTTCATAGGGCTTCAACAGCTCAATAATTAGCACTCACGAAGAAATTAATACGTCTAGTACTTCTAAGAAAACAAAGGACATTAATGTGAGCTTCGCATGAAACCCCTGTGTTACTGACCAAAAAAATAACAACAAGGAAACAAAAGAAGTAGCTAAACTTGTTTAGCTGTACGTCTCCGGACAAGTACAGCACGACGGCAATTCTTATTTCAGACAGGATAACGATTTATGTAACCCTAATACTGACTGCATACATAACACATTTAACCATTTTACTGTTTAGCCCAGGCTCCCAGACGGATGTTGATTAACGTTAGCACAGCGTCAGACGAAACAGGGACAACAAAATGTAAACAACACCAAAATACAGAGGATTTGATACAAATTCTCAGTATCAGTACGCTTTCTTACACTTTTTAAAGAGTAAAGCATTAATTGTAACCTTCTCCGACAACGCTTATAATGAGCTGGTCTGAGGTGCTATAATATCAGGTTGCTAACGTTTCCTTTATGCTAGCGCCGAGCTGTCGCTGAGGAGGGGACAATTTTCAGAGAATTAACTTAATAATAAAAGTATTTACGAATTCATCAGTCTGAAGTATTATTTAGAAGCTTTACTGTCCCAAGATTCTTTATGACAAGTTCATTTAAAGCAGAAAAGTTACCTGGCAGGGTAGCCTTCAAACCAGGAAGGTGAATTATTTACCGACGAGAAACACAATTCTTTCCGGAAGTTGAAATCTCTTTTGTAAGCCGAATCCAGTTCTCCTTCCAAAATAAAAGCATCCATTCGAATGTCGAGAACAAGTCAGACGTCTTCATGAAGTCAGAAAAGGTTTTTAAATTATTAATTTTAGTCAGTGCAATTCCAAAATGACTTAAACAATGTAAAAATATTGTTTTTAAATGTAAATGTTTACAAATGTAAAACAGACAATAGTGCAGACCCCCAGCCCATTACACAATAACTGGTAGGACTGATATGATACATAGGCGAATGCGTAGTGTTGGAATCTTTGCATTGGCGATTTACATTTCTGTAGATGTCTTGGGCATTTACCCAATATATCTGTAAATGATGTTCATCGACTTGTCGATATTTTTGCACAAAATAAGTCCCGATGTCCTGATGTGGTCTGCTGCCATAACAGTCAAGAAAATGTTTTTATATGCTCCTGTTGTTGCATATAGCTCTTTTATTGCAATTTTTTATACTTGTCTACTTGTCTTTTTTAAAATCTAATTTTATCCCACGTCGTCCGTTGACAGTCACCAAACGTGATTTTGTTGCATTTTTTTAAAATTACAAATAAATAATCTTAATCTTAAATCTAAATGATATCAAAATTAATTTACTATCGTGTATAACTATTACACTTTCGTTTCTTCTAATTAGCTTTTGTTTTGAGTTTAGCCATTTATTCGTTTCAGCAATAATTTAACTCTTTATAATTATTCCACTTTGGAAGGATTTTATTATTGTTTGTACAACACTTTTTGAAGTGTTGTGTCAAACACTAAATATAAGGACATTTCTGTATAATTTGTGTGTACAATATTGGTCAGTATCTATTTTTATTTCAATTAACCAAAATTGTAATTTTCAGTTATTGCATCTACAGTAGCAATTTAAAAATCCTAACGTTGCCTCGTTTACCAGTTATCATGTCCACAAATGTGGGTGTCCACGCCGCCTGCCAGGCGGTGATGATAATAACCCATCAGCCTTTTATGACAGAGGGATTAAAAGTAGACTTGTGCAGCTTTTTGGAAACACTAAGAATATACATGGTAATATTTTTTTTTTTTTACCATCTCAGATATAAAACACCTGCTGTTATGGGTAATGTCTCAAATATTAATGCAAAATTTTCTATTTACAGTTTATCAAATTGGGTTTCTCCCTTCAATGTTAATAATAATTAATGTTAATAGTAATTAATAGTAACTGGTATTCAGATCAATGCTTAACCTGTAAATATTAAAGTGTCCAAAAAACAAAGAAAAACAAAAACATTCCACTCACATTAATGAGGATGTCTTTAATCATAAATGACTAAGTAGTGTGTTACTTCATCTCACACCGTTTTCTGTATTTGTGAAGTTTATATAAAAATTCTAGCATCAGCACATTTACTCTAAATGTAAAACCAAAACACTTAACTTCATAATTAATATTTTGTTAGCTCCTCTTCTTATTTCTCAGTCATATTTTGTATGATCGTATGCCATCCTTGCTCTTTCAAAGGTAAATGGCACAAAAGGCACATGATCAGTTGTGTCCGAGGACGACCAGAGAGTGTGATAGTGAGCCAGCATCTTGAAAATTAATAATTCAAGCAACGATATGGCCATAATTGCGTACATTTACATCAATTTTTTTCTACCTTGACATGTCAGAATGTCTTCAGGAAGTATTTGTATTACAAAGATTCCGTCACAACACACAATATAAGCTAATTAAACTCAACAATACTCAAACAATAATCTTTATTTATCTCCACAGGGAAAACACTTTCACAGATTTCTTTTTAAAACAGCAACATAACACAATAACTCCACTTAAACTACTGTAAATGATAAATAAAAAAGACAGTAAAAAAAGAGACACAAAGGGTAACATGATTGTGGTCTGTTTTTCTTTTTGTAAACTAGACACCTGATTCGTTTTGCAAACTCTGGTCCATATTTTATTTAATTTCAAGTCTGACTTTTCACAGGTCCAGTGGTGCAAATCACAATAAATTAAGATAAATAGATTACTGTGAGAGACCAGTCAGTGTGTATCTGTAGCTGAATTCGCTCTACATGACTCGGATTCTCAAATATCTATTATTTGAAGTTTGTTTGGTTGAGAGTGGTGGGCTTGGAGTGTTTGTGTCTACCTCAGTGTCAAACTATTACTGCTGCTAACAGAAAGGTTAGTGAGCTGCTCTCTCAGACGCAGGTAAAGGCACGGATAAGTTCAAAACATTACAATTTGGCACACTAATAGCTGCCAAGCCTCAAGCCTCTGCTCAATTTGCCACCATCCCACATGGATGAGTTAGTGTCTAGTTTCAACTAGCTGATTAAGTCTGTTAATTCAAGTCAAATGTTTCTGTAGCTGTGCCAGTTGTAACAAGTATAACACTGAGACAAATTTGCCTGCATAAGTATGTGATAAAGAGGTCAAACCTGGGATCTTGAAATAAAGCAGCACAAGTTCAGTAAAACTGTGACTTCATTAATCTCAGGCATCATGATAAAAAAAAAAAAACAACAACAACCCAAACACACAATTAAAGGATGTGTTGCTAATTTACATTATTTTGACGGTAGACTCATTTCCTTCATACAGGTAGAATGAAAATGAGTATATTAGTTTTCCAACTAGCAAACAGCAGAAACTTAGTTTCTCTGTCTGGGGGTACATTTCTCAAAATGATTAATTATTTGGTTTGTTTTAAGCTAGAGATAACCACATCTATGTTACATTAAGGCCGTGCTAACACGTGTATTTTCTTGTTTTAAATACATTTATACATCATGTCCACATTACTGCATTTAAGGCACCATAAAGCATTATTTTTTTAACCCTGTTTAATTCTGCATGTTATAGATGCAGGACGCACATCCATTGTGTTTTAAAACAAAAACATGTTAGTGTGGATCTAAAGTACCTAAGGTAGTTCAATACCAATCTGGCATTATCAATTCATCCCAGATTCATTTCTAATACAACTTTACATCTGACTACACTATGCACATTTTGGTAGCTGATTCTTTGTAGGATCTCATGTCATCTCTTCCTCCATTTTTCATTTTGTTCGATTGCTTCAGATGTGAAGGAATGATAAGAAACCTGCAAGGTTTAATCAATGGATTGACCTAAATTTAGCTGGCTGCTTCATTAATAGTGATTCACTGGCATTCAGATCAATGCTTAACCTATAAATATTAAAATGGCCAAAAAACAAAGAAAATCAAACAAACACTGCACTCACATTTCTGAGGATGTCTGATTTATGGTAACCTGGAAACTATAGTTAGTGCTGTGCCATGTAACATTGTTTTGTAAGACGCTCCAATTTTTTACTCCAGGATAACAAAAACTTTCATGAGAAGTCCTTTTAGAAATAAAAAATTCCTCTATATCAATTTTCTATCTCACTTTGGTATAATGGGAAAATATGCTGCCTTTACATTAACAGAGTTAAGTTTGGCATCCAAGTTTCTTCTCTTTATACTTGGCTGTAAAAGTGAGAGGCGTCCTCTCCAAACCAGCGGCCTTGAGCACCCTCTACAGCTCTGTGGAGAGTTCCTCTCTGAATAACCTGGAAATGATCAACAGAAAGAAAAGATGAACATGTTGAGACGTACGTACAGCAGTGAAAAGCAGCGTATTCTCCCTGTCGCAGCAACACAAAGTAATTGTTCACTTTCACTTCAAACAGCTGCCAGCATTTAAAAACTGAGACAGGTGAACAGTGTTACTGTGTCAGATCATCACAATGCAAACATTTTGTCTGTATCATATCAGCATTTATGTATTGTTCAATTTCTCACCTACTTATGACTCTATTAAAGAAAGCAGAATGAAATGCTTTGAAAACAAGAATAAGCTTAGCTCATTTACCTGCTCATGGTACTGCTGAGTTTGGTAGCAGGGCGACTCTCCGACAAACACGTTTTTCATCCGCACTGCTCCCTGTCTGTCAAGGGAACGAGACCTGGGCGCTCTTTGCTGACTGCGTCTGTGCCACGACTTTAGCTGTTCGTTCACTGCTTGTCGTGGGAGACCATTAGCGTGGCAGTGTGGATGGTCCCAATTTGCTGGCGGGGTGATTCTAATATCAGGAGCAAAAGGCCTCTGTACTCGCTGGTGAGGTACTGCAGTGTCTTTATATCTATAATCATATCTATTCGAGGAACAAGGAGCTTGCTGGGGGAAATAGCTCCGTGGTATATCCATCTCATTGTAGATCAGTTCTTCATTGTAATAGGCTTTTGGAATACCAGGACTGGGCTGCTGCCGGGGATTACGGTAAAAGCCAGCATGCGGGAAAGCTTGAGGTCCATAGCTGCCAACTGGGCTGGGGAGCAGGAATGCAGATGGAAATTGTTTGGGCAAATCACCGGTCAATTCCCGACACGGGGAGCTATTGTAAGAAGGAAACGAGTTTTCAGAGTTGCTGTCCTCAGAGCTAGCATGGCTTCTGTAGTTCAGTGTAGGAGATGGAGTCTCTGGTAAAGTTATTGAGTATTCGGTCAGCCGCCTCCTCGGGCCTCGGGGGCGACCACGCTCCTTTTCAAATGCAGAGTCAGGAGAGGACAGCCTGTGCAAACCACAATAATTATAACAAACACAATAACAAAGCAACTTTGCAAAGAAACTGCGTGAGGCTTAAATAACTTTAACTATATTCTTAAATAATCCATTCTGTAAAGGAGCACCACACAGGGTGCAATTTCAACATGCAGATGTGTGTGAGGTATAGCTACCTGAGGGAGAGCTGTCTGTGCACTCGCATCTCTGGGGTGGAGGGTGTACTGTTTGACTGGGTGCGACTCAGCTTTAGATGGGAAAGTTGAACAGGCAGAGCCAACTGTGCTAAACAAGCTTCCAAGGGTGGCAAAGACTCAGGTTTGGCTGGGCTGCTGAACACACAACATAGGAGAGTAATTAATTAATATAACAATATATCTTATGAATGGTTAATGTGGGTACTACATAAAGGGTGGACAGTGTGGACATATACACGCACACACACTTTGATAAATACATTTTGACATGTCAAACATTGAGTGATTTAATACTGTGGCAAACAGCAATTGTTCCTTTTAGAAATGAAAACAAATAGAAGAATACACATTATCAGGGGCAGGAGTTTCTATATATAATTATGTAAAGAGTTACAGTTGGCTCTGCACACTGACTGCTGCAAAAACAAATGGCAGTATTGACATGTTCTATTTAATTCAGAGCATTAATGGTTGTAGTGAAAACAAGGTTACTTTTTAAAAATGGCTTCTCTAAAGTAGATGAAGATGACCTGTTTTGAAGTAAAGGAATTTCTTACACTGTTAACGTGTTAATTAACAGTTTCCTTTTAGATTTTAGAAGTGAAAGGATGTTTTTTTGTTTTTTTAAATCTCATTTGGTCGTCGGGTTCTTTGGAAAAAATCCAACTGGATTCCTTCCAAAGAATCCAACGTTCGTTTACATAACATCACAAATCATAATTTGTGTTTCCAATTCCAATCCTCACAACTTGATAAACAGGAAAGGAGTTATAATGGATAGCCTGGGTTACCTCATCTTGACGGACGAGTGCGACTTCTTGCTCTTCTGGTAGGGCTGGTCAAGACTTGACTCGGTCCATGGGGAGTGCTCGATGGGAGGAAGGTCATACGCTGGCCTCGAGGTAAAGCTCAAGTCAACGCTTGGATGGGGAGAGTGACTCAGGTTCAGCTGCAGGGACTGCGGAGTCACACATGGAGAAATGTAGGCGCCATCCACGCAAGACTGCGTGGACAGAGGGAGCAGCTGGGGAGGATCCGTCTCTGCTGGATAAGGGAGTCCTGAAGAAGGCTGTGAAGACTGACTTGTGACTTCTAGGAAAAAACAGAACAAACCCCCCCCACAAATGATGCGCATGGTAAAGAATTTTGCATGGATAACATTTATTGTCACCACAGACTCTCTACCTTTGTGAATGACACTATTTAGGAAACATTTGAATTCTCGTGAAGTTTCTGTGGTTAACTAGTCATCTAATAAACTCTGTGAGGGTTTTAAACCAAAGAAAATGAAAGAAGGAAAAAAGTGCTTTCAAAGAAATAAGCAAAAACCTTACCTTCATCTTGCACAACAGAATCAGATAGAGAGCTGTCATCAGATGTGCCAAGATCTAAAAAAAACAAAACCGAAAGACACTCAGTATTAAAATTAAACATTTCTATGAAGAGCCGTTATGATTTGAATTGTCACCTTACCTTGTTGCGTAACACTGAGGGCAGGGAGTGGTGATGATCGGCCATGCTCCAGTCGAAGGCTGAAGGCCGTCTCTTGTAGATGCTTGAGTTTCTTCTCCTCTCTTTTGCACTGCTGCAGGCGGCTCTTCCTCACAGACTTGCTCAAGTTTTCCTCTTCACAAAGCTTCCGTGCAGCTTCATATATCTTCATCTGAAGCGCTAGAGAAGCGTCGACTGAACTCAATTTTGAATCCTGCAAAGGTTACGGCAGTTTAGCAGAGAGACAGACAACAACAAGAGGACACTATTCCATTGTGCAGTCTCCAAATTTGGCTTATACCTCTGCTCCTCGAGGGATTTTGAGTTCGTCAAGTTTAAACGCAGCTCCAACGCGGCGGTGAACCTGCGGGGCCTTCTCTCCTGGCTGCAGAGGATAATCTTCTGACAGCCGGCCCGTCAGCTCCTAAACAATATGTAACTAATTAAAATCCAAATGTCCCTAAAGCAACATCTCAGCATGAATGAAAGTTTATTTTTATAAGGATACACAGAAGCTTGGTTAAATGGTCAATCAAAACAAGGCTTCTTTTAAAAATCAACACCGATAAATCTCTTCAGTTTTGTTCCTGGCAGTTTTTTTCCCCATTCAGTTTACTCAACCATCTCCATGTTGTAGTTCTGAAATGGTGTACAAGTATCTACCTCTTATCTCTTTACATGTTCAGACTTATAGGTGCAGAGACGTGGTTGCACAATTTTGCATTTGCAGAGATTTTCTTTCACAACACATTCTTTGGGTTTCACTTTCCCACTGTATTAAGTACCCGTGTCTTCACTGAACCCAGAGAAAAGCAAAGCACTGTTTCCGATTTCATTAAAGATCAGACAAAAGAGGCTCGTACTTTGAGTTACTCAAAGTCAACCGCCTTTACAGACAGACAAAATCTCACGTGTAGCCAATGAGCTTACTTATTCTTTTGTCACCGAGTTCTGGGAGAGGTATCATGACTCTCATTAGTTCGCCTAGAGCATGTCCCAACAGGACTGCCTTGCCCAAGTGTCAGCAGGAAAGAATGATCTGGCCTGGGATTTTACCCCGGAGCACCCATGCACGTCATGAACATGCCTGAATCTGTGTGTCCAGTTGGGAAATTTCTAGATTTCATTTCATAGAAAAGAGAAAAGACTTAACATGAAAAATAACGACGTGAAAAAATAACGACGTGAAAAAAAGTCTCATGCTGGATCCAAACTGAGGCTGAAACTGCTTAAAAGTCTTTAACAGCTATAATGCATTCATACACTACAGCCACATTACATGGACTGATTTCTCTCCACGGTCTATCTGAAAGGAAATGTGATAACAGAACAGGTACGATGGATAACGGAGATAACCTTGAAAATGCATTAGTTAGAATTGGTGTTGGCCTTATTCCTTTTAAATGGCCTAAAAGGAAAAGAGAGAATAGCTGAGATGACGTCTCAGTCTCACTGCGGCACTGAACTATTTTGAATGACTCACTTTTGAAATCGGCTAAAATTTCATATCTTTTCCTGTGATTTGAAAATTCTCTGTGATGGACTGGAGACCTGACCAGAGTGTACCAGATCTTGTTTACTTCAACTCACAAAAAAAAAAAATAAAATAAAATAAAATAAAAATCAAACCTTTACTGTCATTCAATCTCCTGGAACTTTTAGTTCACACTTTAATATTCGCCTGCCTTGATTATTGCAATTCACTTTTCAATTTTGCATCTCTCAGTCCTTCATAGATTATTTCCAACTGGTGCAAAATATAGCAGCTAGGCTGCTAACAAAAACTAGCTGTGATCCTCTAACCAGGGTCTCCTAACTGCCCGTCGCTCTGGTTTTAAAACCAGAGGTGATTGTTGATCAGTTCCAGCTCATCTGCAACCATGTATTAGATAAGTGATTAAAAAGGATGGAAGGGTTGATTTGGAAATGGAGCATGTAAAAACTGCAACCTATGACTGTCCTGTGATTTCGCATTAGCGTCCCATCCTCAGTCACTTTGCATTCATACATATTTGTGCATCCACTTGTGCTACCAATATTGTCATTAAACAAACACGAAATGTCCCTCCTGCAGGTCACTTAACACGAAAACATAACAAGAAAACTGCCCCACCACTTTAATCCTTCATAAACGGAGGCTGAATCATCTGCAGTGTGCTTCCAGTGTGAGCAAAAGCTGTACTTGTGACAGCTTGCTTAATTTCCTAACAATTGTCTTTACTTTGTGTAGATCTACTTAAACCATTAAGACTTTAATGAAGAGATGAATTAGATGTGACTCATTTGTTCTGTGACATGTTTCATTGTGATATGCAGCCTCGCCAGGTTTTAAACGGTTGATCTGTGGATGACCAGTGGAGTAAGCGTTACTTACAGCTTCTCGGATGCACAGTTTCCTCAGCTCATGTATGCACATCTCTAACTTCTCTTGGAGCTCCTGGTGTTTGATCTTTATGGCCCGTGTGTGTGTGGTCACATCCTTTGTGTGGGTTGTTGGGCTGTCAGACCCTGCAATAGCAAAGGAGCATATGAACAAATCTGAGATGATGTGACATTCATGTATTTCTTTATTTAAATACATAATAAATACAAAATATATTATATTTGATGCATGTGTTTTTGGGACCTCAGCATCATCGATGTGATTTTTCCCCCCCAGAAAAATCTGAGATATATTTAATTTCTTTTTTTTTTTTTTTTTAGAAAAATGTGTTAAAAGGTTCAATAAACACTCCACTTTCAAAGAAAAATAATTTTCTGTCAGTTACTTGATGGTTAAGACTTTACAAGGTAAAGCAAAAGCTTAAATCTCCAATGACACTTAAATCCAAAAGAAAAAAAAGTAATTAAAAGCACCTGTGACAACTGTAACTTAAGCAGAAACTCAGTGATGATTGTCATTGTGTATCAGCAAGATGACAGAAACACTACCAAGAACACCCGAGAAAAATGAGATCTGAAATCTTAGACCGAGATTTGAAATCTTAACAGCGGTTACACAACATGTACAATAATTACACACATATGCAGGGAGAGGAATAGTAAACTTCAGAGCTAAAGAAACATCTAAGCATGCTACTGTCCAACTCCAATGGAGGTCAAACAGGGACAGCCATAAGATTCACAGCCTGATGAGTCAGCCTCCAACTTTTAAAACATCTTGAATTTAATTTCATAAAATGTGGTGGGCCTGTGACCCCAAAACGGAATAACAGCAGAAAATGAATGGATGGATGGATGGATGGCTAAAGAACTCAAATAAACCTGTCCAAATAAACTAAAGGAAAATAGATGAAAAGCAGTGAATCGTCTAAAACACAATATTTAATTATTTTCACCTGATATTTGACATCACTCATAAAGGTAAATACAGAAAACAGTCAGCTCTTCTTAAAGATACCAAAGCACATACACGTTGCTGGTTCATTGGCTGAACCAAGACAAATTTGATTCGATTCCAAAGAAGAGTCCTGCAACAACTCCCGCCTTTGTGAAGCTTAACATGCTCAGTTTCTGTTGACATTGTGTTGCAGATGTGTGGTTTCAGCACCATCCTCATTTTGCTTCTGAAATGTGTTGTGCTAAAGTGACAACTCTGTGTGCACAAAAATGCCTGGATCTTAAAAGAAATTCACCACAAAAACAAGAAACTGATTAAAGACACTAAAAATCATTCAATGTCATACTTACAGAGAAGTCAGACTACTATGGAGATACAAATTCAATTGTACTCACATATTTTATCTGTACTGTGCCGTTTAAATCTAGTTTTTTTCCTGGTGTGTATATAAAAGGGTTGTTTATGATGTATACTTTTATGTCTGTAAATCTATTCAGTCATATCATTGAAGCAGATTAACAATGGAGGCCACTGAAACTAAAAGCAACAATAACAGTGGACAGAAGAACGAATCCTTTGTTTTATCTGCTGTTTTAATTAGTAACACTGAAGAAAAATAACCGTCAGCTTCTCTGTAACTATAAACAACGCGAGCGTTCGACTGGTGCTGTCTGTAGCCTTGGTGACTAATGCCATTAGGTCTCCGGCTTATGGGAGTGGTTTCAGGCATCATCCATTAAGCACCACATACCTTCAGAGATTATTAACAGAATCCCTGCAGGTACTGACAAACATATGAGGCGCGACAGGAGAAAAAAGAAAAGAAAAAAAGAGTGACAGCACTACAATAGGCTGAGAAATTCCTCTTCCTCACAGTCATAATCACCCTTTTCTTTCTGGTGTGACATTTTTTCATTGTATAGAACAAAGATCATGCGGCTCAATTAGGGCGTGAGGAATTTCAGAGGGGCCACAGCAAATCAGCAGAAACTAATGTGTGTGCAAAAACAAAACAGCTAATGTTTGCCGTTAATTATATGATACTGTGAGGAAGATAACCAAAGTGGAGAGGCAACTTTACTGACACCCTGAAGTAAACTGTGGCAATCCTTCCCCCAAAAATGACAGAATACAAAGACCCGCATGTTTACCAGGGCTGAACTTAAAATGCCCAGTTGCGCCTTTGGGCAGGCAAATTGTTTAACCTCTTCCACCCTGCATTTGTGACCAACAAGCAACTCGCCCTGCTCTGCTATGATCAGTATGTGCGCTGCATTGTTGGACTTCATTCCTACTGCACCAAATTCATGAAAGCTGTAGCTGGATATTTATTAAAGTTGTTCAATAACAAAAATGTCTATTTACTCACTGTTACAAGATATTATTAGATCTTGACAAGTGAAAATGTTTTTACATCTCATTATGTCCTCCTAAGGGGCATTACTCATATTTCAAAACTCACAAAGTTGTTTGAATTGACCCTAAAGTTATGGAACTGTAACAACTGAAATAAGATGCTTTCATGTGTAAATAAAACAAAAAAGTGGTTATAGAGTTAGGCAGACATAACCTCTTTTAGCTATTCCTCATCTCTGTTTACATCTCTGAATACAATGGCTACTACAAGCATACCGTCCAAATTTCTGGCCCAAGTGTCAGCAGCGGTTGCATTGTGTAGGTTGTAGGCAACAAAAGGTTTCCATGAATGGGAAGAATGAAAACTATGGTCTCTGCTGCACTGATTTCATCCTGTTGTTTGTTTAACTTGGTAGATAACATCTACCTGACCTTGAATGGGAAGGAATGACTTCTTAAAAGTGAAAAGTTAGTGGAGATTATTTTATCGAGAACATAACTGATTTTTCTGCTACCAGGGTATAAGTCCATGTTTGGATGAATTCTGTTATTTTCTAAAAGGATACTGTTTTGCTAAGTTAGCAGTGATCTCAAGAAATCATCGACACTGTTGCTTAAAAATACAATATACTTTAGGTTTTACTAAGAGTGACTTGAAAGCATGTGCTGTGATAAATTTATCTGGTTTGATGTGTTTGCTCAGTTTCAGCACTCGTTTACGGCAAAAGCAAGGCTTTACTGGGAAAAATGACTTTATGCTTTACAGGTCAGATGTGGGTTTCAACGCCTGTTTCAAATCGAAATAGTCTATTACCATTTTGATAATTGACACACTGCATGGGAAAAACCAAGCAAAGACGCAGATGAGAATCATTGCAATGATGCAATCAAGAACAACCGTACTTTCCAGTAGTTACAGTGTTGATCTTATTTTAACTGTCTGCAATACAGGGTGTATCAAAAGAATCTTCCAAAGTGCTTTAATTCTGCATCCGTTCACTGGTAATGATCGAAACACACCGTTAAAAAGAGGGGATTCATGGAGTTTGCATGGACATAGATTGACATAGATCCTGACCTTGTATGTCAAACAAAGTTTACTCCATCTTACTGCAAAGGTCCATTACCTTTGAAATCAGATGATTCTTTTTGCATTTCTCAATTACCCCCCCCCCCACAAAAAAAAGTAGTTTACTGCCGTATAAATTGCAAACGAAGCACTCTTGTGTTACAGGTCCTCGCCCAGCAAACTGGACATGAGGGGAACATCAGTGCTCAGTGTAGTCACACACATGTAGGAGTACGACCTGACTAGTTCATAGGTGTCAAACTCTGGCCCGCGGGCCAAATTTGGCCCGCAGCCTAATTACATTTGGCCCGCGAAGCCAAACCAAATTACTATTAGAGCTGGCCTACTGGTATTATACAGCTAATATATATATTGTTTAGTATTAAGCTTTGCTTGTTCCATATTCAGTTTTTCAGCAAAACGTGTTTGAGTCCATAAGAAAAGATTCATTCTTATATCTGGAGGAATAAATATATTTCAATAAATATTAACGTTAGCCCGCGACTTTGTTCCAGTTTTGAGTTTTGGCCCACTGTGTATTTGAGTTTGACACCCCTGGACTAGTTAGTCAGTTAGTGAGGCCGATGACTTTTCAGTCTTCAGCCTGTGGAAATAAAGCTGTGTGGATTGTAATTGACTGACAGTTTTGTATAGTTTTAAGTATTCGCATTGTTACTAAACCACAATATTTCAAAGAATGGACACGGTTTGACATCTTCAAGTAAAAAAAAAAAAAAAACAAGTGAAAAACTAAAAGACAGAACAACAAAGAGTCATTACTGAAATTAGTTTCTTTGTATGTTAGTTGTTTTGAAATGCGAGGAAACAAAAAAAAAAGGTGAAGAAATTAAAAGTGGTCTTTCACATGGCTTTTTCATGCTGAGTTACAACTGTCATCTCTGTCTAGCACTTAACTCTACTTCCTACTTTCACATTAATGAAAGCATCTGAGGTTGTTAAAGTTGCCCAGTTTGTTCCTCCTGCCTGTAGCTGTTCTATACTGACACAGACTCAGGGGAACAGTTTGAAATCTCAACTCTATATCAAATGTAATGATCATATTGCAATGTGCAATGATTAGAGTGCATAGTTTTTTTTACTAAGCGTGCTATGACATTTAAAAATAAATAAATGCTGAAACACTGATTTTTTGTTTGTTTTTACCTGAATGAAGAATGATGCCGCTGTCAGTGTCGCTGATCTCCCCGTTCCCCTCCATGTCAGTAGATGGTCTTCCTGTTCCTGTTCTTCAGTGGAGGCAAAAGATAATGTCACATACCATGTCCTTCTGTTACGTAAGTAAGAATTTCATTTTCATTTAATTTAAAGTGACAGCCTCTTTTTTTCTTTTTCTTTTTAGTGTCATAGCCCTGAATTGGACAAAGCAAGTGTTGGCAAATTTGATACAGAATTTGGGAGTTTATTCACAAAGCCTGCGACCTAAGATAATCCAACAGCAAGGAGAAAAAACTGAGAATAATCCTAAATAACTAGACATTATGCTTCAAATAAAACCAATAGCGTAATTAAAAACAAACAAAAAACCTAAAACCAAGGAAAACATCATTAACACACAAGCTTCGCAAAGACCGCCCATTACGTAATCTGTGACCTGTTACTTAAGTGATTCAGGTGTGACTTGCCTCTTTGAACTCTTAGACAGGTGTAGTCACAGTCTTCCACAGCACACGTTTGTGTAGCATGAGTACACATATGTGTTGTCAAGTCTAGGGTGTTTCCTGTGACGGCCTGTTTGTTAAGCTCTGATGTCATGATTGCCACTAACTCACTCCGTGTCATAGCTGGCTCACAATGCATGAGTTATAAATCCATCTGGTGGCAAATAAAAACTGGGAAGTTTAATAATTAACTGAGTGAACAGAGGAATGCCACTGTGGTTGCATTCCAGCACACAGGCTTGGTTAACTTCAGCTAAGACTAGAAAGCAAAGGAACAACTACCCAAGGTAAAGTCAGCTATGTCATACAAGAACCAGTTTAATGTTAGTCGATCTATTGGGTAAACACCAGGAAACATGCAGAGATCTTCAAAAATAATTAAATAAAAATAAAAGTATCCCATTATCTTATCCTATTCTAAAAATGACATAACCATGACATACATCCACAAACCTGTGACTGTTACCTCCACACCTCTGAATCACAGATAACTGCCAGGTGTTTTTGCACAGTTACAGCAAAACAGTAAAAAGCCACCTCATCACTGAGCACTGACATCTCAAACCAAGCAATTAAAATAAATAAATAAATAGACGCAGCCACACATCTTTGGCAGATACACTGACACAATCTTTAAAATCCATAGGTCAGGAGTGCCACCAAATTTCATGCGACTGTCTGGACCAACATAATCATACACAGTACACAACAGTTTTTTGTTTTTAACTACACTTGCATACTGTTAAAGTACATGCAAGTCAAAATGATAAATAAACCCACTTCTAATTGGGCCTCAAAACAGACCCCTTACTGGGAAGAAGATTTGCCAAGGATATCTCCATAATCCTAACACTGATTTAGCTGTTTGACTAATAAACAACGCTGCACAGCAGCAGGAACAGCTCGTTACAACCCTGAGAGAAGTGAACGAGACTAAAGCGATGTGTCACAATCTTATCAGTTTCTAGCCCAGAGATAACCAAGGAGGGAGCAACGAACACAGCATTCTCATTTTATACACATTAATGGTCGAAATCTGTGGAAATGGACTTAAATGATGCAGCAAAACTTTAAGATTTATAGCAAAGTATGCCAAAGACGCCCCTTTCAGAACCACTGGACTGATCAATCAATGTTCTTTCAATGAAGCCTTAACAGCCACCACTAATTCTATTAGCCCAAATAATGTCAGTACAAACAATTCAGTTACTGAAACAATTAGTCTGCTTTATTCTGAGACATTTTAATCAACGGTATGATTATTCAACGTTGATTTTCATTTCCAACAATACACCAAAGCATATCCTTTACATTAAAATCTGGGGAGTCCAGTTATATGCCTTGGAGCATTTTTGAGTTTTCCGTTTCCCACTTGGCAAGTTGAAGTCAAGTTAAAATCCCCAGGAAATAATCTGCACTCATCTATCCTCCACGCATGGATGAAGTTGCATTCTCAGTTGCAAGCGAACTGAAACTTGTCAAGTGTTTACAGGTAGGCATTTGGTTTGGTGTGATTTACCTGCCGGTAAAACATCTTTTTCTTGTTTGTAATATTTTTTGAACAACTTTACATCCTTGAGGACAACTAATTAACAGTTTCAGTAAAAGAATTTCATTGTGTATAAGCATTCACATTAATAGTACAATTACAGATATTCTACATTAATCCAAGTTAACGCACATGGACGTTTGTAGGTTTTATGAAGAATGTCATTAGGACAAAAAAACAAAAAACAAACAAACTTACTTTACTTCATGGAAAACTCAAAAATCCAACCAGTGAAAAGTGTCCAACAGAATTCCCAACTTGAACGGCGATACACAAAACCTGAGCCGCACAGAATCTGGGCAGGAGCGAGAGACTCACCGCTAAGAAAGCGCTGCTTGCTGAAGAGGTGTGGCCTCGGACAGCGAGGGCTGAACACTTGAGATGGTATCACATAACTCGACTCCTGTGTGAGCTTGAAACTGTGTCAACAACAATGACCAACACACCGAGAAATTACAAGTCACTTCATGCTCTTATCAGTCCACTTACAGATGGGTGGGGCCATCTTTGACTGAAACGTGCATCTCATGACAAATGCAATATCGATTGGCCCCCTGACAATAACACTTTAATTCATTGATAAACAAATTGTTAAAAAAAAAAATAGACGGTAGACTTTTTTTGTTATTAGCCAAAACAAAAAAGCAAAAACATACTATTTTCATGCTCAAAAAATTGCAAATTTCTGTTCTCACATTTTATAGACCAAAAGATTAATTAGCACCAAAGTCATTCAAGAGATTAATCATGAGCTCATTATTTATTAGTAAGTTTATCCTTATCAGCAGCCGGATTGCAGCAGTCAAAGATCCTGGTTCACTGTGATTTGTTTAAGGGCTGGAAAGTTGTTTGTGGGACAGAGCTCATATCTGGTTTAAATGACTCTATGACTTCATAACTGCATTTAAATGACTTGCTCACAGAGTTGGGCTTCTATTTTCTCACTATGATCATTATAAACTATTCCTAATAACTGTGAGAGTTTGAGGTAGTACAGACCAAAGATGAGAACACCAGAGTCAGTGCATGTTTACTGCCATCTCCTGGTTGATTAAAAGCAGAGAAAAACAACAACAACACGCAATCATGAATTTAAAACTTTACTAGCATAGATTTTCGTGTGTCCCCTTAAACTTCCCCCACCTGTCTACCTACTTCCGGTCTACCCATACAGAGGCTTTTTTGCATCCACCTCTTTCCTCCTGCACTGAAAAGAGGGAAACAAATGGTACTGGCATAGTTCACGTGATTTACAGAGCACCTGCTTTGCATGGTTCACATTCATTCTGAATCTCAATATTCAGTTTGGCTTTCCAGGAATGTTGGTGCTCAGACACCCGCAAAAAGGTCCAGCAATTCCCAGACACTCGGGGATCAGATCTTAAATGACATGGCACCGAGAAAGCAGCAAGGTTTTGGTTCAGTGACTTCTACACTTAAGACTTCACACTGTGAGCACTACTCAACACATTTCACAGATACTAAGCCATGTCAGACTTTCAAGTTTGCCTTTGACTAGGTGGGTTTTTCTGCACTGAAGATTTCTGAGCACCTCAGACCCAGGAAAAATACCCTCCTCCCATTTAAATGCTTTTGCTCATTTAGGATTCATTTAATCAAGTATAATCTACATGTTTGTATATCAAATGATCAGAAATAACAGGAAAATGCATAGATTTCTGTTTAAGAAATAAGTGGTAATTATCCTTTCACGTGGAAAACTGCATACACAAACAGACGATATTTGGTGTCTCCTTCAAAAACAAAAGCTAAATGATTTTTAAAACACAATTCTTCTGCAGTATCAAAAGGTTTAAGCCTATTAGGTAATGCAGCCTAATAGACTTCAAATGTTTTCTAAATGGGAATTTCAGGAAATCTAGTTTCTCATGTGGCTCAACTGATCAGACAGGTCTTTCTGACAGTTTGCCCATCCCATTTATTTTAAGGCTAAATAAATATGAGTTCAACAGCCTTTTTTATGGTTTATTATAGCACTAGATGTATTAGTTGTATGACTATATTAAGCTATATTAGATGCATTAGTTTGACCTAATAATAATGCAAATAAAGGTTGTAGTTGGGAACAGTGCTTACCACCTACTTCAGTCAGCTGAGATTTTGTCTTTTTCAAAGCGCACTCATAAACAGTATTAAACATGGGCATAGCTTCCAGGTCTGCAAAGTAAAGGCAACATGGAATTCCCTTAAATATGTATTCATTTTAACTTCCACCAGTGACCTTGACTCCTATAGACATCTATGGGAAAACATCACCCCAACATCAGTAAACATATGAGTTTATGGGTTAAGTCACTAATTTCATGTCATACTGAATAAAGCACGAAGTTTAGTTTGGATAAATAACCCCCTGGCTATTTACTTACTGAGAAGCCAATAAGTGTGTGGTTTCTCATCGAATCGGCTTTCAAAACACCAAAATAGTGACATCATCATCTCGAGGCTTTAAAACAGGGCTTCAGAAACCACTGGTTGATGTCATAGAGGGTTAGCGTTTTCACAATACTAGAATTACAAACTCGATACCGATACACAGGAAAACACTCGACACTCAACAGCATTTTCAATATCACGACAAAGATTTTGTTCCCCTTAAGCAAAAACAGAAGGAATGAACTGATATTTAGAAAGTGTTCATTTTTTAATGTTTAATTATCCAAATTATAAGTTAGATTGAACAAAATTAGTATTTAAGATTACATTTTAAAATTGGAAAACTTCATTAGAGATCATGAAGTTAAATATATTTTAGAACCTACTTAGAAAAAAAAGGTACAGAAAACAACACAACACCTAACATTTAAAGTGTGGTGTTAGTTGTGTTATGTTCACTGTGAAAGACTGAACCACCGGCCACTGCCTGCATTTTAAAACTGACCTCACAGCTGGCTACAACAAAATAACAAACATTTTAATAAATTATTGTAAAGGAAAAAAAGTCAAAGTTAATCATCTTGTCCACATGTGCCTGCAGCCTGTCATCCACCGTTCACATTGCTCTGTCTCAGTATGCATCTTTTTACATCCTCAGCTCCGCTCTTCAGGCATGAAACCTGTCTGATTCTGCTGTTCTGCTCTGGATTTCACTCTTTATTTCTACTTTGATTTCCTCGCTGCTCTGCACAGCAAGCAACCCTCCAGGTTCCCAATGACAACATGATGATAATGTCGCTATCGGGCAATTGCTAACAGTTAAATGGATAAAGTGTGCACAGGCCAGGTTAACATTTCTAATAACAGTTTAATACTTCACTGTTGTTGAAACAGAAGCTTTACTGATCACTGAAATTCCTGTGTCTGTCATCCAGCAGCAGTGAGGTGAAATTGTACAGCTGCAAATGGCGATCTTAATTGGATATTAATTTTAGTATCTATTAATATGAGGCTTTAGATTTTTTTTTTTTTGGTCAAACCTACAGTGGGTACGCCCATCTTTTACTTTATATGTGTGCACCTCATTTCTTTATAGAAATGGCTTTTTCCCTATTGCATGTTTAGTTAAGATTTACTCACTTAACTGAAAATACACAATATTTAAGGCTCAAGGAAAATCAAAGATCAGTTATAAAGTTAAATGAATGCATCCATAGTTAATGAGTAAATAATGCCATGAGAATAATGATCAAATTAGTAGTGATGAAGCATCCCTACCTATTACCAGCGCCTGTTAGTACAATACAGCAGCACATTATACAAAAACAAAACAACAACAAAACAGCATCAAATCATATACAAGAAATTAATTCATATTTTTTTAAGTACTCGTGTAAAACGCTACTGTTAAATTCTAGGATTCTCACAGGTTTTCCAAGACCGTCTGAGCCCATATAATACCCCGCACTGATCTGGGAAACTACAGTTAAGAGGAACTGAGAGAAAGCTGTAAATGAGAAATGTTTAGCCACATTTTAACAACTAGTCAAAGATGCAATTATAGTGTAACATTTCACAGTCAGAAGCGCATTAGTCACATCGCAGCTGTCCACCAACAGTGTGTTTAAGTCCATCATGCTTGATGTGATGACTAGTAAAACTGTTTCCCACAAAGATACCAAACACACAGCATCCAGAGTTATGGTAGCCAGTTGGTGGATGTCATCATGGGTAGTTTATATAAACCAGAAGTCCCAGAGAGACAGAGAGCAGGCTTTGTAAAGGAAACATAGCAGCTGGCAAAACAAATTCTTTAAATATTCTTGAGTCCTTTTTATAAGTGCATGGGCTAGACCGCCGCTGCCAATGCAGAATTATTAAGTGCCAGTCCTCAATACTTTAAAACTTAAGACAAATGTGTGCCAGTGAAACACTTTTTAAGCTGCACTAATAAACCACAAACCCTAAAAAAAAAAAGAAAATCAAAAAAATAAAACGCACAGGAAGAGAATCCTGTTTCAAACCTTCACACTTCTCACTGCCTGCAGCCAACTTAAGCTTCATGTTGGTTCAAACTCCAACAAACTAACGTACATGTGAGAAAAAAAAACCAAAAAAAAAACCCTAAACAAAACACTACATGCACACTTTGGCAGAAGAAAAGTCCCTGATTTGATCACTGAACAATTTGTTTATCACATGCAAACCAAGCATTAAAATTGTGGCCGAGAGGGAACAAGCCTAACACATTAAAAACTACAATTAAAAAGATGAGTATACAGTTATGGTTAAAGAGGGAAAAACGTATACCCTTAGCAGGTAAAAACAACCAGCAACAAATGACATATTACACAGTGTCATTATTTATTTAACAAAAACCAAATCAAAATTGAGAAGCAATGTGTGGAAAAACGAAGTTCAACCCACGATTCAGTAGCTGGCAGAAGCACCTTTAGTAGCAGTAACCTGAAATTACTTTTAGTTTCTTTATGACTATCAGTCTCTCACATCGTTGCGGAGGAATTTTAGCCCACTTTTCTTTGCAATCTTTACAACGTGGCTTCCGTTCATTGAGTCTCCCCCCCCCCCCCACACTTATGTACAGCTCTCCTCACTCCAGGTCCTGCTAGATTAATTAAATTGGTTTGAAGTCTGGACTTTGATTGGACCACTGCAAAACCTTGATTCTTTTCTTTTTCAAACATTCTAACATAGATTTGCTGCTGTGTTGCTGCAATGCTCACCATGCTTCAGCTGTCAGACAGGTGGGCTCATAATTTACTCTAGAATACTTTGGTATAGAGAGGAGTTCATGGTCAACTTGGTGACTGCTAGACGCCTGGATTATTTGGAGTTATTTGGCAAAACAAGCCCAAATCATCACCCCTCTGCCACTGTGCTTGACAGCTAATGTCTAGTGGAGGTGTTTGTGGAGGTGTTTGTGAAAGTCAAAGTCCAGACTTCAACTCAATTGAACCGCTGTGGCGGGATACAAGAGAGCTGTATATAAATGGATCATTGCTAACCTCAATGGTGCGAGTCATACAGAAACCTGAAGTTACTTCAAGTTATCACTATTAAAGGTGTTTCTTCTGGTAAAGGTGGTTTTACCATGACAGTATATTCTGTTTCAGTTTTCTTTATCTCTTAAATCCCAGTGTTATATTATATTTACACCAAATACCAAACACGTTTTTTATGGCCTCACACATTTAGTAAATTTTACACTCATTCTCTAACACTCAACTAGGGGTGACTGACACATCAGGAAACTTTAAGGTTTTATGTGGGTTTAAACAATGCTGGGCGGCACAGCATGAGTTTGTAATTACTGCTGCACTGGAGGGTCAGTGAAGTAGTAGGGGTTAAGCCACTTCTGTCTTTTGCCCTTGGGTCAATGCTGAGGAATGTGTGACTGCGGTAAAATTTCAATCAAGTGAAATGAGAAACTAACCAATGGGACGACTGCACAGGAGATAACCTTTGCATGGATCGGAGCATAATAGCATCAAACTTGGGAGTATGCCTAGTATTAACAATTCTGTAAACTGTGTGCACATTTCAAAAAGCTTGCAAAAGTACTTCATTAGGCTTGCATTTTATGATCAGACATGTTTACTCTTCCAGTCAAAGAGGATGTTGCAATCCGACAACTTCTGTGTACAGTCAGGGATCTGTAGACAGTTTATGGTTCACCTTCAAGCTTGACTTCTCGTTTGCAAACAATTGACACACCAATATTTTTTTAAACAGCTTTTTAAAGTAAATAAGTATCACATAAAAAATTAATTCACATTTTAAAAAAGAAGATAAACAGACTCCGTGATACTTAGTGTTTCAGGATCACTGGTTTATACACACACACACACACACACACACACACTGAATACAAAAACAAATAAAAGTAAATCTAACTGAGAAAGGAGAGTGTGACTGTATCATCCACTCGCTCAGTCAGATGCACTGAGTTTGCTGGGCCTCATCTTTAGAGTTTCTCAAAGTTTAGGAACTTCTTCGCTTCAGTGGTCAGCTCTTCCCCAAAAATACTTTCACCCTCGGCTCACTGTTACCCAGCATTAAGTTAGGTTCAGCAGTTCTAAATAAACAACATGCTTCACAAAACTAGTTAAAGTAAGATAATAATTCTTAGCTTTCTTGCTCTTACCTTCGTAGCTAGTTAGCCTGCTAGCAGCATGCCTCATCTACATCCATACAATCTGCGCTCCATTGGCTCGCAGCCTCCCAGATTTGAGCTGGAAGTTTACTTTAGCTACAGTGAAAAAAAAAAGGAGTGGAAGAAAACAGAATCGAGTCCCAGCGTTACGTCAGTGTAGTCTAGCCGCTTGAATTAACAGGAAAACAACCATTAAGCTGAAGCTGAGTTCTCAAACCGCTAACTTTGTTGGAAAGCATACACCGAGCGCTCACTGAGGCAAAGGAACGCCGAGCTGCCTTCAGGTACCGTCGGAAACAGTTAGCACACGAGCCAACAACAAGTAAATACCATGGTAACCGCGTTGTGCCAAAAAGTGATCATCTTCTAAAAACTGATTTCCAGTGTTTCCATTTGTGTTTTTTTTATATGCAATGTCTTTACTTATATTGGTAAATAGACTAAATAAACAGGATTTACTACGTGGCTTTTAAATAAAGGATATATTACAGTCACTTTGCCAAAAACTGATTTCGGCTTCTACCTTGCAACAGAAATGTTGTTTGTGGCTCAAGATGATTCGATATCATTCATGATGGATACGTTTAACATTTGTTTTACATATTATTGCCAAACAAGTTATTTATACCACTTTAAATACAGACAATGGCTTTTTGGCAAATACCGGAAATCATTGGTAATATGGTTACCAATGATTCACATACATTTACGTGTTGTTTTCGAGCCACGAACTACTCGTGGTTTCAGCCCTGCTGGTTTGGTGTTTCTTACATGAAACAATATAGCAAGAAAAAAAAGCCGCAGTGTTGAGCAATCCTTCACCAGCAGTTAAGCAATTAAGTCTGAGATGTCCAGCAACACTTCTGCAGTTTACATGACTCCTGCTGTGTTGTCACGGGGACATCCTGGGCTTCCTATTGATGCCAAATGTGTAGGGACTGGGCTAATATAGCACACAGAGTTTTTCAAAATGATGGAAATTACAGCTTCCATATTTTGTGGCTGCAAGGAAAGTTAAGTAACGCCTCCCCCCCTCCCCCCCAAAACAACAACAACAACAACAACAACAACAACAACAACAACAACAACAACAACAACAACAACAACAAAAATCAAATGAATGTAGTGTCATCTGGAAAGTGAGAACTCTCTCAAATATAATGAAACAAGGCTCACATATACGGATTCCCTTCACAGGTTAGTGTCCTGTGCGGCAGCTGAGAAACCAAATCTCACAACGCCAGAGCCCAAACTTATACGATACTAAAATAAAATATTCTTCTGCCTTTTTTCATCCAGTGATCAACCAAGACCTGATGTCCATTTAAAGGGACAGAAGATAAGAAATATATAATAAAATTTTTAAGATGATGCAAAATGTTTCTTTGAAACACAGTATTTACATGTTCTAAAATAAAATAAAAATAAAGGGCCTACACGCTCAGCGTGTAGCCACTCGGTCAGCCACTCGGATGTAAGAAATTCCGAATGTTAGATAGGATTGTGAAGGCAGCACCACTTACGGGTAGTGAGCTACAGATGACCAATGCATGAGTCCTCATAAAGAATCATGTATTGGTCATCAAAATATTTTTTTTAAAGTCACAAACAAAGAAACAAAAGCAAAAAGCAAAAACCAAACAACAACAAAACTCTCACTGTGAATCTTTATTAGGATGACTAATAAGAGGTAGGATACACATACATTAGAATTCTATCGAAACGTCCACTAGAGGTCACCCGCACCTTACTCTGAGTTCCCTGTAAACAATGCAGTCCTGTGAAAAACTAAGTACGCTCTCATTTAAGAGAGTGTACTTACGATAGAACACTATCGCTGGGTGATTTTCACCCGAGCAAATACATTTACATGATTTCTCTCTCCCACAGGTGTTAGCGTGTCAAAGAGACTGTGCCTTCACCAGGGAAGTCTCAAATATCCCCACTAATGGGTGGACCAAAGACCAGCTTTCCAGTGTCATTATTTTTTTAGGAATTTTTTTATTCTTGAATTCCTAATCTTTCTGTAATTTTGGAGCATTATTTTAGGGTCCACCCATGACACTTTTTCATTTTGTTAGACATGGTACAGTTGAAAGTAAAAGAAGACAACTCTAACTTGTCATGTGTTGTCATATTTTGATATATTTTGATGACAAGTACTTTTTATTGGTCATATTATATCGGGTAAAAATCACCTGGCATTAGTGATTGTGTTACTATTTATAGCGATAGTGTTCTAGGGTTAAGAAGGTAAGTGGCCGCTGCTAATTAAATGCACTTCATTCATTGATCAACAGTAAGTGTGACCACCTCTATAACTGCAGAAGTTCTGTCAGTTTGCTGGCCTGAAGCATTCAGGCTTGTGTTAACGCAATGCCACAGTCTTTCCAGGAATAGATGTTGAGCAAATTCACTGGAAGATGACACCTTGAAATACTCAGAGAAATTGCAAAAACGCAAGAGTTATTTCTAAGACGCTGCAGGACTCAGCATGTTGATAAGAAAATGAGACTGAACAAATATGGTTTGTTTGGAAGAAAAAAAAAACACAACCTGGCAGCATGTCTTACGTTTGCAAAGTTTCATCTGGATCCACAAACAAGCTGGAGATGTTTGGCCATAATGCAAAGTGGTACATTTGGGGAGAGCAAAAGCACATAAGCACAAACACCTCATACCAAGTGTCAAGCACGATGGTGGTGGGGTGATGATTTAGGCTTGTTTGCAACCACAGCACCTTGGCAGCTTGCAATCATTGAGTAAAGCGTGGACTTCTCTGCATACCAAAGTATTCTAGAATCCAATGTGAGCTGTGCAACAGCTACAGCTTTGCGCTACAAGCAAATCTACAACAGAATTGCTGAAAAGAAGATGTTGGAGTTGCCCATTCAAAGTCGAGACCTCAAGCCTGTTTAGATGCTGTGGTGTGTTAAGAGAGTTGTGCATAGAAAAATACCCACAAACCTCAAGGAACTGAAGCAACGTTCAAAGAATAGTGGAACAAAATTCAAATTCAAATTCAAATTCAAATTTTATTTGTCACGTACACAGTCATACACAGTACGATATGTAGTGAAATGCTTGGACAACTACTCGTGACCTAAAGAAAACAAAAAAAGGAAAGGCTATGAATAAGATAGGAAATAAATATGAAAAATTAAAAAGGGTAAATTTAACTAGGAAGGAATAAAATATAAATTAAGGTTAAAAATGAAATAACTGTACAACACAAATTAGAATGAAGGGTAAATTTAACTGGGAAGAATAAGATAAAATATATAAATTAAAGTTGAAAATAAAATAACTGTACAACAAAATACACAATACACAATATAGAACTATATAAGAATGTATGAAGAAATCTAAATCTAAATAAATATATACACAATAACAGCAGCTGTACAAGTATTAACTGGAAATGAAGAATATAGTGACCAGTGTTGTGCAAAACCAAAGTCCAGAAAGTCCAGTGTGTGTAAGAACCATATGTGTGGGTCAGTACTGTGTGGTGGTGTGATTGAGAGACCGTATCGCCTGCGGGAAGAAGCTCCTCCTCAGTCTCTCTGTGTTGGTCTTCAGGGAGCGGAATCGCTTTCCTGACCTCAACAGAGAGAACAGTCTGTTGTTGGGATGGCTGAGGTCCTTCACGATCTTCCTGGCCTTGGTCCAGCACCGCCTGCTGTAGATTGAGTGCAGGTCAGGGAGCTCGGAGCGGATGGTGCGCTCAGCTGACCGCACAACCCTCTGTAGCGCTCGTCTGTCCTGCATGGTGCTGTTCCCGAACCAGGTTAAGATGTTTCCCGCCAGGATGCTCTCTATGGTGCACGAGTAAAAGTTCCTGAGCACCTTGGAGGGCAGTTGGAAGTCTCTCAAGCGTCTGAGGTGGTAGAGACGCTGTCGGGCCTTTTTCACCACGGTGTTGATGTGACAGGACCATGACAGGTCCTGCGTGATGTGAACTCCGAGGTATTTGAAGCTGTCCACTCTCTCCACTGGGCACTCGTTGATGACGGGGGTCTGGTAGTTCCTCTCCTGCTTAGTGCTGAAGTCCACTATCAGCTCCTTTGTCTTACTGACGTTTAGAAGGAGGTTGTTCCTCTGGCACCAGTTCTCCAGATTCCTAATCTCCTTCAGGTAGGCCGTCTCGTTGTTATCAGAGATCAGGCCCACCACGACGGTGTCGTCAGCAAACTTGATGATGGTGGTGGAGCTGGTAGTGGCCACACAGTCATATGTGTACAAAGAGTACAGCAGGGGGCTCAGAACACACCCCTGGGGGGCTCCAGTGCTGAGAGTGGTGGAGGCTGAGACATGTCCGCCCATCCTTACTGCCTGTGGTCTGCCAGTTAGGAAGTTGGAGATCCACTGACACATAGATGAGCTGAGTCCCAGATGCTCCAGCTTGGTGGTGAGTGTGGAGGGAATTATGGTGTTAAATGCAGAGCTGTAGTCTATGAAGAGCATTTTAACATAATTCCCCCTTCTAGTGTCCAAGTGAGTGAGTGATGTGTGGAGGAGATGAGAGATGGCATCGTCTGTGGAACGATTTGGACGGTAAGCGAACTGTAGTGGGTCCAGTGTGTCTGGTAGTGAAGAAATGATGAAGTCTCTGACCAGGCGTTCAAAGCACTTCATCACTACTGAGGTGAGGGCTACAGGGCGATAGTCATTGAGAGAAGCAGGGTGGGGTTTCTTCGGGACAGGAACAATGATGGACTCTTTGAAGCATGTGGGGATCACCGACTGAGATAAAGAGATGTTGAATATCTCAGTGAACACAGGAGCTAGCTGGTATGCGCAGTCTCTTAGGATACGACCTGGGATGCCGTCTGGTCCTGCTGCTTTCCTGGTGTTCACTCTCTTGAAGGCTCTCCTTACTTCATGCTCGGAGATGACGAGCACGTTTCCGGTGCTGGCAGTATCTTCACAATGAATTCCTTGTGAATTCCTTGTGAATTCCTTCACAATGATGTGAGTGACTGTTCAAGTCATACAGAAACTTCACGTTGCGTCAAGTTATTACTGTATGATAAGGCAACGTCGATTTTCACAGAGTCCTGTACTGTATAGACCGCATAGAGTCCTGTGAAAGCTTTCTTTTTCTTATCACTCTACATTACACTCATAACATATTTCCTCTTATGAGTCCCTCCGTGTAGGAGAAAATATTATGCCTGCGTAGCAGGTTTCAAAACAGAGGTGTGGACTCGAGTCACATGACTTGGACTCGAGTCAGACTCGAGTCATTAATTTTATGACTTTAGACTTGACTTGAAAAAATGTTCTAAGACTTGTGACTTGACTTGGACTTTTACACCAATGACTTGGGACTTGAATTGGACTTGAACCGGTTTACTTGAAAAGACTTGATATTTTACCCCAAATATAAAATTTAACATGCATATTATATAGAGATTGAAAATGTGACGTCATTCACGGGTAGAACCGCAAAGGATTCTGGGAACTCGTGGCAAGCGGTAGTAGCGCACGCAGGCTTTCAATTAAAATCAGTTACACAGCGATAAAAAGAAACACAAAAATGGCAAGAAGCTGTTGTATCATTAACTGCAATAGCCGGTCGCATGACAGCCACGGGAAGCCGACGGGTAAAGAGATCGGTTGTTATCGGATTACGTCGTTGAAGAGAAATTGTTCGAGCCATGTTTCCGAAGTAACAAAGACGCGACTGGATTGCAGCCATTCAAAGACCAAATATAACGTCCCAGAACACTCCAGCTCACAGGTTAGTCTGCTCCAAGCATTTACACGAAGGTCAGTGTTTTTTAGTAGTTAATACGTCATTTTCATAACATAATTAGTGATATAGGTTACAAGCAAGTCTGGCGCTGAACAGAAATTGTCGCGCTATGCTCCTTTATTTATTGTGCATAAATAGTGAATTGTCCTGACACAATATTGCGTTTCGCTTCTGTTATTATGGTACATTGACAAAAACATATACTTTTATTCACAGGATAAAACAGGTTTGTATCACTAATTGCCCAGTACGATTACAGCATACAATATTATTGTCACTGCTACATTTCTGTGATGCTACCAGAAATTATTTCCACTACTAATTAATTACCGTTGAGCTCAAAGGTCCTATTAATAAACGGTTAAGGAATGTGTATTTATGACGACGATTTGTGAGACTGGTAAACTTACCTTTGTTCGTACGATGGTCTTTCGTTCTACACGGTGCATTTCAAGGTCCTGCACCCATCCGTCGGTAAACTGTACCTGGGCTTGTTGCAGTGACCTGAAGTTACTAAACTTCATGAGTGTATGCACTCACTCCAAGAACCGTATAATTATAAATATGCATATAAATATGCTACGATGAGATAGCTGACTTCATCTAACTAGCAAATGTTGTCCAGGCTACGTTGGTGATACAGTTTTTTTTAATATGTATGATATTTTTGTCATGCGATTTTAAAGCTGGTCCTACAACCGCATCCAAGAATAACATGCAGCTTATCTCAGAACTGTCGGTGAAAATTATTCTTGGAGCTAAGTTTAATTGAGCTGCATTTTAAAGAGGTGCAATTTCACAATTTGTGTATATTTTCTAAGTTCACTATTTTGTATGTGTTGAGAAAAACACAGATTTAAAATTACATGGTCTAATATTTACATTTAGCATATAACTGCAACATTATTTTTTCGTTGTTTTTTTTTTTTAAAGACTCGAAAGGACTTGAAATTCAAAGTTTCAGACTTGTGACTTGACTCGGACTTTTACACCAGTGACTTGAGACTCGACTCTGACTTGCCTGACATTACTTGAGACTTGACTTGAGACTTGAGGATAAAGACTTGAGACTTACTTGAGACTTGCAAAACAATGACTTGGTCCCACCTCTGTTTCAAAACTAACAAAGGCCAACAAATGAGGTTTATTTAAAAAAAGGAATGATTCGAAGAAGACAATTTTCCGGTAAGTCTAATAAATGTTTAGGACAACCACAATAAAAATCTCCAGCTGAATATCCACTACATTTTCAATTCAGGGTCATCAGTGTCACAGATCAAGAGGCAGTACATGCTGGACAGGCCATCAGTCTATTGTCGGGTCATCGCACAGAAACACTCACACTTGTAGCCAGTTTAGAATCATCAGGTAAACTAACGTGTGTGTCTTTGTATTGTGAAGAAGCTGGAGTTTCAACAGAGCACCCACTCAGACGTGGGAAGAACATGCAAACTACACAAGAGAGTGGTTTCAAAACCAGGACCTTCTTGCTTCGTGGTGACAGTGCTAACCACTGCGCTGCTAAATAACATAATTCTGAATATTAAATGATGTAACCAGTCGATTTTTTATAGTTTTTTTTAAAGTTTTTGTTCAGATTTTGCAGGTGGTTTTAATCCCAAACATCAAGCCATTATGTGCCCTGAACACTGAGTGACATAATCATAATAAAATCCTGAGTTGTAAGTCAGTGTAAAGCAGATGATGTTTTCATCTGGATGTGTTATTGAAAGAGGATATAGCCAGTTTTTAATAGTAAACAACGTCTGTCTGTCTTTTTTTTTCTTTTTTCCTCAGCACTTCCTTGCTTCTTGTAATCAACAACATGTAACCACATCAGTTGAGGTGTTGTTTCATTTTTCCGGTAGACAGAAAAAATCTGAAACATCTCTTTTCTTTTTTTATTCTAACAGCAGCTATCTTTAAAAACATAGCATACACATTATTCAGAAACACAGTTCATGTAGAATTATTATGAAAACTTTCAGTATAAGCCAAATGATCTATTCCTGTTAGCAAAGGAAAGAAAGTTGCTAAATCTTATTCAGGGTTCCTTACAGGAAAGTCTCAAAGGCATATCTGTGCAGGTGCATGATTTTAAATCTTTCAGTGTTTATTTGAGACGCCTTGTTTATCAAATGTTGCTCATGCAGGCTTCGTTTATGAGATTATAAAAACCACAGCCAGTCGTCTCATCTGAGGCTTACAATGCTGGCATGATCTCATTGCAAATGTTGTATGTGTTTGTGGTCGAAAGGGGGTGTAAACATTTTTTAGCTGCTCACCGTTATTTTGCAGTACTGCTTGAAGTGGGGCAAAAACAAAAAAAGAAAGAAAAAAAAAGTGATGGCTACTTTGACACTACTGTGCATGTACTTACGTTCATACTCATTTTATATTTGTTTTTGCAATTAGTAACATTAATATTTGAATGAAATGCATTTATTTGCCGTTTATGCCTTGAAACCTCTTTCATTAAAACTCTTTAAAGAAGCTATGATCCAAGCCAAAACAAGGGACAACTACAGGAAAAATAAAGTAAAAATAAAAACTAATATTAAGTGTAAATCCAGCATAATTGAAAGAATAAGTAGAAAGTTGTGTTGAGTAATCAATCAATCTGATACTTGCAGAAGTTACATAAATGGCCTTTTTGTGAAGACTGAAACATTAACCAAAAATATTTTGAAGATTACACTCACGGACCAACAGCCACAATGGTTCTAGTTAGCTTTGATGTCAGCATTAAAATACAACACCACTGTTTTATTATTATATTTTCTTTTCTTAAAATGACTTAACGGCTCAAGAATAAACTTACTTTTAATTTTAAAAACGAACAGAAACGTTCACACGGCATAGGGCACGACTGTTTTAGCCCATAGGGGTTTTGTAACAAGTGCAGGGGAAAGAACTGCAATAATGCTATGAGAACACTGCAAGTTCATAGTCACGCCAACACTAGAAAGAGAAACTGGCAGTTCAAACGTAAGAAAGGTTTGATAAAAACCAAGTGCCAAGGTCTCACCTTTCAATTTGCGTGTGCTTGACTGGCAGAATGACGACTAAGTCATTTCCTTACCCGAAGAGTTTGAGCTTTAACATTTGCATTTCTTCCATAGATTTTCTGCTGTGAATGTAGAAGTGTCAGAATTAAATCAGTTGGGGGTAGATATCAGGTAGCAGACATTGCCTGTAAAAGTTATTTTATGATTTTCTTTTATAGTTGTGTCATATAAAAGTGATACATTGCAAAATGTTCACAGCTTTTAACTGAAGCGTAGACAAAATAATCTGATAACATTTCGTATTTGAAATGTATTTTAGTTTTGGGTTAGAGATAAAATCTGGCTGTGTGAAAATAGCATTTAGTTAGCGTTGACCTCACAGGTTAAGTCCACGTGACTTTTAGCATTAACAACAACATGGGCTGCACTGAATTAATTGCATTTAAGAAAAAATTATTTGCAAATAAAGTTTAATCTTTGAAGAAAACATTTTTCCATCATTAGCATGCTTTAGCATTTGTATGCTGACTTCATAGGCGAAGTGTGAGAAGCATCTCCTGTTACCCACACGACCCATGCCATCTTTAAAAATAAGACAACAAAAAAGGGAATGAATCATTATATATTTTCAAGAACACATGTCATCTTTGTGAAACATTTCACATTTAGTCAGTTAAGAAAAATATTATGACTAAGTGTCCCAGAGCTGTTCGTTGAGCCCGAGAGCTGCAGCACTTGGCACCTCTGGTTCCCTCTTTGCACATCGTCTGTGATTATCTGCAAACATTTCATCAAAGCAACCTGTGCAATAAATGCAAAAACAAGTTTAACTGAAATGACTTTGGCAAACTGGTGCAACAAAAAAAAAAAAAACCCAAACCAAAAAACACAGAAATAACTGCATATTAACATAAAGGGTTTGGATTTTGACTGTTTTTAGATCGCAAACCACCTAAACATGATTCACTCACAGTATATATACACCTATTTTTTAGTAAAGACCATTATCTATATCAGGCAACATACATGTCCACTGTGTCTATATATTTGAATAGAATAGACTAATGTTTCTCAAGTGTGTGCATGTGCGCTCCACACACAAGATACAGCTGTCTAACAGCTGTGATTTTTATATGCCAGAAACAGCAGGTAAAATATTTGTGCCAGCATTATAACCAAAGCTGGTAAGATATATCTAAAAGCAGGAAAGGGGAATTCGTGACTTCCCTATTCTCACAGCCAGCACTGAGTCTGTTTTTTCACATGATTCAAATCACTCATACAACTGAAAAACAAGTGGGCAAGCATGAACATTTGAACTTTCACACACCTGACGTCCCCTTTGCCATCATGCGAATGCATTTGACTTCTGAGAAACTGCATTTGGGGCACGTTATGTCTGAGTTGGGGTCAAAAGGGTGTGTGTGTGTGTGTGTGTGTGTGTGTGTGTGTGTGTGTGTGTGTGTGTGTGTGTGTGTGTGTGTGTGTGTGTGTGGGTGAGGGGCTACAATGCAAATGTAAATGTAAAAACGATTGTAATATGTAATATGCAACTTTTAAACATTTGTGTTACAGATAACCTGACCTCTCCACCACACATGAACATAAATAAGTAAAAGAAAATTTGAAAAAAATAAGAAAAAGGAAAAAGCAACCCCCACTCACTCAACAAAACCAAACTGTTGCTTCCTGTTGCAATTTTCTGTGTTGGTTGACCTCGGGTTGCCAGCTCAGTGCCTCCTTATATGTGTCAGCGCACTTTTTTCTCATGTTCACCTTCTCATCTCTGTTCGGTTTCTGTTGCAGTTCACATGGAGATCACTGACCCTATACTTCATATTTTAGCGAGAATCCCACATCACTTCTGTTTTTTTAAAAATTTATTTTATATATTATCACCTATTTGGGCTCCATGAAAAAGAAGATATTGATTCATATCAGTACTAAAATGATAAAACTGTTTAGGTAGAGTTAAAAGACAAAGTATAACATAACAAGACAAGGAAGTTGGGTCCCTTGTAAGACCCTAAGCTTCACACCTAGCAGAACTATGCTGCTCTGCTGCAATTAGAGAAGTATTGTTTGTTCACATTTTAATGCAGTTGTGTAATTTCTTTGTGCCAAAATATGCGTTATCATTGTAGGTTAAAAACCCCCAAACCAAAACAAAGCCAGCTTTAATAAACGTGTGAGAAATAATGTGTGAAAACACACACTTCCTCTGTAAGGACAAGACAAACTTTTACTCTACAGTGAACTCATCTCTCAGAACCTTCACAGACATCTCTTATTTATCTATTCTTCATTAGTGAACTGGCTCAACTGAAATTGTACCGCTGTGACTTATATTAGTTATTATTGTTATTTTTAGTGTTATGTAATTAACTGTGAAAATTAAATAAAACTCTGGGGAGAGTTTTTTTAATAAAAGTTTTCAGTGTGCAGCCTTTTATGTTGATGACAAATTTTTTGTTGAGTTTTAATTAAGTTACGAAATACATCTGCAGATCATTATATTTTAATTTAATTTAATTTTGGTTTAATTTTATATTTAAATTAAACCAAAATAATAAATTATGTCATTTAGCGCTATTAACCATAACTACTGTAACTACTGTAATTAAGTGTAACTGTAACTAAATTTAACTACTGTTTTTAGCAGATTTTTAGTCATAGTATCAATTCATCACAGAAATCTGAGGCTTTATTAAAGAGGATTCAGTTTTAAGTCCCACAACATTTTTGTTCAGATTTTATTTATTAACTGCAACCATATTATGCAAATATAGAAAATAATTATAATAGTTATAAAAATGATACACAGAAGACACAGAATATTTTTTGATTTTCATTTTCCACTTTTCCAAATGATCTGTTCAGCTACAAATGTTAAATGTTATTTACATTTCTAAATTAATGCAACTGTAGGATATTGTCTGTTAATGCAAAATATTTACAACATTAATACATTTCATACAAAGCAGATATTATGGGAAAATTGCAATTTAAGAAAAATCCATATCATACTTTTCCAAGTAATATATGCATGCTTGATATGTTAAATACAATAAAAGGCCAAAAACAAATTTGAAAGTATAGTATCATAAAAATCAAAAAACAAAACATATAATGATGCACAAACAAGATGTTAAATTGATCTTAAGGGTGGCAGTAACATTATTACTTTAACACCTCCAGAGTTCACCATATCAATCTTCCTCCTACTAAACCATTTGAGTTTGACTTCTCCCACCAGTTGTTCCATTGCTCTCTGAAGTGTAGCCGTTGGTGAATGAAGCTGAAGAGTTGAAGCTCTGCAGCATCTTTGACTTTCCCAAGCAGGTTTTGTACATCATCTCAGCACGTCGTCTGAAGTGATGGTCCAAGAAAAAGTAAATGGCTGGATTCACGCAGCTGTTGAGGAATGCCAGGCAGCAGGAGATGATGAGCCCGTTTTTAAGTTGTGAGTTAACTTCACAGCTGGTTTCAACGTCTGCGAGACGTAAAATAACTGTGATGGATTTAAAAACATTGTAGGGGAGCCAGGACACCACAAAGGCCACTATGATGCAGAGGACCATCTTCAGGGAGTGCTTGCGGCGCGCTTCAGCACGAGGATTTCCCGCAGCAGCACAGTGCTTGTTGAGGTGCATGATGATGGTGCCATAGCAGAGCATAATGATAAACACTGGGAAGATAAAGGTGAGTAAGGCCATGACCAGGCTTATTCCAAGAAAAAAAGGTGAACTTCGATCTTCTGTACAGAAATTGCCATCTTTCTCTACTTTCCGGTACACCAGAGATGGGATGCCAAGCACCAAGGAGCTTGCCCACACTGCAAGACAAGTGGCACGAATGCACAAACTACTCCTGAGGTACCTCGAATCCATCAGCTTCACAACAGCCAGGTAGCGATCAACACTCATGCAGGTAAGGAAGAAGATATTGGAGAAGCGGTTCACAGCAATCATGTAGCTGCTCATCTTGCAGAGAAAGTTGCTAAATTGCCCAAAGTTCCAGTAATTTTTCTTCATTGCAGAAATGGCCCACAGTGGCAGCGTCAGGACAAAGACGAGGTCAGCCAGGGCCAAGTTGACAACAAAGGTGTCCACGAGACGACCACCTCTCTTCTTGTTTCCCACCACTAGGATCACAAGGAGGTTGCCCACAAATCCTGTGAAAAATATCAGGAAATAAATTGTAGGCAAAAAATACTCTGAGCCATTAAGGGTTTGTTCACACTCTTCCTGGAGATCATAAAGCGAAAAATTGTCAGTGTAGTTCTCAGAAATGTACAAATAGTCTACAGGAGTTGTGTATCCGTCCATTCTGGAAGATCACACAGAGGCTCTGTAGTGCAGCCGTTGTATTGTGGCAGAGTGGTTAATCTAACCATGTCAGCATGCAGCTGCTTGATATTACAAGTGCTAACCACAGAGAATCCTATTTCAGCTCTCTTCCTCTCACTTTACTGTGCTGCGTCTCCGTCTCTCCGTCTCTCCGTCTGCCAAAAACAAACAAACAAAAAAACTTGACACACATTAATCAAACTTGCTATACAATAACGTGATGTTCCAATATTACAGTGCATTATTATGGGTACAGCAGATTGTATGAGTGCAAAACTTTTGCATTTAAAGTATAGAACTCCTACAAATGTTTTCCTTCTGAAAAACTTTGAAGTCTTATACATATTTATGCAACTTTCTACTCTAGATTGTTATACGATGGTGCCTATATTCATAAAAAAGGACAGATTTCACCTTTAAATTGCTTTACATGAGCGCATTTTCTTTTTCCTTTATCAAAGAAATTGTGTATTGATGTGCCACACCAGTAGGGGGCAGTTTGATACTGTATGTGGTGACCTCCCACTTAATGTCAGGGGCTGTGATTCCTGAGAAAATGCCACTGATCTACTTCAAAGCAGTAGAAACAGACAGGATATACACTGTTTGGTTCTTGTTTCTATGCTTTTTCCTGTCAGACTTGATATTTGAACTGCTGATCTCACCTCTGTTTTATTTTGTTTTATAGAGAAAGTAAGCTTTCCATTACTTAAAATTCAGCGGTGCATTCATCTTTGTTTGTGCAGATTTTTGCGGATTTTAACCTGCTTACACCTGCCTGCACGACTCTTACTATTTAAGTCCAAATCTTTCATTAAACAGTATAGTGATCATGATTTCAGTTATGCTGTGTTCAGACAATGTGACTGCATAAGTGCACACATTTGTAATTGTGTGACAGCATATTATACTGTTGAATTTTAGGAAGCAGCTGACCTACATGTCTGAACTTAGATATAGAAGTTCTTCATTGTACAACTGTAAACACATTTGTGTGAAACCCTCAGAGTGCCAAGGAAATGTATATGACCAAAACCTCAAAACCAAAAAAAAGAAGAAGAACAAAAACGAAAACATGTATCTCGCGAACCAGAGATATACTCGGTTACGCCTGAATACCAACAGAGTCAGCAGAGGATATTAGTCATAAAACCAAGCAGACACTAAAGAGATGTGTGTACATTGTGCACAGATGTTTCCACGCATAACCACAAAAAACGACCATGAGCAACACTGAAAATCACTTTTGTCAAATAAATGGACTTCAGAGTTTGATTTTGGAATTTGAGTGGACCCTTGTTACCGGAAAGGAAACTGTCATCACGACTACCTCGACCACGACAGGGCAGACCAAAGGTGAAACGAAGTCCCTGGTCTGGCTCGTTGCTGTTGTGTTAGAGCCAGAAAAAGTGAGGCTGGCCACATCTTATAGGAGCCTGGAGAATGTGTTATTGTTCTGCGGAGAGTTTCAGTTAAGAAAGCGCAGTGAGTGAATGACCTTCTTATGGGATCCCTGCTCCACTTTCTAGCATTGTACGTTATTCAAACACTCCTTCACTTTGTAGTGTCAAGGTGATGTGTGGATATACTCATCACGGCAGAAAATCCTGTCAGTGCTCATTGTTTGGTTCGACGTTGTTCTCCCTCACACTCAGCTGTACCTTTTCCATGGAAAAGTTTTAATTATTTCTCCTGCATTCTTGCTGCTCTGTCAGTGGAACGCTACATTCCTCTCCTCGAATAAGTGCTGTCTCACTCCAATTGAGCAGAGTAAATGTGAGAGCCAGTGAATGGAGCAGCCTCAATAGGAGAAAATAAACAATTGCATTGGTCCATGGGTGCAGCGGGGGAGAGCGGATGAGAGGAAGGGAAAAAGGCCTCCCTAACGTGCTAAGATTCCCATGGATACTCAGTCCTTTTTCTGTTTGGAGGAGGATCTCGTAAAGTACTTCAACAGTGGATGATTTCTCTTTTCCTTTTACTCTGTTTTTATTCGAGGAGAGAAAGGGTGGTATGTGTCAGGGTGATTGTTAGACATGGTGGTGGTGGTGGGGGGTCACATGCACACATGTGCGCTCTTGTACACACACACACACACACACACACACACACACACACACACACACACACACACACACACACACACACACACACACACAGATGTACAATTTGCTCCTCATTTGTCAAGTGTTACGTTTAAGAAGGGAGTCCATTGTTTGGGTGTGAAAGGTTCTTGTTTTAGCAGTTTAACTGAATCAAAAGTTCCCCCAACACAAAGGGTTGCGCAGCCCCAGTGCTCTATTTTACCTGATCCCTGATGTCTGAAATACTCCACAGTTTTAACCCACTTTTTGTCTCATTTACGTACAAAACCAAATGATGCAAAACGCAGAATAACATCTGAATGCTCACATATACGTGATTACGTAGATTTAAAGTGTGGGGGATAAATGAGTCAAAAACAACTAAAAGAGTCATTCCTGTGAAACTTGGGTTAAATGTCATGTAAGCACAATTCCCAGGTGTCTGACTCTCCTCTGTCATTGTTAAGAGTTCACGACCCAAGCAAAGAGTTGGCAATGTGAGTAACAGAAGACAACAGTAGATGTTTTTCCCCGGGCTGTCAAAGTGAGGCCTGCAGGCCCACAGCAGGTTAAGAATGCATTTTCTTTATCAGCAGTTCATGTCATATCGCGAGTAGTGCATTTCTCTCCCACTATTACAGCAGACTAGAGACTAGTCACACTCCCAAAGTTGGCTAAAGTTACTTTTAATAGTCACTTGATAATTGGAGCATTTAGAAATAATGTTTTATATTACAATGTCACCTACAGTGAGAGGTAGGTATTAGAGAAAATCAGTTTAGCTTGTACATGTTGGTTATTTTTTTTCCTGTGTAGCCAGCTGTAGCTACATTTACCTCTGAGCACACTGACCTCATTGCATACACGCTAGTAGAATTTCTTCCACCACATAAAAAAAACGAGCAAAACGTGTTTTTCCCCTGAGCGACATCTTTAAACATCTAAAAGATAGCTGTGGTACCAGCATCATTCTCCTCTTCAACGCCCATGCTGTGTATCTGCTCTTAATGTGCACAAACTTCCTCAGATTTGAAGTGGAGCTGCTTGGTTGTAAAATAATGTGAATGTTTCCACAGTGCAATGACTGCCCTCTGTGCCAGCTTGCTAGGTGACCTTAACATACACTCTTACAAAGCCTACATCGTGAATGTGTTGGGGATTTCCTTTGGCCACAATAAAAGAACCATGCAGTTACATTTGCGATAGTTTGCTTGACAAAGTAGCTAACTGATTTGTAGAACTGCTAAATGAATGTTCAGCATTACTTGCTCCAACAAATAGTAATGCGAGAACTTGCCCTGCAAATGCCCTACTTTGAAATGTCTTCCCATCAACACAGATTGCTGAAAAAGATAAAGAAAAAAAAAAAAAAAGACAATTAGAGAAGAGAAACCATCATCATCTTAATAGAAACACTACTAACACTTACAAAATGTTTGGCCCTTAATCATTTTCTGGCTCCATAAATTCGGTCATGTAGGTGGTTAATTAGGTTTTTAATATAATATCCACATTTTACTCTAGTTTTTAGTTTGAAAGTATTAGTGGCGATGTAGTCTGGGGTGGTAAATATCTGAAGATACCCGGTTAGTGTGAGTGTGTCATTAGGTGAACACTGAAGCTGTGCCCACAGTCACTTATTCATTACCAACAAAGAAGTTGGTTCAAAGTAGTAGTGACAGGGAAATGTGGATGGGAATTTTCTCCTTTCTATAAACTGTGTAGAAAAAAGAATACATGTTAGAATAACAGTGTATTTGTATGTGTGAGTTATCACAATCATTAAAACATAATTACTGAAATCTGTCAAACCCCCCCCCCCCCCAAAACCTTGTTGCTATCTTGGTCACAGTATCTAAAGCAGTGAAAATGGTCATTATATGTAACATTCCAGAGAGGTTTTGGTATTTAATTTAATTTTAGCAAAGGCACCTTGCATGAGTAAATATTGGTTCATGTATGAGGGACTTTTTTGGTTTGTTTTTGAAGTTGTTGGTCATTAGTTTGATGGCACTGTATTGTGGCTGAATTTAATGTAATGACTAAACACCAATAAAAAGACCACAAGTGGAATACAACACTATTACTGCTATTCTTCATGATGATGCAATGGAAAGAAGACTGCCGTCTATTTGAATTTTTTTTTCATTCTTGATTTTGCAAGATCTGCTTTAACCTTTTTCATCATGCCATGCATGTCACTGTTTATTTTGATCAGTTCAAGGAACATGACTAATGACGCTAATCCACCTGCTTGTTTTTGCAAAACGGGAAATAAGCTACATGACTCAAGGTGACTTGATATGGACTGGAAGCTTAAATGTGTACAGGTTAGATTTTCATCCCCCAGCATTTAGCATACATGCTGCTGAATCACTCAGGGAGTCATGTTTCATCTGCTTTTGACATAAGAAGCAGGCACGAGAGAGGACGGAGCAAAGAACTCTTTCAGCCGGATCACATTTTTATTTCAGCAGTTTCATAATGTGCATACAACATCATGTCATGTTGTCATGATGAGCATATATTAAAAAATGTGCAAATAATGCAAAAGAAAATTAGCATTTGTGCATTTGTTTATTGATCTCTCGCTACAGTCTCACAGTGTTTTAATTATAAAACACATTTGGTCACAAAGTGCTCTACAGCAAAATAGACTAAAACAAATAAAAATCCCAGGAGGAATCCCAAAGAACATAATAGACAATTAAAGTATAGCTAGCATTTAAAAGTAACCTAAAAAAAGGGATTAAAGATTCAGTTATTAATGAATTCTAGACTGATTTAATTATTGTGCTATTCTAGTTAAGCCTTGGTTGAAGTCAGAAACACAAACATTTTATTGACTAAATTAATGTTATTGGTGTTAAGTTGTAACTTTTATTACTTTTCACTTAAGTTCTGCATGAAGTCCAGTTTATGAGTCCATTGGAGACATATTGCATATTCCCTAATCGGTTTGTTTTAGACACTTTATAATCTAGTCATTATGTTGTGTAAACTTCAATCAGCTTCAAGCAGATTGGTGATAATTAAGGGAATAAAAAGCAACAGATTTGCAATCTCATTCCTAATGATAATAGCAATGAGATTGTGGATGTTTGTTGGCTTACAGGTATAGTGCTCCTGCTGGTTTCGCCTCGTCTCCCAGGGGAAATTTTTAGGAGCAGATGGTTGCCTGAGTGGACGAGTGTTAGCTAACAGTAGATGATCTTCTCAGCAAGAGGCCATCATGCTATAGTTTGCCCTTGTAAAATGAAGAACAAGGTTTTATCTAAATGTAACAAAAGATGTGACAATGCTTTTGATTACTGACCAGCAAAACAGGCCACGATTGGTCGATGACATTTGTCACGAGACCTGTAACCCAATCTGATCCCAGGGTGATACGAGAACGATGAAAGCCTGAGCTGTGGTCATGATAATAGAGACAGAGCCAGCCAGAGGTGGCAAAAGTACAGACTTTCTTTACTTAAGTAGAAGTACTGATTCAACTTCTATACTAAAGTAAATGTGAAAGAGTACAAGCAATGAAATTGAATGAAAGAAAGTAAAAAGTAGCTCTTTGAAGGAAAATTTTACTAACCATTTTTGACCTGACATTTTTGCAGGTACCTTGAACCTTGCGCTATATTATTACAATAATAAAATAATATTCTAATTCTAATGAATCTGTTATGTAGGACACATACAGTGAAAGAGAATTTTAAACAATAACAATTTACCCACATTGAAGAGAATGGCTTTCCTCCACACCTAAACAAAAAAATGAGCTTCAGTAGATTTTCTCGGTGTACAGGCTGTGATCAGCTGACCTGCTGCTCTTTGTGGGTTCACAGAACTAATCTGAGCAACATGTCAGCAGTTTCACAAGCTATCTTGACTGATGTTTATCCTCTACTCTGACAGTATAGAGTTTATACTGCCTTCATACTAGACAGTATATGGTTGGTATAAAGTTCGTTTCCAGTGAATTAATCTAAGCATTTGCATCTTAAATGCAAATTACATGCAAATTCATAAAATCTAAATCTAACCATAAGCACCAGAGACACTGTGCACCAACGCAGTGCTTTAATGCAAGCTAACCAGTTTATCCAGGGTAAAACTAACCAGAGTTTTCATGCAACATTTCAATAACACAAAGTTAGTATAGCTTAGTTTGTTTTGCAGGACGTTTCACAAAATGAAAATGCATAATTATATGTATGGACGTTTGCAGATATATGCGTATGTATATGTGTATATATATATGTATATGTAGTGTGTACGTGTGTGTGTACATGTCTATACTCATAGATACTTATAGATATCTATTATTTAGATATCTATAGTAATAGTAGTGATACAATAGTTAAATTTATTTCTTGCATATTTCCACAACCCTCTATCCATAATCACATACGGTGTATGCTACCGTTGTATGTAGTGTATTATGATTATTTTGTATTTTTTTGTATTTTATTTGTATTTTTTGTATTTTCCTTCTGCTATCTGAACCTAAGCTGAGGTAATGCACACATTTCCCCACCATGGGATCAACAAAGTCTTATCTTATCTCTTATCTTAAGTTAACAAAACACATCATGGACAATATGATGTATGTATATCATATGTTTTTATAATTTTAATCAATATATGATTAAAAGTATGGCATTACATGTAAGCTTAAAAGCAGCAGTTTATCAAGTGTCACTGAGCAGTCCTTACCTTTAAATATAACCTCTCTTCTTCATCTGCTGTCTTGTCTGTCTTCCTACGTCTTTCTGTTTAAATTTCCCTCCTGGGAAATTCAGACCTTTAGCTACCAACACGCAGCCTGATAAACTGCACACAAACAGTCTCTGTGTTTGCTGATGTTTCTTCAGCTGATAGAAACACTAAATTTGAAGTTACCTGACACCTATAATTCTGTCACTATCTTCATGCTTCCTCCTCTTCTGTAATGCTAGCTATTCTGAAGTACTGCGACCACAACTTGCGGACACCTGCACTCGTCCGGCCTACTTTGACTCCAGAGTATAAACCCTATAAATGATGCCATCAAACCTAAAGTAATTAGTCTGTTTTGAAAATGTAAGAACAGATATTTGTTTAAAAGTTAAGAAAGTAAAAGTAAAAAGTTGTCAGAACAACAAATACTCAAGGAAAGTACAGATACCTGGAAATTCTACTTAAGTACAATAACAAAGTATTTGTACTTCGTTACTTCCCACCTCTGGAGCAAGCACTTTCCTTCTGAAATCAATGATAAGCGTTTTCCTTATCATTATTGTCAGTATGAGCACTTTTACCATCTGAGCTGGCAGAACTACCGGCCTCCCGGTGAGGCGATAATGTGTCTCACTTTCTATGAGCTGGGACCGTTCCCACTCTGTGTTTTGTCAGTAGAACATATTTCATTCTCAGTTTTGTCATTAGCTGTTTAGACCTGTTCATTTCCAGAGTGTTTTAGGTCACAAGGTCAGAGGACAGGCTCCCCCAACACCTGGGGGACAGAGTTCATCACTCAGTGAGCCATTAAGAAACAGAAGTCTGAACAAGACCAAAGACAGACCTATCACTTGTATAGGGGGTGATCAGAGAGAACATGCATTTGTCTAGAGGCATGAATCAGGGGCGCCACCAAGTGGGGGCCAGGGGGGGCACTTGCCACGCCCCACAATTTGCTGCCCCCCCTCAGCAAGACTGATCTATGTTGGTAATAATGTGATAAGGCTGTAGAAAAGGTGGTGCCAATCCCAGGGCAGATCACTTGTGCATCTAAGGGCCAACACAGAGACAGGCAACAGTTCACACTCTTACATGATCTGATACTTACTCGTCTTTCCTGAACAAGTTTGCTCTTAAACTTAACTCCATTCTGGGAAAGTGAATGCTTCTGCTTCTGAATTTCTTTTTTTGCCATATTTTTTTTTGTTTTTAGTGTGCCGTGCCAGTATTTTTAGTGGCCCCCATATGAAAAAATTCTGGAGGCGCCCCTGGCATGAATGTGAGCAAATGTGTGCTTTTAGGTAGGAAGAGGGCGGGGACATGCACAAGCATGGATGCATTGTTGATTTTGCAGAAGAATTGTTTTCTGAAGAGAAAGGGGGTGGATTCATAGGTGGGGTTGATGAATGTGTTGATGGTGGCATTTTGATAGGGGTAATTTTGACCTGACAGGGCCCAGGCTCTCTCATGAATCAAAATGTGTCAGCCAGTCGCTGGAGATGGAGGGTCGCTCATTGTGGCTCTGACACCCGTGTGAGGGGCTGAGGCTGCTGGGGGTCAAGTGTGACACCTCATTAGGACGATGTTGATTTAGTGTGGCCACAGCGCAACAGACCTCCTCCCATGGGGTATGGAGAGGCGTGTGAGTGAGGGGGGTGGGGAGCACCTCACACTGGACAGAGAATGGGGGCCTACTGCTCTTCGTCCGCAAGGCCATCATCTGACAGCTTGCAAATCACGCACCTCGACCCCTCAATCCCCCCCCCCCCCCCCCCCATTTAATTTCCACCCTATCCGTAGTTTTAAACATGCATTTCATTGAATCACAAAAGAGCTGCGTCCAGTTTCTGAGGGATATAAAATGTGTTTTCTGTTTTCTTTGAAGGTTGAAGGTCTGGTCTGGTCAGTTTTTCACCTCAGTGAGCCTACCACCCCTGGCAGAGCAATTCTGGTCTTTCACCTTTGAACTTTCAATTTGAAGTTTTCCATGATGTCAAGATTGCTTCTGACAAGCTGCAGTTGCGCTCTCAGCTCAAGTGCAAACATGTCATTTTAAGGAATGAGTGTTTAAGGTTTACAAGCAGCCCCCCTGTCATGTGTTCTAAATTTGTACCTAACTGTTTTGAGTAGATGCTACTGACAGAAATGTTGGAAACAACAAAATGTTGTTTTACTGTGTGAACTCACAGCTTGAGTGTTTCTTTTTATGTCATGCTTAAAGTTCCGTTTTGTCTCAGCAGTTAATCCCCTTTAGGGCAACTTTTTTTATCAGCACGCTGTCAGACTATTAGTGGTTTATATGACACTGAGCACTGTGTCATATACAGAGATGAATGTTATATGTCACCATCAAACATCAATGTGATTTATGTAACTCTGACTGCGGCGAAGCTAAAAGTCATTTCCGAACTTTGATTTGAAATATATTTGAGTATTAAAGGTTGTTGCATAAGTAGAACTACACATTAAGTCACAATACTGATTCCTGCACGCCAACAGCAACCACTCCTCAATTTATTCTTAAGGTTTGTTACTAACAAGAACTTCATTTTCTTGTTAGTTACTTAGTTTTCATTTTCTTTCTTCATCTATCTATCTATCTATCTATCTATCTATCTATCTATCTATCTATCTATCTATCTATCTATCTATCTATCTATCTATCTATCTATCTATCTATCTATCTATCTATCTATCTATCTATCTATCAGAATAAAATAGATTGATAAAAATGCTTTAACCATTATGGTAGAGTAACAGTAAGATTAAGTAAGTATGAAGACTGATTGTGTTAAGTCTAAACTTTGACCTTTAGTTGTAGTGCCCCCCTCTGGTCAAGTTGTTATACTGCATTTAAAATCGTCCATGTGCAGCTTTTGCAACTAAAACTATTCCTGCTGGTTTATGCAACCTTTACAGGAACTGCACATATCAATTAAAAACCTTTACTTGACACGTATTTATTAACAACAAACGTGATCATTATCTGAAAGCCAACATTTAAATAAGATCATGCAAACTGGTGCGCACCATTATGAACCATCATCTCCATTCTTCTTTGATGCTTGACACATCCACTCCTGACAACAGACTGGTGATGCATCTCATTGGCACAGAATTCATTGAGAAAATTAACATCTGTCTTAATGTCTCTCCAACTGCTTGAATTTGATTACACCGGCTCAGAGGCATCCACCAAATGTCACGGCTTGTCACTGTGCGCTTTCCCCCACTTTCTGTGCTGCACAAACGATATTAAATGACCCTTTTTTGCATTAACTCATCATGCATACCTAAATCTAAAATGATGGAAAGCATTGAACTAAATTAGTGTATAATTGTATGCATGAATAATGGATGAATATATTTAACTCCATAGTTATCAGTCATTTATTCATTAATAAAAAAGTAAATCAATTAAGATTTTATGTTTTTTTTTTATTATGTTAAATAAACGCTGAATTATGCCCAAAAACGCATTCAAATGTAAAATAACATTGTCATGAATCACACCTTTTTCTATTCCTCAGTGTGTGAGTGATGTGGACACACACACACACACACACACACACACACACACACACACACACACACACACACACACACACACACACACACACACACAAATGTGCAGTGGGCCATCTGTCTTTTCTGATGCTGCAGATCTGGGATAACAATGAAGGCTTCGTGACATTTCACAGATTTGCCTCTAAACGTTTCACACCACCACAACAGACATCTGCTTTTCTTGTCACCGCTGTCGGGTGTGATAATTAGAATTTTGTAAGTTGCAGAAAATTATATTTGTCACCCACTTATCAATAAATCGCTCTCGCTGAGAATGAATGATTTATGAATGCTGGTATAGCTGATGTCACAGTCCACTTTTGTTGCCTTTGAGATTTTACTCATTAGCCTGAATAATAACTGTCACTAATTCAAGCTGTTCTCGAATGGCTTTTTGAATAGAAGGAGAGGGAGAGAGTGCGAGCGAGAGAGAGGCAGCAATAGAGAGGAGAGATTAACTCCAGTGAGCTCACTCTGAGAGGCCCAGGAACGGCTGAATATTGTTCTAGTGGTGGGGAGAAGGGGCTGGTGGGGTGGTGGTGGGGTTTGAGGGAAGGAAAAAAAAATCCCTATGCAACCAGAGAAATGAACTTGATGATCTCAAGGGGGCGGGGGGAGGATCACCATTCCTTGCTCCTGACAATCAAAATTAGATTGGCCAGCACTGTGTCAACACTAGCCTCAGTTAAGGCATGACAGGGGGAGGGAGGGAGCACACCCCACTCACCCCCACCCCCCTGTGGGTGTTTGAGAGTTTGCCATGTGAACTATGGAGACCCCACAGTGCCTTTCACTGACTGCTCAAGCCCCAAAGAAATCCTCAAGCCTTTTTTATTGGTCGGCACTGTAACCGATGGCACCTCTTCCCCCGAGTTTCATATTTTGGCAGCTCATTAATGCTTCAGTTTGGTACTTGGCTTCATTACACCCCAAAACTTGAAGTTCTGGGATTTTAATCTTCAAGAAATAAACGTGGGGGCATTCCTTCACGTTTTTAACCTTTCACTCCTCCTCACTTCATCCCGTGTGAACTCTTAAGGTCGGCTGACCCGTGGCATTAAAGCTCAAATTCATCCAAACAGCCCTGCCCCTTTTGGTGTTCTCTATATATTAGTATATTAAAGGGATGTACTTTAAAACTGGCAAACAAACAAAACATGGAGATAAAAAGATATAGATAAGTACATGCGACTGTTTATCAGGCCGTTCACATTTTATCCTACATATTAACCAAAGGAGAATGCTACCCTTTAGAGCAAAAAACAAAACATCAGCAGAACACACTGCATAAAGCAAATGTGAAAAAAATAAAAACAAAAATGTTTAAGATGTTGTGATTATGAAGCAATCAGTTTAAGTTGTCAAGAGCCTGAAATGAGGCCTTTATTTTGTTTGTATTTCCCCCACATTAGCTATTGGTGTAAAAGGAGAGTTAAGAGGAAGTTGATTAAGGGTTGTGTTTTTGCAGGTTTGGTCAGTGACCTGGAATATTTGGTGTGTCCAGCCTTACCATTAGAGAGGGAGTGCAGCTGTGTCCTCATCTAACCCCCTTCTTTTTATTCCTGTTTTATCATCCCAGTGAAATTCATCTGAAGCAACTCAACAGAGGAACAACTTTTGTACGTTTTCTTGATTATAGAGACACGGCATCCTGGTGTTTTGGGTATTTTGTGTTATGTTATTGAATTTATTTGCTGCAGGATTCATTAATGGTATTACATAATATTTCTGAGATTCTTACTCCTGGGTTTTTGTCTCCTGTTGATCCACAGATTTAAGATATTGCAGTGATAGGATTAATACTCGTGGTACTGCAGGGGCAAGAGTGTGGGGTTTTGTTTTTCACTCTTAAGCTGATTCCTGTTGTTGCCAAAAGAGAGATGTCCGACTGACTTTCAAGCAATCACACGCTGCTGTGAGGAGCATTCAAAATAAATGGAGCAAATGTGCTGATTGCTGTTTACTGGCAGAGGAGGATGTCATTAAGACGTCGTACCTGTGAGGACTAGAAAGAAAACTATCTGCTTTTTATGTGTTTTTCTTATAGATACACCTTCCTCTAAGCATTTGTCTCCATTTTGGCAAAAATCCTGTAACACATATTATGGTTAGGGGGATGAGGGGTGAAATGAGGACATGAGGAGAAAAGGAAAAACAGGGAATAAAATGAAAACAAACAACATCAGCAGGTAGTAATTTGTTAAGTATTTACTAGATAGTTAACCTACAATTTCTGTGTGAAATGTAAAATGATATTTCACATCGATGCATATGTAATTAATGCCTGCATTTTGTATTGTGTGCACTTAAAAACACTCCAGTTTATTTAAACAACTGATGAATAAAAATGCTCTCATGTCCTACATTGAGGTGAAGCAGCTTTCAGAAGAAAGCTCAAGTATTTTTTATGTAGAACATTTAAAACCGTGTGTGTATTGTTTTACAATACAATACACACATTGAAAAGTTTCACAGCTCCAGAGATCAGCAGTTTTCAAAAGCTTGAGAAAAACGTAAAAATAAACTTTTTAAAAAGCCACAGCTTGTCCGAGGTCACACCAAATAATTAACTCATAGTAAATTAATTACCTTCAATTTCCCAAGGTTTATAAGTAAAATGCATTTCACTCACTGACATTTCACTTGCTGAATTCAGGAGAATGAGAGGGTCTGACTGCAGAGGGTTTTCAGACTTATAATTGAAACATTTGTGACTTCCTTACGTGTGCCTTGTATTTAAACAAAGGAAATCCTTCAGGGTTGGGGTTGGTCATCTTGTCCCCAGGTATACTCTGTGGGTCTGTGAGACTGTACTGCGACATGCCCGAGCAAAGCTGCACTTCACCTCCACCATCTCACCATCAGGGCCAGCAATTGTCTGCTTTGAACCAGATGGTGTGCTGGGAGCACAAAAGAGTGACAGCTGTCATTCATGGGAATGAAAGAGTCTCTGTAGTGAGCTGTGAGTTAATGTGTGCAAGCTGCACCGGAGGAGAGAATAAAATAGATTAAATGAAGTTGGTAACTGTGTTTCCCTGCATCAAAATAGAAAGGTGGCAGGGTTAGGTTACGTGAAGCAGACTAAAATCGATGCAAAGGTACAAACTCAGGAGTTCGATGTATGACTAAGTGTGAGCTTTATATTAAAAGATGATAAATGTACAATAAAAGTGTTTCGGTTTTATTCTTTTCTCTGCATTTAGAGAGGTTAGGGGTGATTTACAGCTCATAAAAGTGAACCATATGACAAAATCTGAACCAAACCAAAAAGAAAAAAATATTTATGATCAGCTTGAAAAGTCAGGTTTATTGCAGTGTTGATAATTATAACATTTAATGAGGATTTTTCAGTGTGACCGTTCATTTTATTGTCACGTGAGACTCTGAGTGTGTGACCTTTCTTGAACAGGCCCCCTCTCTAAACAGCAGCCCATCTCCAAGCCAGACAAAAAGGTGTTACTGATAACTGTGTCCAGCAATTTAAGTTGTTGAGTGCTGCCCCCACTTCACCTTCTTTCTAAACTTTATGGCTATAATTGCCATAAAACTCCTCCTAAACCCTCCCAGCCCCCACCACCCTGAGATCTTTGTGACATGTTCAGCACTCCCATTGTACTGTACGTTTTCTTCTCCTTCCATAAGAGCCAGTATGGCATACTTTAGTTCTTATTTAATGAAGCTGGGTCAGAGTTCATCATGTTAGCGGGTTTAAGGCTCTAAGTGCAGCATTCAGCCCTTAACACTTCATGTCCAACTTGAACAACCCCTTCTTATGTGCCAAAACAATAAAAACATCCATCAATGTCCCTGTCTATGTAGGGCGCTTATGACTGATGATGTGTACGGTGCATTGACGCACTTGAGGGCCAGGGGACTGTGTGAATGTTTGTTTATGTCGAGTGAGGATTTGTCAAAAGGTTTATGTCATTGCTGGCATCGGGCTCCTCGAGCTTGTACTGGGTGGTCTTTGTCTGTTTGCATCCGTAAAAAGCTTCGTTCTCACTCTCGTTTGTCCCCTATTGATTCTCTAAATTAGGTTGATGAGAGGCCCTCCTATCAGGTGGCATATTAATTGGGTCAGGCTGGATTTTATATGAAATCCAAATAATGGCAAGTCGAACCCCAACACTAAACCTTTGTCCTGCAAGTGCTCTCTTTCACCAATTAGCCTCGCAGTGAATCTGCTTCCTGCCACCTCTGCGGCCTGTCACTATGAACCAAGAATTAGGATGCCACCAGCTGCTCAAGCAAGTGTGTATGTGTGTGTGTGTGTGTGTGTGTGTGTGTGTGTGTGTGTGTGTGTGTGTGTGTGTGTGTGCATTAGAGGAAGACAGGAGTGTGTTTGCTTGTTACTACTGAGCAGGTCCTGTCCTCTGTATTTGTTTTATTTATATATTAGGTTTGCATAGCCCGTTTAAGAACTTCCATCCATCTATTTATCCTATTTAAATTTCTGCAAGTTTAAAGGTTCATTTTCAATTTGGTTACATTTAGTAGTTTTAGGACAACAATACGAAAAATAAATGTATCAGCATTTTCCCTCTTGACATCCGGGTGACAGTATTTATTACAATTATAGTTTTCATGTATAGTAAGTGCAACATAAACAAACCCAAAAAATATTACGATCTAATTTAAAATGGTCACCATTTTTTAAACAAGAACTAAATGGTAATCTTTGCTTTTACACTTAGCTTATCCAATTCCATTCAATTCAATTTACGTATATAACACCAAATCACAACAGCAGTCTCCTCAAGGCAATTTATACTGCTAGATAAACACCCTACAGTGTTAGAGAGAAAAACGCAAAAGCATTAGGTGATTTTGGGAAGGAAAAATATTGTTTTCACAGGAAAAAACTTGCAGGATCAGGCAGCGGCACACATTTGGTCACGGGTGAGGAGAAAGATAAGAGAAGGAACAAGAGAAAATGTTTAGTCTACTCTGAACTGTTGAACATGTATAAAATTGGTTTCAATAGTAAAAGAACAACAACAACAACAACAACAAACCCCCCCCCCCCCCCTTAAAACAGATTTTGTAAAAGCTTTTGGGTGAACTCCAGGACTAACAAACATCATTAACTTCCTGAAAAAACACAAATTAAAAAAGCTATATAATAATGTGAAATAATGTTCAGGCTAACGTTGTTAGCATGTATTGTTTTAATGTTTATAATGTTAGAAAATAAGACATTTACTTTTATGGTTAATTTCATGTAATATTTCTCATTTCCTCTCTAATGGTGCGCTAACACCAGGGGTTCAGTTCTTCGCTTGAGTTCAGTTTGTTTGAGTGTGATGACGGTGTACCGGACATGCTATGCATAACTGCTGTAATTACATCTTAAGGCTTCCTCACTGAGAGCTGCCACAGTGAAAATCTCCTTGTTAGATAAACAGCAAATATCTGACAGGACAGTATGTCACAGCTTCCCCAAGTAAGCCACAAAATGCATAAAATCACGAACCACATTGTGCTTTGCGAAAGTGCTTTTCACGAATGCATAGTGAGAGAGCTAAGAGCAGGAAAGGAGCTGAGATGCTCTGACAAACAGAAGTGTACTTGGCTTGGATCTGTGAGAGCAGGACAGTTGGGGGTGGGGGGCTGGTGTGAGTACAGTCTGAAAAAGGTATTTGTCCAGTCAGTCTTGAGGTGGTTATAAATATTATGTAGCTATGAGCATAAAAAGCTCACATTGACTCATGATGAGAATTGAACATGAGCAAAATAAAGCAGGAAACTCAACACAAACGGATACAAGTTAGCTAGTTAACCCTAGTTAACCCTAAACTGTCTAACTTCCACCTGCAACTTCATTTAAGTGTTGGTAAATGTTGACTTTGACTGTACAGTAAGTAAGTAATGGTTGACACATTTGAAATGTGATCTAAAATGATCATTTTATTGATTTGAATACAGAATTTTCTCTTAAAACTATTATAAACATAAAATTTAATGTTCTAAGACAAAGTGTTTGTTTAGGTTAGCATAATTTTACCCATTCTAGACAGCATGCTGCCAGAATAGAAAGGTAGAGCTCATCATGCTTGTGTAATGCACTTATACCTACAATTTTTTTTTCACATATATGTTGAATTTAGTCTATTATTTGGGCTCCTTCAAGTGTTAATTTGCATAATAGTCTGCAATAAATTCGTCCTCTTTTTTATTTTTAGTGTACTGCAGATATTAAGCAGCAATGAGTTTAAACATTAGAAGGTCTTCTAGTCTTAAATGTTTTAATGGTACAGTCTGATTTGGTAAATTGAAATATTTTATGTACATTTTAATCTTAAAGGTAGGACAGATGCACACGACAGGGGTGCCCTTTGTCACCTCTCCTTTTTGCCATTGCAATTGAACCGCTAGCTATTGCTCTGAGACACTGTGTTGAGGTTGAGGGAATACGTTGTGGGGATATCGAGCATAAAGTCTCTCTTTATGCCGACGACATGCTCTTGTTTATTTTCAACCCTTCAAATAGCCTCCCTAAACTTTTAGATGTACTCAAGGAATTCGGGACAATTTCCGGATATAAGGTGAATTTCGGGAAAAGCGAGGCAATGCCTTTAGGTACAATAACCGGGGAACTTTCGTCTATTTTAGCAGCTTTCAAGCTCAGCTATAACAAGTTCAAATACTTGGGCATTTGGATTACGCAGAACCATAGAGAGTTGTATAAAACTAATTATCTTCCTTTATTGTCTGAGCTAAAGGAGGATTTTGGAAAGTGGGAGTCCTTGCCTCTTTCGCTGGGTGGTAGATTAAATATCATTAAGATGACTATATTTCCTAAATTTCTATATCTTTTCCAGTGTCTTCCAATTTTTTTTAACTAAGTCATTTTTTAATAATCTAAATAGTCAAATCTCCTCCTTCATTTGGAACAAAAAACCACCTAGGCTGAAACAGAGTGTATTACAAAGACCGCGGAGCGCAGGAGGCTTAGCACTCCCAAATTTTTTGTTTTATTACTGGGCAGCTAATATAAGGGCATTATTGTAATGGATAAAAGACCATGATAATGTATCATCATCATGGGTAACACTGGAGCAGCTGTCGGTGAGTCAATCTTCCCTGATGTCTTTGCTGTGTGCCAGATTACCTCTGGCTTCACCACGAATCCTCTTGTTGTCCACTCACTGAAATTATGGTATCAGCTCAGACGGCACTTTAAACAGACTGAACTCTCTCTTAATGCACCACCGCATAGACATTGCATGTTCTCCCCATCCTTAACGGACAAGGCATTTAACATATGGACAAAGCTTGGAATAACATCAATGACTGCTCTTTTCACGGACAATATCTTTTCGATTGTGGCTCAAGAGTTGAGAGTTCGCCTTGTAATTGGAAGGTTGCCGGTTCGAGCCCCGGCTTGGACAGTCTCGGTCGTTGTGTCCTTGGGCAAGACACTTCACCCGTTGCCTACTGGTGGTGGTCAGAGGGCCCGGTGGCGCCAGTGTCCGGCAGCCTCGCCTCTGTCAGTGCGCCCCAGGGCAGCTGTGGCTACAATGTAGCTTGCCATCACCAGTGCGTGAATGGGTGGATGACTGGATATGTAAAGCGCTTTGGGGTCCTTAGGGACTAGTAGAGCGCTATATAAATACAGGCCATTTACCATTTTCCTCATTTGAACAGCTGGTGAACAAGTTCAAGATCCCTCAGTCACACTTTTTTAGGTATCTACAACTCAGGAATTTTGTTGCTTCTAATACTGACTGCTTTCCGTCCTGTCCACCTCCATCCCTTTTGGATGATATTTTTGATTTTAAACCAAATGCTAAGCGGGTTATAAGTGATGTTTATGAGCTGTTAAGTAATTTTAGGCTGTCCACATTGCAATCACTTAGGGAATGATGGGGAAGTGATCTTGGCCAACGGATTGCAGATGAGACTTGGCATAAGATAATCAATAGAATTTCTTCGTCATCTATTTGCCTTAAACATGTGGAGATTCAGTTCAAAGTTGTTCACCATCTCCATTGGTCTAAAACTAGACTGAGCAAAATCAAGGATGGGTTTGACCCCACATGTGACCGGTGCAAACGAGAGCCTGCTTCCCTATTTCACATGTTCTGGGCATGTCCAAAACTGGGTGGCTTTTGGAAAAGCATATTTGAAACCATGTCCAACATATTTGGTGTTCCAATTGCACCCTGCCCGTTTATAGCTATTTTTGGGGTGACGCCTTGTGATGCCAGTCTTTCCAAATCACACTCTGACTGTTTGTCAATATTGCCATAATTGTTGTTGGAAGCAATTCTTTGTTCAATAAAAAGACCTTGATCAAAAAAAAAGGTAGGATAGATAAATAAGAAACCAGTTTTACCATTGGCACTTGATAATACAGCCCACAGCGGGTGCAGTTCTCCTAGAATTAAATGAAATCTTCTTCGATTATGTGAAATTGTGATACAAAGTGTTTCCTACTTACAGTTAAAAAGTAAACACCATTAAACTTTGTGGGTCAAAGGCTCTTTATTGTCTTTTAATGATGGGTTTTATCAAAAATATTAGTTGTTTTGTGCAAACTTTTCAATCATAAGTTACAAAAAGGCTGTAAAAAGTAGAGTCATGTGAATAGAATTTTTATTTTTCTATTATCTTTTTGATTATCTTTTTGGTGTAAATTTGACCAAACGTAATAATAATAATGATGTCTGCACAGACAGGATCAGATGCACTTTTTGAACAAATGCCCTCAACTGAAGGACGAGTTTAAGTAAATGAAAAGAATTTTTTCTTTCCTATTAAATGGTGTTTGTCCTGTTATGCTTATTTCAATTTGTTTATCCAAGTGTTATTTTTTCATGTTCTTGTTGTGTTTGTTGCATTCAGTATAATTTCCTTTTGTGTGTGTTGTATTTATTTTTTATTAAAAGCTTCTGAATGCAAATCACCCTAAACAGTGAAAGGGAGAACAATCCTTATCACATTTTACATCTCTTATCAGAGTATAACTGAATAGTCAAAAATCCCTCATACAAACAAAAACAACGTGTAATTACGCTGTAAGATCGGAAAACTATGCCACTTCAGCCTGCTTCCATTAAAGGTATTACCCATTTACAGAGTCAGTCAGGGAAATATGTTTATTTCTATGCAGAAATACATGGAAGATAATCACTACTTAAATGTAATATATAATAATTTCTTCTTTCCTGTAAAAACTTGAATTTTCACCCCTTATTCCAGTGTATACGGATAAGCATTAGTTTGTAAATATAATTACCTTGTTATTCTAAGATAAAAGACCTTGAAATTCCTTCCATATTATAAAGTGCTACAGATTTTCTTGCTACAGTCACGGCACTGTTCAGATGAGAGAGGCAAAGTAAGCTCATAATCCTGTCTGAAAACAAATATGTCCAATTTTAAAATGTGGTGAAAAATGGGAAATAATGAACTTCATCTGTTTGCAGTTATCAGTCTTTACCATCATGGTAAAAATAAAGATTTTACATATACATTGTATATACATAACTACCAAACATGACATCTTACACCACATCATTATTTATTTTATTTTATTATTTTTTTTTTTTTAACAAAAAGTACGCTAAAATGCAGAAGCAATGTGTGAAAATCAGTAGCTTGCAGCACCATCTTTAGCAGCAATAATGTGAAGTAATTGTTTTCTGTGGGACTCTATCAGTCCCTCACATTATTCTCTTCTGTACCAGGTTGCTTTTTTTCATTGAGAGTTGTAACCACTGATTTATCTGCAGCTCTCTCACAGCATCTCAATCAGGTTGAGGTCTGGACATTGGGCTGTTGCAGCACCTTGATTTGTTTCTTTTTCAGTCATTCTGTTATGGGTTTGCTGGTGTGTTTGGGATCATTGACCTGTTGCTTGACCTAATTTTGCCCAAGCTTTGCCTGTCGGACAGATGGCCTTTCAGACTTAATGACTCCAAGGTGCCCAGGTCCTGTGACTGCTAAACAAACCCAAATCGTCACCCCCTCCACCACCGTGCTTGACTGGTGATGTGATGTATTTGTGCTGATAGGCTGTGTTTGGTTTTCCCCAAATACAGCACTGTGCATCAAACACCTCGACTCTCTTGTCTGTCCAAAGGAGACTGTTCCAGAAGTTTGGTGGTTTGTTTAAATGCAAAACCTGAGCAGTGCTTTGAAAACCATGCTGACATGGTGTTTTTATAGTAAGGAGGCTTTCTTCTTTTCAAGTAAGCCATACTTGTTTAGTCTGTTTGAACTGTACTGTCATGAACTTTAATATTTAAGATGCTAACTGAGGCCTGTAGCTCTTGGATTTTTTGCAGTTTCCCTGAAACTGAATGTTTTCCACTTCTGAATGATCTTTCTTACTGTAGTGTATTTACATAATTGTAAGAGCTGCTAAGGGCTGGATCATTATTATGTCCTGATACATAAAAATGTAAAATTGAAAGACTGTGTTTTGTACATTTCTTTGCATTTATCTTTCTGTGATTCTATAGTAGTAAACAGTAATTTATTTCATTTTTGAAGAGAAAATAGAGTATTTAGGATGGCAGGTTGAGGTTCTTTTGAAAAAGAATAGCTAAAACATGCAGGTGGACTAATTCATTTTTAGTTTGTGAACTTGGTTCTGTATTTTAAAGCGTGGACTTTGATTGTGAACTAGTTCATTTTATTCTGCGTGGTCCGAAGTTTCCCATTTGCGCAGATGCAAACCTTAAGAACAACAAAAGCAGCATAAGCTAAATAAATGATTTATTGTACAAAAGAAAAATGACAGTAAATAAACAACAAAAGGCAAAAATAATTGAACAGTTACTCATATGCACAACCATAGAACTACAAACGTGGGGTGATTTTTCTTTTTCTTTAACTACACAAAGAACAGAGGGATGAAGAGGGAAAGAGAGAAAAACATTAGAAGCGGTGAACCTGTCCAAAACATCATAAATGTCAACATTTGGGTTGGTATTTACATTTCTTACTCTCATATAATTATATGGAAAAAAAACCCCTCTTACATATACCAGTATACAAAGACTAAAATTCAAAATGTAACTTCTCAACAGCGTTAACCATAGTTAATATTTTGACCACGCGTTACCAGAACTGGTACCATCAGTCACTCTGTCAATAACTCAATCTGAACCTGAGAGCAAGGGGACCCTGTGGTTTTCATCTGTTTTTGGAAGGTTGGGGTGGGGGTGGGGATGTTCTTATGAGTAAAAGTTTCTGATAAACTGATAGCAAATTTTTAGGCTAACGTGAGGTAGACAGACTTTGAAATGCATTGTATTTAATATTAATAAATAAAAATGGACCAGCTTTTTCTTTTTTTTTTTAACCCAACCACTGCCCCTAAACCAACTTTTTTCCCTCCCTTTGAAATTTTCTAGCATATTCCTGCAATTATAAAAGTTACAGCACACAACATGTCATTCTCTACTTTGGCTAACAGTCCCTGGGTACTCCTCCCATTCTTACATGGGTGCTTTCACTTAAAACACACACAAAGGCAAAAGCAAACAAACAAAACCAAAAAATATAAAATCCCCCCCAAACTTCTACGTAAGACACTCGACTCATTTTTTTTTTACGTCAAAAGAATGAAGTCTCTCTAATGCGGTGACAGGTTAAAGTTGATGGGCGGGCCTTTTCCAGTTAAAGCATTCTACAGTCATTGATCCAGACACTTATTACGCACAAGACTTATCAGCCAAAGCGGGCGTGGAGGCCTTTCAGGCCGCTGCTACAGTACATCCAGGTTCAAGATTTGATAGAGATCTGTGAGTGTATGGACAGGCCCCCGCTTCAGACAAAGTCAGGAAAGTGTGATGGCATCCAAAAGAAGTGATAACCTCGCTAGTTTATGGTTCATCACCAGAAGCTTGAATAGTTTCTTTTTTTTTTTTTAACCTATACTGTACAAGCTCTCTTGTGCTTGGTAAAACACAACACTTACCTCCTCACGCCATGAACGTCCCATAGTGCAAAATTTATTGTTGGTAAGGTAGAGTGCCCCCAAAAAGGTTTTTGTACCCCTCTTTTTTTTTAATATATACATATATCATTTATATATAATGTCAGAAGGCTCTTCCTTTATCCAACAGCATAGTGCTTTCGTTTATAACAAAAGGATATCTTTGCTTTGATACCCAGGAGACAAAGACAAGCTTCAAGCATACTAATTCTACTCTGCGTTCAAGCACTAACAAATACTTTTTTTTCCCATTATGACAGCGATGATACAGTTGAGGTTGATGTGGATGGGGGCATTTCAAAATGCAGTCAAATATGTTTTCGAAGCTAAAATCAGTGGTTGAGTTAAATTATCTTTTTTTTGTTTGTTTTCTTTGCTGTAAATCATAAAAGCTAAAATGTCTTAGTACATTACTGCACTTTTGCATTTGTATTTTTATCCATTCTGAAACTAGCAAAAAAAAAAAAAGAAGAAGCATGAACTGGTGTGTCAGGAGTAATGCATCTACCACAAACACTGCACAAAAAGAAATGTAAACTTAAAGTGATAAAACTGTAATCGTGGTTTGTGTTAATTTCAGCTCAATTATTCACTTAGGACATAGTGAGCACTGAGTCTTTTATTTCAGGGTATGCATTTTGTTGTTTTGTTATTTTTTTTATTTTTATTACATATTCAGTCCCGAGCCTCTTCAAGTTATAAAACAGTGCATTTAACTCTCTGTTTTAAACATTTACTGCAAAAGCTGAACGAGATTTTCCTTTGTTGGATAAATTAAAAACAAAACAAAAAAAAACAAAAAAAACAAAAAAAAAAGGCAAAGCCTGCCCTCTTCCTTCTCCCCAAAACAGTACTGAATAACTTGGTGCATCTGGATTTCAGTTTTTCTTTAGACTTCAGTGTGCAAGGTAAACTCTTTTTTGCCAAATGGTTAACAGCAATACTGAGTTTATGTATCTGTTTTTAAATGTGGAGCTGAACTAGTAAAGTTAGGTCCATAGATTTTTGGACTAAGATGGTTTTTAGATTTTTGCCCCTTTACACCACTGCAATGGATTTTAAATAAAACAAGCAAGATGTGATTGAAGTTCAGGATATTAATTAATTGTTTAGGAATTCATTCATTTTTATCATAGTTCTCATACCCATAGTTTCCATAGCTTTCAAAGGCTCAAAAGTAATTGGACAATTTACGGACTGCAGGTTTTAGATGTGTCCTTGATCCAACTCAGCTGATTTAAATGGCTAAATTACCTCCTCAACATGTCTTGAAGTTCTCCAGATGCCTGGTAATGAACTGACCATTAGATTCAGGTGTGTTGACCCAGGGTGAGCACTAAAACCTGTAGGACATCAGCTCTTGAGGCCTGGAGTTCCCCATCACTGCAGTAGAGCATGCATCTCAGAGGGTAGCTTTTACTGTAGACTGCATTTTAGTATTCAACTATTCAAACAATAGTTCAATTCAAAAATTCAACTATTAAAACAATTCTTATATTTAAACTATAATAATTTATGCAGTTAATTTTAAACCACTGAAAATGGGGAACTATATATGAAAATAGCTCCTAAACAGTTAACGCCATACTTTTGTTAAACCCCTTAAATTAAGGCTGAACTTGAATCACATCCTAAGGGTTTGATTTGAAAGCCTCTCTCATTACAGAGGCCAAATTACATATTACATAACATGTTATGGACCATCTGTATAACCCTTTCTTAATATTTAATTACAAAAATCTAAAAACAAACAAACAAACAAAACAAATCAAAGTTGCCGTGGAGGGATTTTGGAGATACTTGAAAATGTCAAACTCAGGTAATACACATTAAAAGAGGGTGCAGTTTTATTTTCTTTGTTTGTTTGTTTGTTTCTTTTTTTTTTGGATATCTCTAATACTCTTAGGAAGATTTTGGATTTCCTCTAATGGTACGTCCAGAAGTTAAACCTATTCACATCGTGTTTGTTTTTGTTTCTGAGCTTTTGTTAAAGTGATGGATTGCAAAATAATTTTGATAATGCCCCTTTGAGAACATTTTTATCACACTGGAAGTAAACGCATTTGTGGAATGAAGTATTTGCGAACTCACCTCAAAACTGGAATTGCTCTTAAAAGTGTAAATACTCCTGTCTCCTGTCATTTCAATCCACTAACCTGGATATTTCACAAAGATGTCATTAAAAAAATATTTTAAAAACCCACAAAACTAACATATGTCCTATAGCGCCTCATTTACCACTTTCGAAAGCTGCTCCACAAGTACAGCCTCTTTAAATCATTCATAATGTATGGTATTTCCATCACTCAGTTCTGTTTTGATTCTTATTTCATTTATAACTTTTTTGTACAGTTAGAATCAGTTTAATTACTGGACAAATGGAAACCCAGTGGAATGCTTTTGTGGCTGAGCAGAAGTGAAATCTGGTGCCGAGGAGTGGGTTCTGGTGCCAGGGGAGAGCTCAGAAAGGGTTTCAGGTGGTTTAATGTGGGCTTTACACAAATGTGCTTCCTCCAGCAGCCTAAGAGCAGCCACATCGATCCACCACCATCCCTGGAATCTTGCCGTGAATGATCTGCTGCTTGTCATTGAAGTAGAGCATGTTAATGGGAGACATCTTGGTTGGGGTGCAGCAGGGCCCCGCGGAGCCTCGCGGGTTGGCGTGCTGCACCAGGTGGGTGTGCGGGTATTTCTGCATGAACATGTACTCGCACTGGCCAGAGCAGTAGTTCGCTTTGTAGCGTTTAGGGGCAATGATCCAATCCCAGCCGAACGCCTCAAAGTCCACAGTTAGAGGGTAGCGACAGCAGCGAGACTCAGTGGAGTGCTCATCGCAGTCCAGGCCGAGGTTTCTCCGAGAACGTTTGGTTGTCTCAAGAACCTTCACCTCCAGAAACGGCTGCTGGAATCAGGGGGAGGAGGGGCAGGACAAAAAGAAAGAGGTGGTTATAAGAGAACAACAGCAGAGACATGACAGCAAAGGAAAATACAATAAACTGACAATTGGCTAATGCAAACATTTAGATAACATCAGTTATTTTCAACATTTTGGTCTGAGAATTTAGTGTGTCTCGTATGTGTTTCTTTTAAACTCTTACATTTTGGTGGTATAATGAGTCAAGGAAATCAAATGTTCCAGTAACAGGGCATACTAACCACTAGACATGGGTAAAGCAGACTTGGATTTGTCAGATTTCAAGATGACAGATGGTTGATGATCTTTAAGGCCTTTCACATAGAATGCAAGAACCCTAGAAGCGATTCTTTTCTATGTCCTGTGCTGTGCAATGATGGTTTGTCACAGTGTTGAAAAAAGCAGAGCAGAATGTGCCAGCTGAGGTCAAGCTTCACCTTGTAATGTAGATTTGTGTAACCAATAGATATGCAGAATGACAAGGAGCGGGCCCATACTGACATTTCCGTGTGGTTTTCGCTGTTGCAAGTAAAAACCACATTGTCTTGTCAACCATGTTGAATATGTGATAATGTAGGGTAAAATGAATAGAGCACCAGTCAATCAGGACTAGAGAATCGTCCATGGAAACCACCAGTCATTGGTGTTGACAAAAGGTTCCCTGTGATTGCTTTGATAGCTAGCATATAGTTGCCATCATACTTTGAATGGAAGTGAAGGGCTTACAAAAACTGTCCAGCTACTGTACAAGTTCTTGTGAAATCGTAAAAAGTGTGACACTATCAGAAATAAAGAAGTTTTGCCTTCAAAGAAAAAGTTGCCTACATGATTGTGGCTTTAGCCATCAACTGCCAGCAACAATTCACAACTGGTTGGGGAATGCTCATTTTACCTGGCAACCACAATACCTGGTGGTTGCCAGGTACTGTAAAACCAACTCTTGCCCTGTGTGACTGGGGGTTAGTGCTATTAACTGTTTTAACTCATCTCAGTCAGTCTAGCTGGACAGCAACCAACTCTTTTAACCTATTACCATACAGCAATGATAACTGATATTTCGAATATACTTCTAAATGAATCATATCTATTTTATTTTATTTTATTTTATTTTTTTTCATGTGAATGGAGAATGTTTTTGCATTATATATGCTTCTCTTGGGCAGTATTGTTAGAAGATATAGCATACATTTTTAATGCTATGCAGATGACACCCAGCTTTATCTATACATGAAGGCAGATGGCATACACCAATTAGTTAAACTACAGACATGTCTTAAAGACATATAGACCTGGATGACCTCTAATTTCCTGCTTTTACATTCTGATAAAAATTATAAAAAAAATTCTCCCTTAGTTCCACATAATGCACGGAGCATTTCTTCTACACTCTGAATTTAATAATGTAATCATTAGTAATAATTTCAAACTCCGGCTCTCTGTGTGTGTCTTTTGTCCTGTCTTTCTACCCACACCCCCAAACAGTTGCACCAGATGGCTCCCCCTCCCTGAGCCCGGCTTTGCTGGAGGTTTCGTCCTGTTAAAACCAAGTTTTTCTTTCTCACTGTTATCAAGTGTTTGCTCATAGGCAGTTATCTGATTGTTGGGATTTTCTATGTATTATAGAAATTGCACCATTCATCAACTGGATTCTTACAATCAACCAAATCTTTCTTTCTTCAGCTCTGATTAGAACATTTTATCCATCCACACGTCATTTTTGTGCAGTGCATATTCAACCACACAAAGAAAACCACACTTTGGGAAGTCGTTACGCCTGTCTGCTATTTGTGATGAAACAGTTTACTTCTGTTCTAGTTTATTTCCTCTATTTATTTGTGGGAATAAAAAACATAATTAAAGAACAAAGCAGTGTTTTAATCAGCATCCTTGGACATCTGTTTCTGGAATAAGCCTGACTAACTGTTTCTCCCTTCTTCCAATCTTTGCACTAGGCTAAACTGCAGCAGCTTCATATTCTCAATACTGTAAATATTATAATCAAACTTTGGTAATAAAAAATAACTTCTTTTCTAAAATCCTGAACTATTTCTTTATTATCTTGAACTGAGAACAAATAAAGAGTCTGAGATAGACAGGCAGGGTGCTGCAGGCAGAGAATCGGCCCACCCTTACTTGCTTAATCTTCTGTTTCACTCTAAAAGGATTCATAATCTAAAACATCTATATTACAAATAAGATTTAAAGCCACTGACTGAGATCAGAATATCATCAATGCATTTTTCAACCTAAGGTGTCGCCTCCTGCTGCCCTTTAGAGAGAGTGCAGCTTCAGATTTGTAAGCTATGGCCAAGAAACCTTTGCAAACATCTCACCTCATGCAAGGGAGGGGGCAGTCAGTGCATTTTAAATAAAGACACCAATAATCACACCAACTCAATCCACCACAAAATGGATTCAGTGAGTTAAGTACAAAAACCCACCAAAGTGACTTCAGAGTAGTTATTTGCAGAGGTGGCAAAAGTAAAGACATTTTGTACTTAAGTAGAAGCACAGACTATCAGTACTAAAATGAAAATGAGTAAGGAAGAGGTTAAAGTGTGATTCAGCATGTGGAGGAACCCTAAAATCAGTTCTAATGGCTCGCCATCGGGAAAGGGACTCATGACTCTCTTTTCTTAATGTACAGGCTGTTTTCAGCTGATCTAGTCTGCTACTGCTCTGAGTGTTACTGCTTCTTGTGGATTTACACAACTGAATTGAACCAGATGTAAGCAGATGAGTTGTCCTGGCCTATTTTCATTCTCTACAATGACAGTCTTTATGTTTGTCTTTATGGGTCTTAACATCATCAGCTTAATTTCAAATTAATCTCTGCTACACTTGATGTAACCTAACGCTGACCATGAGCACCACAGCCACTGTGCACCAGTTACACACACTGTTCTTTACTTTGAACCCACCAGAGTACAGCAAACTAATCTGTTTATCCTGCAGTAAACTGCTGATTTTTTTTCATGCCACCTTTAAATGACACAGTTAGTCTCCCTCAGAGACCTGCATTGCAGCAGGTCTCACAATTTGAAAAAACATAATGACACAATACCTATTTTAAAAACACTAGGACTACCACTGAGCAGTCCTTACTTTTAAATATAACCTCTCTTTCTTCATCTCCGAGTGAAGTGAGCTCTCTTTTTTTCTCTCCCTGCGAAATACAGCAGCTGTAAAAAACTGGACACAAACAGTTTAACCCCTGATTATAACACGTGGTTTTACCTCTTTTGTCTCTTTTTATGCGACATCCTCTAGTGATTAATAGACTAACAGGACTGCTTTTCATGTGTTGCTGTTAAGGCTCAGATTGGTTTGATGTTCTAGGGCTCGCAGTGACATGAAATAATAATTTCCCTCAAATCTGTCAAAACCATAAGTAATGAGTCTGTTTTGCAAATGTAAGGAGTAGAAAGTACAGATACTTGTTTGAAAATGTAGGGAGTACAGATACAGATACCCCAAAATTCTACTTAAGCACAGTAACGAAGTATTTGCACTTTGTTATAGCAACATGATGAGCATTAGAAGAGTTACAAATGTAGCCTAAAAATCACAGAAGAAATAACAGATATATCATAAAATCCTTGATAAAGATGAGTGCTGTATACATACAGTGATGACTTACTGTCAATTGTCATACTGTCTTACTGAGGCACTTTAATGATTGTTACTAGTAATATCTGTGCTAAAATAAGCAATTGATATCTGAAATAAAAGTCTAGTAATTGTACAAATAGCATGTCCCTGTACGACAGTTGCAGATTCTGTAAGCTTTGTGCCATGTCAGGTGCTCAATTCATCTAACAAACCATATGGGCTCTTGACTCTATCGTAAATGAAACATTTACAATGCTGTGACATACGGTTTATAACTCCATCATTAATATTCATGTGGTGATCTGGACATCTGTGTGCAAAGGATCTGATGGGAAAGTAGAAATCTCTGATACTAAATAATGTAAGAGCAAATATATTTTCTCTACAAAGACTTTGATCTACTTTAACGAAACAAAATGGATTTCATAGCACTTCGCTCACACGGCAAGCATTTCAGCCCCTAACTCTTTTTCTACTGAACTCTGAGTACAAAGAATACAAAGAAACCACACTTGTAAGTATAAAAAGAAAAGAAAAAGAATTAAATTGAATAGTCATTTCATAATTAACTAAAATGTATGAATTAATTTGTCAGCTTTGAATAGGAAACACAACTTTCCATTTGAGCACTGACTCCATGGGCTTTGAGAGAAACTGGTCTATTCAAACATCGATAGCTGACTCTGTACGCTTGGTTTGATTCATGACCCAAGAGGTCATCTGCAGGCTACCATAACCTTGACCTTTGGGCAGAGGCGAGCACATCAAATATTTTACTCCATCATGTTTGTTTTACAAAGCCTTCTTCTCCTCACAGTGATTCCAGCTGGGCTCGAGCACACTGAAAAGAGGAAATAAGCTGAAAGGCTGTTGGGGTGAGACCATGTCAGCCTGGCCTTTAGGGCTTTTGTTGTAGAAAAAAGACCCAGAGGATCAGGAAGAAGCAGAGTTTGACTTTCTTTCTTGTTGTGTTTTGTTTTATTTTTGTACACTTGCATGTCTTTTTGATCTTTTCCTTTTTCTTGGGTTACCAAGAATAATATAGCACACTGCTGTGTGCTCAGAAGGCAGCGATTTATTGGCCAAGACACCAGAGCTGACCCCTGATACGTGTTGTGAAGAGCTGACCCAAATAATCACTTGGTAAATATTTGGTGTTGCTTAACCAGGATAGATGGCCTACATAATCCAACAGGGATGTTGTAACTGTCAGTTGCAGTAACTCTGGGATTGCTAACTAGACTAATGGTTCATGAGTTTTCCTTTGAGGTTTAAGGTTGAAGCAGCTCCATCCATTACATCAGAGGTTTAGCATTGAAAAAAGTGAAGCATACTTGCAGTGTGGAAAAAAATCCCAAGTATTCAAAGGAACACTGGGTAAAAATTAGTCTTAATTACTTAAAGTTTTCACATTTTCCCCAAGGTGAACCATTGCAAATAAACATGTTTTCGTCCTAGCAGGATCATTTTTAAATGGAGTAGTCCTTTAACTGGTGTTGTTATCTTTAAGAAAGTGAAAAAAAAAAAGATTTCTACCTAAAACTAAAGGAATAAAAATCAGATTTTCTGAAAAGTATTTTGCACAGAAAGAACTTTTTGTATCATTAGACGTCATTAGACTTTGTTGATATCCATAATATGGTGGCCGATCTGAAACAGCATTATACACTCCCCTTTTTGTGGACCTCCAATTTCGTCCGCTTAGACACCCCTGTGTTTTCTTCCTATCTCATTATTGTATATTTTAAAATATACTTGTCATTTTTTTGTCTCTGTGATACCACATGTTTTTATTTTATTTTATTTTATTTTACAGTCTGCTCAGGATGTTTATCCTGATGTTGTACTTGATGTTAATCTGATATTAGGAAACAATATTACAATATATGTAAAACTTGGAAGGGGATCATTAAAAAAAACACGGCATAGCTGTAGTGGCTCCTCACTAGCGACTGGTATATTTTGTGTATAAATTTTACTCTACATGCTTCAAAGAGTTTATTGTAGAAGTAAAAATATGTGGAGAGACAGAAATGATGCACAGGATTACTGCCTTCAAGCTTTTTCTTTCACTTTTTTGTTCGATTATTAACACCAACTTATCGACTAATAATATGATCTTCTAATTGCCTTCTTTGAATAAAATCTGAATTTGCATGTGCACAAAGTGATTTCCCTCCCCATCCCAGGGACAGGTCTGAGGGTCCTTACCAGTCCCTCCTCCCCAGGTCGCAGTGAGGTAACTGCCAGGTCATTGCCACTCTCGTCAAAGGCGTTGATGTCGATCCCCCAGTTAGTGTGGGGCTGTTTGAACCAGTTCTGCAGCACGTGCTTAAAGTCAATACTTTGCCAGTGGCCGACCCTGGAATTGAGCTCTATCTTCAGGGAGCGGATGCGTATGTGGCGGCTGCCCTGCTCTGTGACTGGCTTTAGTCGCAGGATCTGCAGGTAGACGGTGGAGGTCTGCTGCAGCGGTCGCAGATACACCCACAGCTGGGCCTTCAGCACCTTGGTGAACATCAGTTTGGGGCTGAACTTGAAGAAGCAGCAGCTGGGCTTTCCATTCACCTGCACCAGAGGCTCCGCTGTGAAACAGAGGAGAGTCAGATTTATTGAAGCACACGTGGACAGTCGTTTCACCAGCATTAAGAGTGTTTGCATTTTAATCTAAATGCAAAAAAGTACTCATATTTATTCTGGTTTTCCACCTCTAATCGCATGGTTTTTCGTTTTCATCATCATCTTTTCTAAAACAACAGACAAATAAATAAATAAAGTAGTAGCAATTTAATGGTCAGTGTTTTGGACGTACAAATGCAAAATCGCCATCATCATCAAAAGGACAAACCAGCACGCTCTGTTCATATGCTGCTAATAAACAAAAGGCATCCTTCCAACTGAGTCATGTGAGGTCTTTAGAAGATAACAAAGAATTAATTAATTAGGAGAATCTGCAGCATCACTCTGCAGCTTTCTTTCTCTACTGTTTCAGAACAGCTTTCATGAATACTCAGAGGAAAACAGAAGCTTCAGTAAAAGTGGGATTTTCTCCTCTCTAATATAAAAATAAACAGTGCATTGTGAAGGCATCAGAAAGCACATATGCACTACTTCATGCTTTGTAATGGATCATAAAGCCAACGACTGTGATAGGCCTGCATGGCACAAATAAACAGAAGCACTGAATTAGTTAAAAAGGGTTGCACTCTTGAAAGGATACTTCTTATTCTAGATGTAATAGTTTGTAGGTTCTTTGGGGAAAACTATAGTTACTATGTTAGATTGTAAACACCTGGAAAAGTGCCCATAATTTACAGAAACAGTGTGATCTAAACCGAGAGAGATACCTGGTGTTCATTTTACAGCATGACAATGTTAAAAAACAAAACAACCCCCCCCCTAACATTTATTTTAATAAAAGCAGCATGTCTGTAGTAAACTGACAGCCATCCTCAGCCTGTCTGCTTGAAGGCTGTCAGTTATCTATTCAGTTACATGTGTGATTACATTAAGGTTGGAAAACAGATACATTTGCATATAAAAACAAGAATCTGTAATGGTGGCCAGTGGACAGATGGTAACCTTAGATTCCCCTGGGTCACTCATAATGAAATGGCCCACCCCTGCATTTAACTAGCAAAACTAAAACATTTCAAGGTTTCTTTTTTTTCCGAGTGGGTCCCTTTCTTACTAATGTATTTGGGGTCTGGATTAAGGGTTATGTCACAGAACACAAGGCGTCCCCTTAAAGAGCCAGATTTATTCCTGTCATGATCTCGGGCGGGCTCTGGTGTTTTGGTGATTTGCACCACATGTCAGATCTGCACATGGTCATTTACATAGACCTCCATCTGATATAATGACACGTCCATCCATTGAATTCGTTCATTCATTTCCATGTAAAGCATTCATTTACTAAGGGAAATTTATTCTGTACTTATTTGGCATAATAATGTGCCGAGAGTACAATAGATTATTTAAACTGTCCATTATCTCCGAGCAAATCGGACAAATTAAAACTACAGATTCTGCACTTTTAGGAGTTGCGGTTGTCCATCTTTTTAAAAAAGAAAAAAAAACTGTATCAACTTGTCAATCATTGCTAAATCTGAGGTTGCTCGGGCAACCTGCTTCCTGGGTCAAAAGGTTATTTGGAACCTCAGCCTAGTTAAGAAATGGGATCAGGGGTCAAACCTGTCAGCCTCTTTACATCTCAGGGGTGCTGGGGAGGGGCAGCTCTAACAGCCAGATTGAGTTTGAAGGTCAAGGTCAACCCTTTGGCAATAGTAATATGTCTTTCTTCACGTCACGCCTTTTCACCAGAGAATCGTTGGAAACCTCAGGCGCACACATAACAACGCTGAATCACTTTGTTGTTGTTTTGATTAGGGTGGAGATTCTGCAGCCAATAGTGAATTGTTTATCAAACCAGGAGAGGACACTGCAATTTAATTATGGGCATGCATTGAGGGATAAGAATTCACTGAGGTACAAATGGACTGTCCATTAGAAGAGTCCAAGGCAAGCATTGAATAAGGGCCAAGTTAGGGACAGACGTGGTCCTTCAGCCTGTATTTCCAAGTCATTAGTGAGTGTAAATTATACAGTGTCTCACGCTGGACAAACAATGTTCCTTTTGGGGGGTTGCTGGGGTCACAGCAATTAACGTGGGTGGTGTTGTGTTTGCTCATCAGCACAAAACTGGTAATGAATTATTCTGCAAATTTGCTTGTGATTAATACTTTTTGTTGTTTTGAGTCACTGCAGATGAGGACGTGAATACACCAGCACTTCCTTTGCAAACACATTTCATCGCCTTTGTGAGAAAAATCCAACAAATGCTGAGGGGATGAAATGGTCAGTTTCTCAAGCAGAGTAATCCGAGAAGCAGGGCCTGCACGCCGTGATCCAGCGAGGTCCCCGGTTATTAAACACACATGCACAACATATGAGCTACGTCATGTTAAACAATGACTGCATTGATAGGTGAAATCAATTTGTGCCTTTATGGATCCTGTTAGTGCACAAGTCAGAGGAAAACCATGGAGGATGAATGCCTGCAGCTTAATTACATCCCACGCCTTGCCAGAGTGCTCCACGTGTGCAAAACGAGCAGGTCTAGCTTGTAAAGATCCAGAAAAAAAGCGGTGGGACATTTAATCCTTCCACCTGAAGTAACCGCTGTTGAAAAGCTTATAATTTTATGGAGAGACTGTTTTTATGGCTTAATTTCCTGCGCAATTTACACAGGTATAAGCTCTGTGTTTTAACACTGACTTCAATAATGAAGTCAAGATAAGAAGTCTGATTATGCGTCCAGCACCACCTACTGGAGCACAAACACCTCTCTCGTCAGCTAAACTGAAGATGAAAAGTAGAAACTAATTACTTTACAGTAAGAGCACTCATCTCATTTTATTCAAACTGAAATCCAAATTAAAGACGGAAAGAAAGAGACTGTGTTTTTGCAAAGGAAACCAGGTTTGTTTGATTTTCCTCCTCATGTTTCCTGCCTGCTTCATTATTATAGCGCTTTATTTCCCTGTGGTATAATTGCAGCATATGTAGCGCATGGATTTTACTGCCAACACGCAGCGGGCCTGCAGGTGAGCCTATCAAACATCTGGTGGACTCCCTGGGTACCTGTGTTCCATGGCTAGCCTCCTATACATGCATGTAAGAGGAGCCTTATAGAATATAAGGGTTTATTCAGCATGCCATCTGTCAGTTTTCATACAGTCCTCGCCCATTTAAATGCTTTTAATAAGTGAACACAGTGACGTTCCTGAGGGATGGATGAGAACTGAGCCGGGTAAGCTGTTGAAAACAGATGGAGAGGGAAAGTTAGGGTGTAGTTATACAATGAATAAGTAATATGAGACCGAGGAATGCACCTACAGTAGAAGGATAGATTTTATACATACATGTATTTATACATATATGTATATATGTCCGTATATATATATATATATATATATATATATATATATATATATATATATATATATATATATATATATATATATATATATATTACAAAGGTTTCTACTGTTTTGTTGTGGCAACCTGTCCACTCAGTCACATACACAGTATGCCTCAATGTGAACTTATCTGTTATATATCTTAAATTTATTTTTTAAATCAGTCAAAAATGTTCCTTGTCAAATAAAGCAAAGAAACAACTTTTTTAATAGTGAATAACCACATAGTTTGACCAAAGTTCATAAACTGTTTATATCCTTTCCTAACTTGCATTGGAAATTGCAATGACGCCTAGCTGTGCAGCAGATTACACCAATCAGGTGGAAGTACGCGGCTCAGATGTGGTGGTGAGAGAAATGGTCACCTATTGTTAATGTCCACATGGATAATGCATAATAGTATGACCCTAGATAGGAGTTTCATTTGCATATATATCTATATTTTCTTTTCTTAATGGGAAATGCAAATGTGCCATTTTGTAGTGAGTGTGTGTTTGGGAGCCTTCGTGTTGAATAAATGTGACTCTAGGGTATCCCTGCGCACCTCGGCATATTAATCATCGTGACACGTTCACGACCCTTCTAATAAGACAGGGGCCACAGTGCACCCCCTCAAACATCCCATCCCACCCCAGCCCCGCTCCCTCTTTGTTTCTCGGCCAGTCCCAGGGGAAAGGAGAGGGTGGTGGGGGAGGCCGAGCTCGAGCTGAGGATGGAGGATGTGTGTGCGTACTTGTGTGTGTGTATGTGTGTAAAGTTAGACCCCCTCATTCAGAAGCCCTTCCCGGGGACAACGGCAGGCACAAGACTCCTATTAGGACTGAGCACAGTAGCCCCCCAGGAGCAACAAAAGACACCTCCTAATGCACCCTGTTCTAGCTCAGTGAACACACACACATGGAAACATGCAGCCACACATAAATGCACAACATACACCAGCTCCAAACCAACTGCCCTCAGCAAACACAGTAAAACTCATTGTTTTTTTGGAGTTTCACATGTTTGTAGCGAAGGGGCACGGCTGCTGGGCAGAAGGATGGGGAGAGCGAGTGCGCATTGAGAACAGCAATAAGGTGGACAGCTGGACAGCACGGAGCACGCCCGGTTCTCACTGCTTGTGTTTGTGTGCAGCCACACATACATGCAGGACATTAAAGCCACAGGACAATGTTCTGCTTTGTTAAATGCAAAACTTTTCTCATGCGTTACACAAGCAAGTAGAGGGTTTTAATTGACTCAAAGGCATTTTTTAAAAATTGCTATCAGACTTAAGTGAGAATGAACACTAAAATATCAGATGATTATTTAGTTTAATAGACACAGAGCCATAAAATAATAAAAAATAAATGAATTTGCAGGTATTAAATTCCCCCAACTGTCATGCACAGTACTCATTTCTATACAACAACACATTTAACTTCCAAGGAAAGTCAGAGCAAATTTTCCTAGTTGAGCTAAAATGACCCAAAGAGCAAAAAACAAAACCAAACAAAAAACTTTTATGTGAAACTTTAGCCAACCTTTTAAAAAAAAACAAAAAACTACCAATCAGAAGTACTCACACAGCGCTATTCTAGACCTTTAACTTCCTGTTTATTAATGTCTCACATTATTCACATAAAATGTTGAGAGTGTGCTTCAGCTCAAACTTTTCACTGCAGCTACCCCAAAAATATGTCAGTCAGGTGGATATTCATCAGGTTTACAGACATTATTATCTCAAAACAATCTGAAATTTCTTGTGTAAGATTACTGTTTAAGAGTTCTTCAGCAGGGATGTATCACTGAACTACACGATGGAACGGGGAAGGATAAAATCACCTGTGAACTACTTACAGATTTTATTTTATTTTATTTTATTTTTAGGATTTATTGTCTAAATCTCCCTGCTACAAGTGATACCACATGCTACAGCCATAGTATAACTACAGCCTAGCGTATTCTGGTTGTTGCTTCTCAATGAAATTAAGTGTAGCAATATTTTTCATTTTTTAAAACATTGCATGAAACTTTTCCAAATTGCCCCATATATCTGGATAGCTAGAAATAACCGTGACACAGAAAGTTGCTGGAAAGAAAAACAAAACAAAACAGAGAATGACACTAATGCAGATCCATGAAACCAGAGCTGGAACCAGGTACAGCTCTAAGCTTGGTTTGGCTTATCTAGACCAGACTACTTCATGTAATAGGTGGTGCTTTCTCTCTCTGACAAAAACAGGCATAAAACGAGAACCATACATTAGTAGGTTGTGCATTTGGTGTTAAACTCTTCACAGTTAGAGGGACTGTGTGTGTGCAGGCTGAGTTATTAGGGTTTAGTCCCTGCAGTGGAGTGATCTGTCTACTTTAGTGCTCTATATATTTCTTGACTAGGACAGGAAGGTGCACAGGTGGTCTAACACTTAGTGTTTGAGGTGAAAATTTTAAAAAGCCACTAAAAATGATCTTTTCATCTGACTGAGATTTTATTTTGGCACGTATAATGCTGTCATGCAGACTGTTTGCCAAATCTGCTCAAATTTGATTGGTCAACACTCTTTGGACTACAAGCAGACTACAAACAGACACCAGAAATCTTCCACTGCAAAGCCTGCAAAATACAGATATTAGCTCAGATATTAGAGATTATTTTTCTGATAGTACAAAAATACATTATTCGTAGTTATTGTCAATGTTACTCTTTTCATTCCAATGCACCTGACATGCTGTGAGAAAACGATACGTAGCAGCGGTTTGTGATGCACTTACAGCTCAGTTTGATGGGAAATTAAACCACTGCATCAAAATGTATGTTTATATTTGAAAAACCGCCCTCAGAAAATCTGGATTCTGAAAATGTTCACCTGAGCCACAGCTGATATTTAAAAGCAAAGCAAAACTGAAAACATGAGCACAAATGAAGACACACGCTTTGCCCCACTTGGTTAATAACGGAAAATATAATTTTTGCTGTTTAGAAAACAAATGATGCACATCTCTCAGTTTTTGTGCAATCATTTAATCTACAATCATTACATATTATTATTTAAAGATTATAGTGAAAAGGCAGAAAACATTTTAAATTTTTATAATTTGAACTACTGTAGGAGAAAGAAATACCTATGAACAATAATAATATTAGAATTAATTTTTAAAATAATATTAATGACTGATTTCTCAGAAACTTTCATACTTTCCAAAGGTGTCCAGTGGGGTGAACTGGACTCTTACATGCCAGTTCAAGCCCTGAGATCTACAGTATATCACTATTCACCAGTACATCCACCATTCAGACCCAACAACACCAGTTTTAATCTCCATTTACAATAATCTTAATCATTCATCCAAAACAAATTATGAAACATTTTGTGTTGCTTCCAATTTTTTTTTTTTTGGTTGGTAATGTTAACAAAAATAAAAATAAATAGCTACAAGTTACAATCTGTCAGCAGCTTCCCACCCTTCAACCAGCAACATGTAATTGTTGCTGGATTACATAACAAAGCCAGGGCTACTGCTGCAAGGAATCGAGGTGAGAATTCATCAAATTTTCAGCCACTGGCTCAGATTTATTATGTCACTTTAGATGCCTGCTGAAATAATGAAATCACGTTTCATAATTATGCAGACGACATCCTCATTTATCTTTCATCTTATGTGAATGCACAGACAAAGCCATTCAAACTTTTAGCAGATATTACACAAGCAAACTCTCACTGACCTCTTTTGAACTTCTACACTAAGTGTCTTGTGAATTTTTAAAAACTTCATGTTGAAACACTATGTGAAGTCTTTTAAAATTGAAATCAAATGTTTCATAATCAAACACGCACTGACCGATCAGCAGCTCCGGCAGCCTGAAATATGAATCTCCTTTGTTCTTAAAACTCATCCCTCCTTAGCTGCTACCCCTTACACATTCATGTCAACTGTTTAAACAAAATGCAAACACTTCTGCCTGCAAGTTCGAACTCACTAAGCTACTGAGAAAAATCCCTGAGGCCACCCAAATCTGTCAGAGCCTGAGCCAAGAGTTTTCTCTAAAAGGCAAAGTCAGTGTGGCCAGATTGTGCCAAACCTCCCTTGAGGAAGCTTTTTTCCCTCTTTTCCTCAGTTATAATCAACATAATATGGCCATAGTTCCCTTCATGAGCTTCTCTTTATCCAATTCTGCTGTACATTATATAAATCAAACTTGGCCCTCGTCCCTAAAGAAATTACTCAAACCATGCATTTTCACAACTTCCATAATGAATGTCCTCGGGTGATGTGGGTATGGTGAGGAGAAATACAACCACAGGTGATAAATACGGTACGAAGCTGCTCTCTTTTGCCGCAGAAAAGAGGCTGATTAAATTTTCATGCAGATAATAATGAGGTAATCCACTGTTAATTGTGCCTCTTTCCAACATACTGGCTCCCTCGTGGGATCCAACGTTGCGCCCACGCAGCATTTCGTTTGCTTAAATGCCTTAGATTTAATGGACTCTTCCATAAACTGATCCTCAGCACCTCCTCACACATCACCACACAGAGCCTGAACACATTCATCAACAATAATCCCCTCAATGAGCTCCGTTTTATCTTTTCACTCCCCTTTTCCTCCTCCTCCCTCGCGTCCCTATATAGGCCTTAATTACTGGTCCAAAGTAATTATTTCGTTTATTAGTGGAACGTAACATCTGTTTCAGGTCTTTTTAATTGTACCTATAAAACCCTTCCATTATTTCTGTCCCTTTAGGATAAGATTGGGCTGCTTGTTGCTCCCTGTGGACTTGCTCTCTTCTTCCCTCCGCCTCCCCACCAGAGCCATAGCATGAGCCACGGTGCACCTTTCTCCAGCTCCCTCTCTGAAACCCTTTAAAGAAGCAACAAGGAACTCAGCAGCGATACACACACCAGCTGAAAAAGCAGCAGGAGGAAATATGTATGTGCAGTAGTGTCTTCAAACATGGATTAATGCGGTCTTACATCCATTCTTCTTGTATTATTGATGAAGGTGGTATATTTCCAAATGCCAGGGGGGAAAAGCCAGCTGCAGGGACTGGTACACAGGAGCGTGGGAATAGAGGAAGGAGGGTGGAAGGAGTGAGATTCCTGAGGTCCTGGGGAAATTTTGTCCCCGTATTAATAGACTTTGGTCCCTTTGAAATTTTATTAGCCATAAAGTTGACGGTACGTTGTGCAATTTCTACAGTCGTACGGACGTGTCTTAAGTTTTTACTCCTTTTTAAACAAACCGCTCATGCCTCAGCGCCCAAACAATTCAAACACCAAAGTTTATCTTTCCCTGAACTGATGCCAGCAACTACACAAGGAGAACAGGTGTCATCGTCAAACTGAGACTATATCTATAAAAACCTCACATAGTCATCAACTTCCAGCAAACACTGACCAGTGAGTTGAAGACAGTCCGGCTGCTGGTGCTCTGTCCTTTTAGCGCTCTCCCTCTTAATTTTTATGGTTCCTGCACCTTCAGGAAATGACCCTTTTATAGGGTCAACACTATAAAAGACTTGTTTGTGTGTGTGTGTGTGTGTGTGTGTGTGTGTGTGTGTGTGTGTGTGTGTGTGTGTGTGTGTGTGTGTGTGTGTGTGTGTGTGTGTGTGTGTGTGGTGGGGGGATAAGTGTTCAAGTTACTACCGGTTCGTCTTTGCTGCCAAAGAAAGAGACCTGATGAGGTTAATAGTCTCCTCTTCCAATATATCACATAGCTGTGAACTCTGTGACCCTTTTTGTCAATAGGAGAACTTTTCTCTGGAGTGTGTGTGTGACTGTGTGAGTAGGTGTGTGTGGGCACCCTGTGTGTCTACACAAGCGTGCACATGTGGAAAATGGCACATGCATACCTCGACATGCGTGTGGATGTCTCTCTTTAATCGAGAGTTGTGTAAACCGATGCTCATGCTGGCTGAATGTGGTTCACCTGAATAGGATTACATAACAATGCCAGCATAAAATGGCATAATGTAGGCCTCTACTATTTACTGAACAAAACGTCGGGATAAAATAGTTTAAAAGTGAAAGTGCTATTTAAGGATGCATTCAATGTGGTGGTCTTGAGTTCTTCTAAACCTTAAGTGCTCGTCCCACTAATGGTTTAAGTGTTTTGCTGCAAACTGCCAGTCATTTCTCACATTTTGGACACACTAATATATCCATAAGCTGAAAAAAAGACTCTTTGCAGCAAAGAAAAGACATTCACTAAATCTAAAGAATGACCAGCAGTACAATAACTTTCTTGTGGCCTTTAAGTCTATTGCAGTAAATGAAGTGCAGTAACTGTCTGAGCAATTACTGTAATGCTTCTTCTGGTGTTTTCTACTGGCTGGCAGAAGTCATAAAGTGTGCCAAATTAGCATTAAGACATACAGAAGAAGAAAAGGGGAGAAAAAAAAGAAAGAGGAGGTTGCCGGTGGCAGAGGAAGGTCTGGACTGAAGGTTTTTTGGACAGGTGACAAATGAGAGACTAGTGGGGTCAAATCCTCACCCCACCTCGGGCAAAACAAACCAAGCCCCAAAATACACACAATTAGACACATAAATCAACAAATAGGAACACAAATAGAGCAGCTCACACGTAGATACACATGCATGCATTTGTTAATAAAGATTCTCTGACACGCTGATCAAAGCCGAGTCACTTTTTCTGTGAGGGAAACAAGCGGAGCGGTTTACCTAAACAGCACGCTGTACAGAGGGGAGATGTTTCAGTACATAAAGTGCCGCACTATGATATAAATAGATGTACTTTTCCATGAAATTTCATAGTAATTACAGACCAGGAAGCATGGACCCTCTCAACCCCCACTGCGGCACCCACGTACCTTGAGTGAATACTAAGAAGCAACTCTGGCACAAGTCCAGTTCAGTATGTACTGTGTGAACCCCCGTGGCCCAATCAAAGGCAGTGTGCACGACTGTGAAAGGGTGATTGGGTTCGAGGTGCACAGGGAATAGTGTTTGAAGTCTTCCTTCTATCAGAGAGACAGAAAAGGGCACTTTTAATCCTGTGGGATCACTAAGGCGCCACAGGCAAAGGAGATGCGCTCATTCTCTCAATTCTTCCATGAGTACCAGGGGGGAAAAAAGAGGAAGGAGAGAGGGGGCTAACGGGGAAGAAGGTGGAGGCGGGTGTGAGGGGGAATACAGAGAGAGAGAGAGAGACTGAGCTGATGATAAAAAAACAGGGTAGCTGACGTAAAGAGATGAGGCAAACAGATGAGAGGGGAAGTGCTGCTCCCTAACATGACAGATTCAGCAGTAATGTCAATCAGCCACTGTGGGGCTGTCAGAAATGCGCAATAAGCTCACACAATGCCTTTTTCTGGCTTGATGAGATATCAAATCCCTTTGCACTGTGTGTGTGTGTGTGTGTGTGTGTGTGTGTGTGTGTGTGCATTAGAAACAGAATATGTATGCGTGTGAGGTAGTGCAGAGGATGGAAACCGGGGGTAAAAATATAATTTGAAGTCACTGTGTTTCCCAGAACGTACATTGAGTGTGTCAGCAATGCAGTCGAATGTGAGATTTCTTAATCAGCCAATCAGAGAGGTAACAATAACAAACCAAATACACTCTACATGTGTTTGTGAGCAGGTAACAAAAGGGGAAACAGGGACCGCACTCACGTATTTATGAACTGCTGCTTATATTAAGCAGTTTGAAATCAAATCAAATCTTTCACCTGCGGTAAGACATCATCTGTGCACTGATATCCTTTTTATGAGTTACAACAATCAACGCAAACAGAAAACTTGAAGGATGTCTGAGGTTCAAAATAATGTTAATAATGTGAGAACTAAACAGCACATATGGCCTCCTCTAACTTGCATTGAAATAGAGCAATTTAGAGGACATTTCAATAGCTGACATTTGAGTTAATGTTTTTTTGTTTTTATAATGACAAAGACAGGTGGTGCTTTCCATTACAGGTGAGTGGCAGTAAACACACACACACACACACACACACACACACACACACACACACACACACACACACACACACACACACACACACACACACACATATATATAGGTCTTTGTTCAACCAGGGAGTGAAAAAAAAGGATTATTTGCAGAGTGTTTCATCCGCCTTGTGCAGAATATATTACGTGTGTAAATGTTGTTGAACCCGGCGCTTCACCAGGAAAAGGTCACACACTCCCCTCGACCCTAAGTGATTCTCTGTCTTTGTGTACTCTTGGTGAAAAAAAAAGAAAACGAGCTGCGCCTATAAACTTCGCATTTAAAAGGCAAGTGCGGCCGAGGGGGGCCGCTGCATGAGGCGAACAATAGCAGCTTTTTGGACACACTTTTTCTCACTGCGATGAACAGCAGGGGAACCGGTAGAGCCTCCTATAAAAGAGCGATAGAGCACAGCTGCCAGGGTTCAAAAGTAATTTTATAAAATGTCTCAGAGGGGGCCTGCCTGTGGTTTATCTGTGGATTTATGGGAAACAATGGGAGGGCAAGCAAATTGTTAGAGGACAATAATCAGAGGGCCTCGAGATGTGATAACTCCAGAATTTAAGGTCTTTATGCAAAGGAAGACATTAAAGGATAAAGTGATGCAACTGCCAGCCAAATGCTGCATTATCATTAATAATGCACTTGACATTCAAACGGCTCTGCCATGCCTCGTGTTCTTAAAACGTTATGGGAGAAATGGAGAGTTTAAACGTGACAGCTAGGAGTCCAGCAGCTAAATATTAAACACTCTGCTTCATCATCATCATCGTCAAGAAGACAAAAGTCAATCAAGCCATATTGGCGCTGTCCGTTCAGAGTGATGAGGTTCTTTGTGCTACCAGTTATTGATTTATCAGTTTCACACATTATCCCCTCTTTTTGACAGCTGTCTAATTTTGCCAGTTAGTTTCCTTTAATCTCAATCACTAAGAGTAGGTTAGGTCACCGACTGTCCCCGCAGCAGGCCTGAGCCACTTGAACCTATACTGCTCCGCAATTACGCGCATGACGCATTTGGAGACAATATCATTGTTAGGTTGTAAACTATTACTCACGCTCAGAGGCCATAGTAATCACGGACTCCGTGGTGGCGTGGTACTCATCCTCCTCCATAAACTCATCCTGGGACGAAGCATCTCCCTGGAAGTCGTGATGGTCCAGAAGCTGCTGGAGCGGGGGCGCCTTGGGCAGCAGCTGATTGACCACCTCCCGGCTGATGTTGGGCGCCTGCTTCAGACGCAGTTTGCTCAGGATCTGGGACTTGATGGTCTCCAGTCTCAGCACTTTGCTCTGCTCCCTCCAAACACAAGCGGAACACTCGTGAGAACCGGCGTCCTCGTCCAGCAGAGATAGCCCGGCATCCGTGGGCGTCTCGCTGGCAGGAGGCAGCAGCAGATTGGGCTCATCGCTCCCCGACTGTCCCAAGGAGATGAGCACCATCAAGCACAGTAAGAAGTTGTACCTCGGCATGACGATGCGTGGACAACAGAAAACGCAACTTTTCCTCCCCTTCCTTAGCTTGTTTTTTACGCACTTTATTCCGTTAGATCCCGTCTCTCGAATCTGCGCCGCTCCTCGTCTTAGCCTACAAACGGCAAAGAATAAGTGACATGCATCTAATCCAATACGATCACCCCGAAGTTTCTCTTTTTGTAATATTCTTTCTTTTTCTTTTTTTTTCTTTTAACAAAAAAAGTGCGCGCAGAGGGTGTCGGTACAAGCTCCTTTGATTGAAAGTTAAATGCCTGGTGAATGCATAGCCTGCTCACGTGCAGTATAAGCTAATTGTTGTTTTCTGTACAATTTTAGTCCACGGAGGTGTGAGTATGTGCAGAGGTGTCACTGAAAAATGTGCAAGTACGGTCAAAAAGGCGCTCTTTATATATCTCAGCTGCCCGATGTCGTAATCCGCCTCCATTGGCTAAGATTGCAACAAAAGGCTTTTAGGTCTGTCACCAAGTCAAGAGGGACAGAGGAAGGGAGGGTGTGCGCACCGTTAAGAGAGTATAAATGTTTTTACAGTGCACAAACAATGTCTCCCATTAGAGATAACCTATAGCCCAATTAGGTTATTAGGATGATGGCAAACTGCTCACTACGCATGTTTTTTTTTGTGGTTTTTTTTTAAAAATAGGTTAAATGTTCAATGGTGCCAATTTAAAAAGAAAAATCAAAAAGAAAAAAGCTAAATGGATTTCTCGCAAATTTACCACAGCCAATCTTGAAGCGTGCACATAGCATTTATGGTGTAATTAAACTGGTAACTCGAAGATAAGAATTTATCATGTAACTAGACCAGATGGTATTATGCAGATTATTTAGATATATTCTTGTAAGGCTCTTCAAAATGAAAGTGAAAGTTTTCATTGAAACCAATAAGAAAGGACACACTCACGTTTTCCTTGAAAAATAATAGCTCCACATGTACAAGGGTGCATTCATAAAGGCTGATCATGATTTTGATAGATTATGTTTAATAACCCTACACCTCGGAGACTTTTGAGCCATTAAGCAGCAGCACGTCTGTAAGCTCTCAATTATAACGTAGATGGACTCATTAGTATACACAGACCCGTGTGAATGCCATTTGTACCAATCAGTATATGAACTAATGAGCAAGTGACGCATGCAATTATAGTGAGCTGTGGAATTTCAATCTTTCCTGAAACATCATCCAACGATATATAAACATGTGAGAATGTTATCTAAATGGTGCCCAAGAACCACGCTCATATACATATTTTCATATGTATATCATTGGAGGGGGGGTAAGTTAAATCTTTATTCTTCCAAAATAGGCTAAAAGTTTTGCAGCACCACCTCTTTGAGCGATGAGCAGCCTGTGCGACCACACCGACATCTGCTGGAGAAAAACATAGTTGCGACTGCAGGTCTCGTCTCAAAGCTGCGAGCCTCTCTGTTCATTGGAGGCTGTGTTTTGTAAAATTCACCTTCAGGAGCTGCACTCTAAAGCAGGAACTCTATTGGTTAGGTACATTTCATCCATTACTAAAGAACTGAGGATTCTCCATTGCACCTCCAATACAACGAATGAAATTCATTGCAATGAATGCATTACTTGGTCATCTCACAAATTTTTACAGTACCAAAGTATCAAAGCGTCCTTTTACAACAGGCTTGGAGACATCAGACATGAAAGCATTGGTAATATGTCTGGTGGTATGTGCTCAACTCTTTTAGTTATTCTCTTCCTTTTAGAAAAATAATTTTTGCTCCGTTAAGATAAATCATTAGCAAACTGGATCAAAAGACAAAAACAAATGAGTCCTGAAGTGATGAGACACTCATGTTCATTCTACTGCAGTTGCCACTCATCCGTCCTCTGCACGTTTGCATGTTTTTCTGTTCACGTATGCAGATAAAGTGTGAATCATTTGCATGATCAGATTTGCTGATCTAACATCTACTCCGAGCCTTAACATACTAAACCCACATACAAACACTGAAGCTCAGAAAGGCTTTGTAAAACTTCATGTAAAATGATCAATGAGGTTTCTACATGATATATACACAGTGAAATAGATCCGGTTTCAGTAAACTTCATGGTCTTTGCATTGATGGGTGTAAAAAAAAAAGGGCCAGCCTTTTTTTGAATAACAGTTATATCTCACGCACACCAGAATAAACAGTCATTAATGAGGCAGTCATTGATTCAACAAAGTGTCACAGCACTGAGTCTACAGTAAGCAGTCCTCACTGTTGCTACGCAGTGACAAACTACAGTTCAGAGGAAAGCTCAAGGAAAAATTTAAACCTGGTTTGGAGTTTTTGCTCCAAACTGAGGGTCTGGTCCGCTGCACGAGAGCAATGTGCAGATTTTGTATTCAGTCAATCACCTTAAAGGTGAAGGAAGTTGTATGAACATTTCTATTTAACCAGTGCGTAGGCTGATATATTACTACATTTGCCTACAATTATAGAAACCCTGTATCAAGATATGAGACTATGTCATGATCATCTGTGTGCAATAAACACACATCTCTGGGATGAATAACAGTGTGTGATCATGTATAAGTTGTATAGTTTTAATGTTTTATTTGGGAACAGAATGGTGTGTATGTGTAAGTTTGGTGATGGAGTTTTTATTATGAATGAATGATGAATTTTTATGAATTATGTCTATTTTTATGCTTAAGGACAACAGATGGAAATTAGCCTTTGGCTATAATCTGGTATGTTTACATTCATGTAATTTTTTTTTACATTTATGTTCATTAACATGCACTGTCCTAAATAAATAAATACAGCTTTTGAGTCATACACTGTGTAAATATCATTTTATATTTAGGGGGTTTGAACTGTTTCCTCATTTCCTGTTGCAGTTGTTCACTTTTTCTCCACTTCCTCTTTCACCCTTTGTTTAAATGATAAGTAACACATGTTAAACAACAACAACAACAATAAGACAAAACAAAAAAACTTTGCTTTGTCATGTATTGACTGCCATCTTAAGTTCTTCAGCTGTCAAATAGTTTGGTTTGTAAAGTTGTACAAACACTTCAGTTTCAGCATCCAGGTCTTGTGGAGGTTAACTTTGTCAGAAACCTGTGTTTTCACACCATGACAAGGCAAAAATCACTATATGCAAGTAGAGTGAAAAGACAAAGAAAAGGTTAAATTGACAGCTTAATCAATAAAAGTTGCTGTCAAGGTTGAGTAGTGCGGGAGTTGGCTTATCTCTGTAAAGAAGCATTGCTGTCTGTGTTCTCAGATTGGTTCCAGTTTATTGGAATAAAAGTATGTGGTTTTCAGAGTCTGTAAGTGGTAGAAATCCTTACTATTCTGAGCCAAATGACTTATGATTGACCAAGTTCATCATTTTCAATTCGTAATTAAATAAGAAAATAATAAGAATAAGAAAGCGTCTTCTCTCATAAATGAACATGGCAACACAGTTTATGTTTGCAAAGTTGCATCTGAACAAACCTCAAGACTTCTGAAACAATGTCCTTTGGATAGACAAGACCAAAGTGTAGGTTTTTGACCATAATTCACAGCATCACATTTGCAGAAAGCCAAACACAGCATATTTGCACAAACACCTCATACCAGCTGTCAAGCATTGTGGTGGAAGGGTAATGAGTTTGGCTTGTTTTGCAGCTAAAAGATATTTGCAGTCATTAACTATTCTTTATACCAAAGTATACTCAATTGTGAGGCCACATGTCTAACAGCTAAAAAGCTTGGCCCAATGTGGGTAATGCAACTGGACAATAATCCCAAGCACAGAAGCAGTAAATGGCTTTGGTGAGATCTTAAGAGACATTAAGATAAATGAAATGAACTGAAGCAACGCTGTAAAGAAGAATGGGTCATAAAGTCGTCCACAATGATGTGAGACTGATAAAATCATACAAAAAAATATTACTTCAAGTCACTGCTTCCAAAAGTTGCTCTATAAGCTACTGAATAAAAGGGATTTCTTATTTTCTCACAGGAAAAGTCCTGTTAAACCTCACTTTTCATTGTTCTGGTCACGTTTGTAAAAGTACCTATAACTTTACTAAAAAAACGGCAGGCTTTTTTCACTGATTAATTCCAGCCATGCACCAGAATGCTATCCCTTAACTTTACAACAAACCAAAAGTCATATTTGAACCCCCCCACAGCCACAAACGTGACCCATGTCTCCCTAAAAAGACGGATATTTGACTGTTCAGAGAGAGTGGGCGGAGCGAGGGCGGCGTTAAACACGGTTTGGTCCCTGCGGCTTTCCGTAGATCAGGGCCTGGGTGTAGCTCCCTGTAGCTGCGTAGGAAACACGTAAAAAACACCACTTCAGCCAGAGAGCCCGGAGGTGTCTCTTATATAAAGAAAAACGTAATATAACGCGTACAACATGCACTCGGTCACGCTGGACAGCAGTGGTTCACCGAAGAAGCGCTCGTTTTCTCGGGGAATGAGCGAGGACGAGTCTCTGCGCAGTATTATTAAAGAGGTGAGAGGACAAAAATCACGGCGTCGTTAACGTTAGTGTCAAACGTCACAGCTGTTTTAAATAACCGAATAAGTTTGGTGTTTTTAATTTGTTCAACACTTAAAATAAACAGACGGCTAGGGTAAATGGAGCAGTCGTCAGGCCCGTCGCTTCACTTCACTTCCTCGGCGTTACCGCTGTTAGCTGTTCGTTGTTTTGTTGTTGTGGCTCATGATGATGAGGTGATGATGATGGTGATGCTCAGACTCCGCCTGAGATGTGTTTTCGTCTTCTCATCAGACTGACAGCTCCTCCAGACGTGTGACAAGAAGCGACAGCAGAGCGAGCACCCTGAAGAGGAGGAGTGACAGCCAGGTAGTAGCTAGCATAAAAACTGACACTCGATGAGATGAACTCATTGTTGTCTCAGTGTTACAACATTATATATGTGATGGACACGCAGTGCTACCTAATACCTCTGGGATGAGACGCTTGCATAGGCCGAGAGTCTAAAGGTTTGTACTCAAAGGAGCTTGCAAAGAAAGGCGTCTGGACTTCTTTAAGTTACTTGAAGACGTTTCACCTCTCATCCGAGAAGCTTCTTCAATTCTAAGGTCAAATGGTGGAGAGTCCCAGATATAAACCTAGTGGGAGTGACCCCCCACAGAGGACAAAAGGACCCCCTGATGATCCTCTAATCGCCTGAGCCAAGGTGTGAAACTGGGTGTGGGTCCCAATCAGCCAGAGTTTCGGGTGTGTTCATTGTGAAATTCCTGAGGTCAGATGGCCCAGGATGTGAGTGGGCATTAAGGCATCTGGGAAGGGATCTCAAAACTGGCTTATAGATGGCAGAGAGTTGGTGTCGTAAACCCCCGCCTCTGTTCAAAGATGGTCGCTCACAGTGGACATAGATGACTTCTTTCACTCCTCTTTCAAACCATCTGTCCTCTCTGTCCAAAACGTGAACATTGGCATCCTCGAAAGAGTGTCCTTTATCCTTAAGATGCAGATGGACTGCTGAGTCTTGTCCTGTGGAGGTGGCTCTTCTGTGTTGTGCCATGCGCTTGTGAAGTGGCTGTTTGGTCTCTCCAATGTAGAGGTCTGGGCATTCCTCGCTGCACTGTACAGCATACACCACATTGATAAGTCTGTGTTTTGGCGTTTTTAGGTTTGTGCCTTGTGACACAGAGTGGTGTCTAGTTATGGTCAGTCGTGCCAAAAAGTGGATAGATGGATATCTACTTTATAGATCCACAAGAAAAATGATTATGTTACAGCAGCAAGATGAAGAATAAAAATAATGCAGCCTACAATATTTAACAAAGTTAAAGTGCTACAGGGGTCTAGTAAAGATCTTATACTATGATAGAATGGAAAAACTTTCTCTCATAATATAACAAGTACAAGTAAATATGAAGACAGTTTAAAATAGTAAGAGCAGGACTGGCATTGTGGAAGAGTAATGCAAACTGCATTAGTACATAATATGTATGCTATAAGTGCATGAAGGTAATAATAGAAATATGTGTGGAATCACATGTCGGACAGGTGTGACCACCTGTCATAGAACGAGGAGTTATTATACAGCTTTATAGAGAATGATGGGAATGATTTCCTGAGTTGTTATGGCAGTGAGAAGGAGCTCTGCTGGGTCAGAAGTGTGGAGCAAAGTGGGTATGATGAGTTGTCCATGACAGAGAGCAGTTTGATCACTGACTTACGGTCTCTAACTGACTCGAATGCCTCCAAATTCCGGCCAATGATGGGTCCAGGCTTGAGGATTAGTTTGTGGATCCTGCTGACATCTCTGGCACTGGATTTATAAAGTAAATGAAATTGTTTTTTAAACAGCTGTTGATATCTGTAAATATCTGGGTCTTTCTTTGTAGTTAGGAGAGAAATGTTTGAAATGAAAACCGTGTGACTGCCAGTAGTGACGGGAGCAGTAAAACCATGAAATTGTACTTTCCAAATTGCAGAAGATGGTTTGCTTCTGAACTTTTAATACAGCAATAAATGGCGATATCTCGTGTTTTTATGGCTTCCTTATTTTTACTAGTTCAGTTAAACTTGTACTAAACAAACTCGTCTATCTGAAAGCTCCGAAAGCATGTTGTACAGCATGACTAACCCAGTTTTAAAAGATTATTATTAAAATAAAAAAGTCACAGGTTAACTAGATATTTTGTAAAAACCGAGATGGTTGTATTTCTACTCGGTAACTGACAGGGTGACTGCAAGGCTACACATTCCCAGGACCCAGAAACTGAAGCAGCTACATTGAGTTGAGTTATGATTTTAAATTTGTTTGTGTATGTTTTTCTTAATGGGATCCTTTTGGTCAGGAGATCAGTCTAATAACTCCCAACTAGAGCAGAGCTTTTGTCTGCGTCATCAATTATGTAAAAAGCCTATCAGTTATGGGAAAATGGCCACAATATTAAATGCGGAAACAGAAGTGCTTCTGGCAGAGATTTCTTCCTGTTAAGGAGGCATTTCCTTTCCTACTGCGGCCAAGAGCTTCCTAAAGGGAACATTTCTGTCTTCATTATGTAAGTTGTTGACCTGACTTTGTAAAGTGCCCCGAGATGACCGTGTTATGACTTGGCATGGTATGAATTGAAGGGAAAACATTTACAATGTTTATTTTTCATTCAGTATTAAGTCATTTACACGTGTTTGACAGCAGCTGTCGGCATTAATTGATTTATAAATATAAGTAACAAACTCCTGTAAGAGACACGTATGAATAAAGTGGACAAATAATCAAAGCTACCTTTTGTAAGATGCAGTAAAGTTTATTTTGATGCTTATAATAACTGAATTTGTGTAACTTTAAATTTTAAGGTCATCGTTCGTGTTTGAGTTAAAGGGGACCAACAGGAGAGGATCCAGTATGCCTCATTTAAACTGCTTTGTGCTGATTTTAACTCAAAATACTCAAATGTTTTTTATTAAAATTATTTGTTTTCCTTTCAGCAATCTGAGCAGGACCTCTTCATGGGACTACCAGAAATGGTAACGATTTCTCACCATTATCCTCCTTATTGTTGCTATAAATATAATGATGTTTACTGCTATTGAAGGCTGTGCTCACAGTAATAAATCACAGCAGTGAAGCATATTCCTTTACATAGGGAGGCATTGTCACGCTACCACAGGAGGCCTCCCACAGATTGTTGCCTCTGAGAGCTCAACGAGCACTCCCACTGACTGGCATGCATTCTCCTGAAGTTGCCTACACTGATCTGTTACCGTGTAACTTTGTGATATAGCTAGAGCTGCAGGCCAGCTATGAAGAGGCTGTGCAAGAGCTGCGTGGGCTGGAGGTCGAGCGAGAGGCTCTGTTGTTCCAGGTGGACGTCCTGCAGGACACGCTGGAGGGTGTAGAGGAGCTGCTGGCTGAAGCCCAGAGAGAAGCTGGACAGGCTAGTTTGGTAAGTCCAGGTCGAGCCAAAACACGAAGTAAAGTCTTAAAGTCTCTTAGAAATCCGTGTGTGTGTGTGTGTGTAAGTAAAGTTCGTTGTTTGTGATTACAACAGATTGTGACACTAACGAGCTGCTGCTGTCTCTTTACATTTGTAGGAGTTGGAGCGAGAGAGGGAGGCCAAAAGGAAACTGGAGAGCATGGTGCACTCTTTGATGCAAGAAGTGGAAAGATTAAAAGAGGTAAAGTGAGACCGTTTATGTAAGCTTGCAGAGGCTCCGAATTTGTTTATAAAGATGTAAAGGGAACCTATTGCGCAACAGTCTGTCAGGCGTGTGATCGCTCGTGAATATGAATGATGGCGATGCTATGTCGTTGTTTTGTTTTTTTCTGGGTGTGTAACCCGGAGACACGGCAGGCCTGGGCATACAAGATTTTCTGTGTGTTGTGGTTTAGTTTTGTCCTTAAGGGTTTTAGCAACTGAGTCTCGTCTTTCTGGGAAAAAAGCCCTGAAAACGAAATGAAGAAGTTAGAAAAGTACAGAAGTACTTAAGTATCCAAGCCACATTTGTTGAGACTGGCACAATCAATTGTTTCAATTACTGTTACTCATTTTCCACTCCTGAAACTTCCACGCCTCGTCCATTCTTGTGTTGTCCTTATAAAAACAATTTGTGGTGGTGCATAACACGTTTTGGAGTAATCTCTTCATTTTTCATGGTGAAAAGAGTCTGATCACTTGACCTCTAGCCTGGTACCCCACTTAATTATGCTGAGTGTCTAGTGTGAAGGACAATCAGGAGTCTGCACAGGTTATTCTACTTTAAACCTGGACTTGATGGTAATGCTCTTCTTCAAGAGTCTGACTTCTTGCTTTTCTTATCTTCTCTGTTTAGATAGTGTTAGCTGAGTGGAGAGTAGGAATAAAAATTCTTAAGATAGCTTTAAAATATACAATGTTGTGCAAAAGTCTTGGGGCCACTCCTCATTTATTTATATTTTGCTTCCAAGGAGACAGACATTTTTGATTTGTTTTTTGTTGTTGTTGTTGTTGTTAAGCAGTTTAATACTTACCTATGACTCATTCAAGCTTAAAAAAGACACCTAACTCAAGGGATTAACCAGTGCTGTGACTACACATAACAGACAACAATTTTAGTTCATTTTTAAACATTTGTTCTGATTTATTTAGTTAAAATGTACAGAAAAAGCCAAACGTGACACCTTTTGGGGGCATAAGACAATATTTTTGCACCAACAAGATGGTTCTCAAAGAGGCAAAAACAAAAGGCAGCCAAAATCCTTTTTGTTTGTGTCTTATATACTTTATTTGTATGTTTACACATTTCAATAAATTACTGCACATATTTCCTGTTTTCCTTCCAAAAAGAGATGATTGATGGCTCAAGATCATTAAAAAAACACTGTAATTATATTTTCTATGAATGAGCACTGCTTATGCTTTTCTTTTTTTACACCTTGCAGGAAGGGAATAACAAACTATCAGGACCAGGTGAGATGGCTAAAGCAACAATGCAGGGACACAAAATAAGAAATGATGCCAACAAAGTCGAGAGCTCCTCCTCTCACAGCAGCAAAGATGAATTGGGAGCTGCAGTGCAAAGAGGACAGAGTGAGGGCACAGAGGAGAAGCAATGGAGAATGGTAAATAAGCCCATGTGTCACCAGCCTTCTCTTGCACTGGGCAGCCTGGTCGCTGAGGATGGGGTCCACCAGAGACCTTATGAAAACGGGGCAGCAGATGGACAAGATCCCCTGCTGGATGAAAACGACTCGGACAGCATAAGTGCCTACAAGGATGCATTCGATGAGACTCCAGAGCAGGACAGGATCTTTCCAGGTGACGGAGACAGTTTGGAGCTGCCCCACGATGCAGAGAACACAAAGAAGAGCCTGCCTAATAATGGAGACGCCCTCAACAGTGAGGTCGAAGGCACCAAAAACAATGAAAGCTGCATTTTGTCTTAAATTTATGTTTCATCTACTACTGAGTAAGGTCAGAGATAAAATAGTTCATAACTTGATAAAACCCAGCAGCATTTTGATTTGAAGTTAGACATTTCTGTTCTTACAAAAATCAGTTGAGATTAGATGTATTAGATGTTGCTAGTCAATAGTTTGACATTTTATGAGAAAATGATTAGTAGAATAACTGTGGAAATAATTGGCAGCTTAATCTATAAGGAAAAGTTGAAAAGATTAGTTAGAGCCCTAGTTATGATACATTGTAGTAGAAGTTACATTTTTAAAAATTGTGCTGAACGATCTCAGGTTTACAAGCTGAAATTTCGCTGACTACTTTATGTTATTTGCCAATCATTTAATTCAAGTCTGTCGTAAGTGTTTGGGTTTTTCCTTTTTTTAATGCACGTTGCAATACATGGAACATACTCCATGTTGCTTTGACTGTTTACCTTTTTGATTTTAAGAAGGATATTTTATACACAAGAAGCAGTCAAGACAAAAGTCACGATTTATCTGTCTCGGTAAGAATCTCCACAGCAGCTGTTTTAGCTTCAACCAGAAGAAGACATTACAAACACAGAGGTTTCTTTTCTGTGAAGTTATTGTTAACTTAAATTTGATCATAAGGATTTTGATCAGGCTGTGTTGCTGGTTTCTCTCATGTTTTTCTTGGACTTGGAAGTCTGGTGATTTCAAATAGGCAGTTCATTTATTCAAAGCCTCAAAGTCTTAAAATTTTTGTGTTTTTATTAAAAAAAATAGACAGAAAATGGATTTGGCTGCATTTGCACTTTTTAAAGTTCTTATATTGTGACATTTATTTGTCAGATTACATTAAAGCCAACATTCCCTTTTTTAACCAAATGTGTCAGCCAGACCTGACGAGCTGACCACTGCAGGCTGGATTTTTTTTGTCTGGCTGCAAGGACATGCTGCATGTTTGCACATTCGCAGTGGAACTTGCTGAACTTTGCCTCTTCAGATGTCTTTCATTGCTGTAAAACACTTTGTAACATTTTTAATGCCTTTTTACTTTCTTTTTTTTAAAAATTGTGCCAGAATCAAAAGTAGACTCCTCACTTCATCTATGATCCGTAGCCTGCACGAGCACCTATGAATGTATACTGATTTCCAAAATGCACACAAGTTTGTGTCATTTGAGTGTGTTTGCATGCAATACTATCAACTACATGTAATGAATAATATGTCTTATTTGCTGTTACAAATACTTTTTAAAAGGGATTTTCAGTGTCAGTTTATTTTGTAGACAATGTATCATTCTTTTATTCCCCAGTTTACAAAGTCGATTTAACAAAGTCGACAAATAATTAAAGTTTTGAACATATCAGGCTGGACTTTAATGATTAGAAAAGCATATATTGATAAATGGATCTCTTGTAGAAGACAGAAGCAGAACAATAAATCTGCACGGGTTATGTTGAAGTTGCTGCATTTAGCTGTGTATCATTTTTGGTTTTAATACAGGTTGTTGACTTTGTACTCTGAGGTACTTTTTTGCTAGTTTTTTATAACCTGTAGCATCGACTGTCAAATGTATGTAAGTTTAGGAGGTTACTGTTATTTTAGTGCTGTGTGGTGATACTGTGGTCACTTCTTGAGCAGTCAGGTGATGGCAAATGAATTAGAACACCAACATCCATAGGTGCTGGACAGTTCATTTTCAGGTTTTCCCGGTGATACAAAAAAAGAAAAGGAAATGACCTTTGACATGTTGCTGTGCAGCCAAATTGGTTTGTTTTTTTCTTTGATTTCAAACAAAAGTACTGAAAATACATCCTTTTATGTATGATGCCTTTTTTCTGTTTGTAATATTTTCAGCTCTGTCATTGGCTTTGAAATAGATATTCAGATTTAAATGTTAATGCCATACATTTATATCATAATAAAATGAGTGAGTAATGCTTTGTGCCATTTCTGTTAACTTGCATTTAAAATATGGAGAAAGTGAATAAAAACAAATAATGACTTAATAAGCAGCTTGACATTCAAGCCTAATTATCAAGGAACGTGCTGACGCCTGCTCATCTTTCAAATCTCTGATGATCAGTTAAGCACCTCATTTTTAGGAGACTCATGACCGATCGTATAACTGATTGTATATTTAGTACACTAAAGGTAAAGGTCGCCTTTTCTTTTTCAGACTGATTTCTGGGAATCACATAAGATAACAATTTACAAATGAAAGCAGGAATGGAGAGATTTCTGTTTTCTTCACTTATTTTGAGCACATCGTGTTCCATCCTTATTTGCACAAAAGATGGAAAATCAGGTCATCTTTACTTTCATATTATGAGTAACTTCAAAGTAAGTGACACAAATGTTTGCAACTAAGTAAATCATTTTAATTACTTTCTTCTTTATAAATAGTTTTCAGTTTAGTTCTAAACCTATTAATCCTATTGGCCATTATGGGGATAAAAGAAAATGCACCATCTTCCATGTCTTAAGATTTTACATATTGGGACACAATAAAAAAAATCAATCTAGAACATCAATCAAATTTCAATGAACTGAAGCAACGCATGTAAGGAAGATCGGGCCAAAATTCCTCCACAACAAGGAAAGTTATACAGAGTCATACAGAAAATGATTATCATTGTTGCTGAAAGTGTTTCTACAAGCTATTGAAACATGAACTTACTTTTTCACATTCTTACGTTTTATTAATTGAATAAATGACAGTGCAATGTTGTTTATCTGAGGTCTTATTTAAATCATTTATTTGAACCTGGTAAGAATCACATTTGTTAAAAAATGACATCCTGATAAATATCGTAATATAAGACGTGTGAGTTAACTGTTGCCTCCTACGGGGTTCGACTGCACAAACATGCAGAGGGGAACAGCCATTGTGGTTCATAGTTCAGTTAGGTTCATTGATTTTGACACAAGAGTTCCTAAATAGTGTTAACTCCATAAAGGCAGCACAGATTACAAAAATAAAGTTTTGAAAAAAAAAAGTAATTTGACTAAAATGTACAGAATGGACTCATGATTATAAATTTTTAAAGATTAGTAAGTGAAAAAACATGAAAAGCAAGAAAGATCATACAAAGAGACCCCAACAGCTGGCTTCTATCAGTAACTACTTATTTCAAATACTGAAAGAAATCTCAAAACATCCCTTTTTCTTTCTTCATTTTCAGCTGTTTCCACTGCGGCAAGCTCACAAACTCATCTTTGGTCATTCCAAAGACGGTGGTGAAGTCAGTGTCAGAGAGGTATTTCTGCAAATGAGGTGACAAAGTTTAGCGGGTGATGGCACACGTGTTATTTTTTAAGCTGCAGAGTTTTACTGGTGATGGTTGTAATCATCACTAAATTAATGAATAAGCAGATACACGTACAAATCTTGAACTTAAATGTGGAATTGATGGGAAATGGAAACATTGGGAACGCGCGTACATACCTCTTTCTGTTTCGGGTCAACACCTTCTGGCAGCTCGTTGGCAAGCTTGTTTTTCAAATCGTCAGGTGGGAAAGACTGAAAACTTTTCACACTGTTCCCTCCGTTCTGCTCCTAGAAAATCACATTAAAAGAACATTTTAGTTTATATTGTATTATTAATCTCAATCTTTGAGTATACAAATCACAGTACTTTATTAATGCAGGTTCTGGCCCTTATTTCTACCTTCATTATGAACTTTTGTTTGGCCTTTAGGATTCATATTCTTTATTTTGTTTGGTTTCTGATCATGTTTAGAGCATTTATATTTATTTACTTGTTTTAGTTCGTCACTGCCTCCTCAGTGTCCTTTTGCATATTGTTGTCAAGTCTTCTCCAGAATAGTTCTTGTTTTGTTTTGTGAGTCATTTTGCTCTTGTGCTTTGTCCTTATTTTTATTTTGTCTCACTGTCCTTGATTAGTTTCACCTGAGTCTTGTTGCTCTTATGTTTCCACTTTCGCTGATCTCTTGTGCCCATTTAAAGCTCCAGTTTGCTTGTTCTCTTTATTGTGTTGTTCACTTAGTTGTGTGTCTGTGGCAGTACACACCCAGTGCTCCCAGTTACTTACCTGGCTTTGCTCTTTGTGTTTGGATTCTTGGATTTTGATTCATCATCAATAAATATTTTGAACTTTTGCCTTCTGTTTCCTACACTTGAGGGTCTAATATAGCTACACTCCACACTGCAGATTATGATAGGAAAGGCCTATAAATTTTAAATCTTTTAAATTCAATAATTCACGAGCTAAAACTTCATGCTAACATAGAACTTTGTTGCAAGTTTTAACCTAAACAGAGTTTGAGAAATGAATAAAACTTTACATACTGCAACAGTAACATTAACAGGTGACGCTGTATCTCCAAACTCCTTCTTCAGCTCCTCATAGCTCTTTCCTGACTGAAAGAGAGAAATATTTGTAAGATTATTTTAATTATAAATGGAAATCCACATTTCAGCTCAAAAGCATAACACTCACACTCCATTTGGTGGGATCCCAGGCTGTAAACCACCCAGTGAAGGTGGGTGGCTCGAAGCCTTGCTTGATCAAGACAATGGGGGTGTGTGGATCTCTGTCACCCGGGTGGGTCTGCAGATACTCTTGGCTGGTTGTCAGTGCCTCTTTGCGCTCCTCCTCATTTGCGTCTTTACCGACCCAGATAAACACCTGGAGAAAAAGCAGGATGTGATTAAAGTGGTGGAGTTTATTTAATTCATTATTATGTTCATATTAATAACCTCTCAAAAATCCTACCTGGTCCCATGTGTCCAGTAGCATGACATCATCCTCGCTGAGGTCATCCTGTATGAAGTGAGTCACCTCAGTCACAATGAAACGCCCTGTCTTATTGGAGCATTCAAACAGGCGTGGCTTATGGTCCAAAACTACCTGCTGCAATCTGCGGATGGCACATAACCAAGTGAAAGCAAACATATAGAAAAGTCACACTTGAAGCTGTTGGTTCACCTGTTCATACTATCCTCACCTCTTGTCATTTGCATAGGGAGCTTTCCCCCCAAGCAGTTCCCAGAATTCAATGGGCTCCTGACCCTCTGCAATAATCTCTTCAGAGCCTCGTGGTGAGTTCTGGCTGATTGCTGAGCTGACCTCTTTCGCCATGGCTCTCTCATCTCCACTTGATCCCTGGTTTACAAAAAGATGCCACCCCCGACCCCAGAGCTCATCAATAGGCCTATATTTTGCTAAAAATGTTCATTTTATTTGATTTAATCTGGTTTTAGAAAATGAGGAAAATCTTGTGACATGTTTGTTATTCTTATGAAGGAAATTCATGAATGCTGAGTCAGCAGCTGGTAGAGATGAACTGTTTGACTCAGCAAAACCACAGCAAGGGCAGATGCTCACCGACAGACAGACCGAAAAGCCAATCAGTCCTAGTACTTATATATATATATATATATATATATATACATATATATATATATACTATGTATATATATACTATATGCTCAAAAAATGCATCCAACCAGTTATATTCATTCATGGTTATTGACCATCAATTTGTTTCCTTAACAGCCTCCACTCTTCTAATGATGCCCTCTTTCCTTTGGTATTTGATTCTCTTCTGCCACAAGAGTCTTAGCTATGATAAGCCCTGATGAGAGATGCTAAGGTCTGACTTTCGGTTCCACCCAAAAAGTGCAGAGGCCTGTCTGGGCCTGCTGAGTTAGTCAGCTCGAAACTGTGAGAAACAATTTCTCTACAGTCCTTACAGCACACTTATATTAAAATCTTAATAAAAACCAAAAATTACTATCTGTACATTACTTTATTCTTTTTTTGGAGGAAGGACATCCACCATTAAACTCTTCTAAATCAAACATGTGGAGCTACCACTGTTGCAACCCCTTCAGACAAGGGAGCAGCTGCTTTTACTGTTTCTAATTAATTCAGGGAAAATTTACATGCTTGTTATTCTTACTAACCTTAGGGTACCTAAACCTTAAATACTGTTCGTTCAGGTGCCTTTAAAAATCAGTTTGATAAGAATATTTTACTCATTAGCCCTTAAAGCTTCATCGTAAAGCCACATCGTTGAATTACTGCAAGAACCCATCATCTGTTCCTATTTTCTATGTAAAGGTGATAGACAGAAGGGGATTTTTATTAGTCTCTTTTCGGCAAAGGGACCTCACCTATGCACCCAAAACTCAGACTTTCAAAATGACTATTCTCTTAATTTAGAAAAATGATTTTTTTAAAATACTGTGTGAAATGTGACTCACCCCTCACTGTGAAGAAAGAAATCTCCCCAAATAGTTAGACATTTCTCTCCAGATATCTTTCATCATGAATTATATTACATTAAAGAAGAGACAAAAATGCTCTAAAGGGCCTGTCAGTTTCTCTGTCTAAAATAAAGTTGTATCTTTTACCTTTCCGCACCAGAGATACATTCCTGTTTGGCTCTTGAGCAAAAACACATCACTAGAGTTTAGAGAGGTGGCCAGGGCTGGGACCTCGATGGTTTTTGTGTTAAACTGGTCAGTCCCGTGAACCTGGAACAATCTCACTGGAGGCTCAGGTTCTGAAGATCCTTTTCTAGATGTGCCGCCCTAAAGGGAAGAACAAAAATATCCTGTACAGAGTAGCACTTTGTAATAGGGCAAGCAACAAACGGTGTGATTCCCATAGAATTTAATAGCATTTCAATGTATGTCATCTATAATCACAATGTAGTTTAACAATTAACAATTTAACATCAAGTTGGTAAAAGTTCAACTTTTTACAGATAAAAAAGGAAAGGAGACATTATACTGTCATTTTCCATAACTATATCTAATGCATAACTAATTTGAAGTATTGAGCAAGCAATGCTGATGAATGCATACTATTAGGTAATTTACTGGAAGAACAACTAAAATTTCTCCATCTTCAACTTTAAATGTTGTACTTTGCAGGGGTTTTTTGTGTAAAAATAACAAAAAGAAAGCAAATAAATTATTAAACTGTGCAAATGAAAAAGCATAAATATATGTATTTATATATCATATTCAATAATTTATTGTTGATTCTCTTGTGTCCAAGTCTGGGTTTGCGTGTAATTTTGCAGTAATTTTAACTGGAAATAAAAAATATGAATTAAGATTTGGCTCCATCAGTATAAAAGATCACATGGGCCTATGCTTGTTTTTTCTTATAAGTAGAAAAGGGAGAACGATTATTAGCACATTTTTATATGCAATGAAAGCCGTGTCCTTTCATATTTTATATGTAATATACAAGGACAGTTGAATTGTGAAACATCCATGATGCACACCAGAGTAAATGTACAATAAAAAAAATTAAACGCTCAAGTAAGACACCAGTAATTTAAATTACTTGCAGTATCATTTGTGACTCTTTTCATTAAACAGTAACGTTGTAAAAACTGAATGATTCTCTTCTTTTTCTAGAGTATCTAACAGTGAGAATTTATAGGTAAATATAATTTCATTGTAATGCATTGAAATTCCACTTAGTTTTAGGGAAATTCTACCTACCATATCACGTATCATAAAGTGTTACCCTGTACTGTTACAAAACCAGAAGTGGGGTGTTTATGTTTCAAATGAAATAAGGGTAAGTTGAGAGAAGAGTCTTACTTCAAAGATAACCAGTTTTCCTTTGAAAATTGCCATGAAGTGTCTCGGCTCCCTGCCCATAGTTACTCTCACTTGAACAGGCTCTCCGTTGTACTTTTGATCTAAGCTCACAGCCTGGAAAGCCGAGGCAGCCAGCTCGTCCTGTGTCGCATGACGCCCCTGAAATTTCAAGTGACACAAATCTCATACGGTACAGTGACACATACAAAGAGGTTTAGGTGTGTGATTGTGAATTGCTTTAACTGTGACCTCACCTGCCACATATAGAGCAGGTAGCACTTCTTGTTGTTAACCAAGTAAGTGTAGAGGATCAGGTAGCAGTCTCCTCCATAGAGGTATCCATACCACTGGGGGTCCATAGGGGCTAGCTCAAGGTTTTCAATTCTCCACACCTGGGCAGGTCAAAAGTAAATTAACATGGAATATCTGCACTTTCTCTGTGAAATCACCAACATGAATGTTTAATTTGAAGAGCTGAAAGCTTCAAACAGACCATAGAGCAGCATCAGCAGTACTTGATTTTCTCCTGATATAAAGTTTTAAAATCTGTAAGTATGTTAGTGACCCCGTGAGGCTACACCGGTAATTACACCAGAAGGAGGGGAAATAGGTGGTTGAAGGACAGAAAGCAGTCTTTCCTGTTCTTTAATTCTGATTAAAAAATAAATAAATAAACAAATAATAACTGAACTCTGTGTGGTTTAAAGAGGCCCACAGGTTTGAGACTGATTACAGCATAATCAAGTCATCATTGCTGGTTTTACAAAGTAGGCTGTCACACAGAATGAGGACTTTTTTTTAGATACTTAGCATGAGATTTTGATATTTTGTTTATTTATTTTTGGTGACATATCTGTGAAACCCTGTTCAAATGACACCATGAGATTATTATTTCGACTTCTAGCTAGGTTTTTAATGACTGATTGTTACATTTGATGGACTGTTTATGACGTGGGAGGAGTCTTTGATGCAGAGGACTGTTTGATGCAACTGCATTACTGATAAAAATGTTAAATTTAAAGTTAATTTATTCCTATACCTCTACTTGACCTGTGCCATCGTCCACCATCCTCTCTTGTGCAGCAACCTCTGGCTGGGCGTGCATCAATGAAGCATCAAATTTCTCCTGTGTGACATGAGCTAAAGAAAATATGATGATAAAGCAATGTTATAAAGATACTGTGATCAGAAGTAACTTGTATTTATGTTGGTTTTCTTTTAAAATCTGAAGACTTTTTTGTTATATGTGTGTGTGTTTCTTTCCCCTCCTCTGAATTCACAGCTACACGTACCGATCCTTCCTTTTGTGTTCACTTTTCCCAGACCTTGAGTCTGGTCTTTCACAGTCCACCTCTGGAACAGCTGCTTGAAGAGAGCTGACTCTGCCCCATCATTCACTGTCTCCACATTTGTAGTGATCGGGTAGTTTTTCGCTTTAATGAAGTCCTACGACGGCAATTCAATTACAACAGAGGAAATAAATATGACACCTTTCATCAGTTAGGTAAAAGCTCTTAACAGTTCCTCTCACCAAAGCTCTGGTCATAGCGGCCTGTCGTTCTTCTTTGTTTGCTTTCTTCCCCTTCCATACAAAGATCTTTACCCCTCCCTGGTCCAGGATGTAGGAGTCCTAAAATAATAAGATTATTCGTAGTAATTTTACAAAACTAAGTCATTATATTTTAGTAAATATGGAGTTTTAGCTCTAGCTCATTGTTGTGGTTGAATATTGTGTATATTTGTTTTTTGTTTAACGGCTCACATCATGGTTAAGAAGATCCTGAACTAGTGGTCTCGTAGCAACTTCTGTGACCCTCATCTGGCCGTCTGCATCTGAGATCCTGAAATGAAAGTCGTTAACAAATAAAATACTGCAAAATTGAATCTTAACATAGGTATGGTATCAGTTGTCGGTGAGCTTCTCACTGGTAAAGTGTGAGTTGTCCCTTCTGTTCTTGGTCAACTGCTTCATCAGGAGGTCCGTCCTTCAGCGCTACGGTTCTTTCTCCAAGCGTCTCTGTCATGAGCTCCATGGCCTGAGGAGAACTGCTCTCAGCTTCACCCTCCACCACTCTGATCTCTGCCCGACCTCCTCTCTCTCTGTCCCGGATGTCTTGGGCCAGCAACATGCCCTGAGAAACAGCAAAGTAACAGTTTACTTCTACATACTGGACACTCAGTACCGTAATCTGCAGTAATATCTTATTTTCAAAAGTATTTTTAAAGTACAAGCCGTCGCAATGTCCAAGAGTTGGGAAGCTGGAATATAATTTGGTCAATTCCTCAGATAAACCTTGTTTTAAACATCCTATTAAACATGTAAAAACATGTGAGTTGGTTTTGTGAGCACTGCAAAAACAGACATCCTGGCAGAAATAAACTGTTAAACTGTTTGTGTGTGCTTCTTAGATCAGAATCCCCTTTAAAATAAGTCATATTTGAATTAACATTATGTACCTGTACTTCACTTCCAGCCTTGTACTTTTTTTTTAATTGTGTTTTTAATGCGCACCTGTGTTATTTGCTTTTCAGTTCAGACTTTCTGTGAGCATTTGTTTGAAACCTCTTTTATCGTGCTACGTTTGCTTGTCCGAACATGTGAGCTTACTATTTAATAAATATGACTGAATCACCTACAGAATAAAATTACAATATGCAAATATTCACTAGATAAAGGCTCTTTATGATTTAAAAGTTTAAGTCACTTTTGCAATGATATCATCTGTATCTTAGTTTCTTCCTGCAGAAACCCTTTAACCCTCTGCAGGAAGAAGGAAATCAGCTTTAACTGTGCACACCCACAACTCTTCATAGCAGATTTCATAATGATACTTAACTGGCAAAATAAGTAAAAGTATTAAATATTACATACATAAAGCACAGAGTATAGAGATTTTAATATGAGTAATTTAGATTAACTGAACCTGTAACTACACCATACCGGTACAGTTAAGGTAAGGGTAAAGGTTACTCATCACAAGCCCTTTTTGCACATGCTTTTTTTATTTCTTCTTAAATGTATATTCCAGTATGAGTATCCCATCCAACAGCACTGTTACACTTAAAAAATAAAATCTTACTTTGAGCCTTTCTTGTCTGTTACTCTTTGGTCCGTTCCACTGAATGATGTTCTTGCCCAAGTCCAGCAAAAACACATCTGAAAGGTTAAAACTCTTCCAGCTCATCTCCACCTGAAAGAATAAAGCATAAAGCAATCTTTCTGTAAGATATAATCTGTCCAGTAATGTTATATAACTGCTTTGAAGTATGGCTCACCTCCTTGGCAATCACCCTTTTCTTTCCTTTCACATGGAGCAGTCTCTTCACATCATATGTGTTGGTTTCAGTGTGTCTCATGCCTGATGCAACACCGCCTTTCTTGTAGCTAAAAATATTGGCATGATAATTGTTGTGGTTTCTTTTACTTTATATTAATAACTACTGTGCTGGCATTCACTCACATTATTCCTTGTTTGAAGTAGCCCTTGAAAGTGTCAGATTCGTGGTCCTGGACCTCTCGGTACTGAATCGGGGAAGAGCCCAAAAATTCATCAAGCTGTACGGTGTAAATAGCAGCAGAACCCTGCTCATCCTGAGTGGACTGTGAGCCGATCCAGTAGTGGATGTTATAAGACAGAGAGTTGCCCACCTTCTGGGTCTGGAGAAGTGCACAATTGTGTCAAGACTGTAGTGTATAGCAGGAATCAGAGTATTTAGTTACCACTGACTACTCAAAGAACAAAACCAAATGGAAAAGTGTTGAAAACCAATAGCAGAATTAACTACATAATATGAAGTCCTTGAATCTAACAGTGTAATAGTGCATCAGTGGCCATCACAGACTTACAAACAGAAGCACGTAGCAGTCGCCTTCAAAAAAGCTTCCGTAAGATTTCTCAGGAACTTGAACCAGCTCCATTTTCTGTTGCACAACAACAAAAACATAGTGTCTTTATTTTCATGTTCACCAAACACATCTATACATCAGATTTAACAACTACTTCAATCATCACTGCTCATCACCTGCCAGGACAAACAGCTGAATTAGATTTTTGATTTTTGATTTTTTTTTAAACAGCTACAATATTATAATTGTCAATACTGCAGCAATTAAAATTACCTCAATTCTCCAGATTATAATCCCAGGGCTGCGGGTTACTGCTCGAAATGTTTGGTCCATGTTGCCTGGATGCACTCAGTTTCAGCGGCACTTTGGAAGCTTAGTTTTCCTTTTCTGGAAGACTAAACTGATATTTTAGTGCACTGAAGATAATTTCCTTCTTTACAAACGTATTTACACACTACAAACCAATTCAAAATCATGTGAAATACTGTTTAAATCTCATAATGCAAGAATTATCCAGCCATACATACCCAGTATCCTTGTCTGTAGAGGTTCCTCTAAGCTTATATGATCTCCCAACAGCTGATTTTCCGACTGATAGCCAGAGACCCTCAGTTCTCATCCTGATAGTGCTCCGAAAAGATTTGCATCACTTTGCATGTTTCAGGAGGTTACAGAGCATTCTGCCCAATCATTGAGGAAGAAGCGAAATCCTGTAGGCAAATGTGCTGAGAAAAAATGAAAAAAAGGATTGGCTCATATTCAAATAGACACACAGTAACACTGACCAACACGTCTATTAGTTTCCCAGCCCACTCGGTCCAAGACTGCCACATTAGCACCATATATGGATACCTGTGAGTACATAAACTGTGTGTTAGTAAAACACGTGATAATGAGCTTACAGGAGGAAAAGTATGATATTCTGTAACTGTGCAGCGGACAGAATAATATTGTAGTACTACAAATTGTGTTGTAGTATCTGATAATGATATGTTACTGCTAATTACTGCTACTGGTAATAATAATAATTAGCTTTCTATATCATATCATTATATAATAATGTATAGTTTCTATCTTGTACAAAAATACTGTAGAATAACATTACAAATGAAAAATAAATATATACAGTGCAGCTGATAAAACAAGTTTTAACTTTTAATAGCAGATTTATGACAATTTTATTCACAGTGATGAGTTCACACTGGGATGACATCAGTGGGGAAACTTGGATCACACAGTGCAACAAAGAAGTTTGACAAAACTTCAGATTGTAAAGGACTTGCTGTAGTTGCTCATAACCTTAACATCAATTATTTATTTATATTATTAGCAGTAATAGCTACAATAGGAATTGTAACTTAAATACTCACAAATAAATATGATTATTGTAACTTTATTTTCTGTGCTTTGTTTCAGGAGGTCATGACTGCTGTTTGGTACTGTGGACCCATCCTCCTGAGTTAGTCGGGACCTGCCAACGTCAGGACTTTTTCTTTTAACTAAACTGTCCTCTGAGAGTCTGATGGTGTTCAGAGAATTAAATATTTAAATATTTAAGAGACTGCATGCTGCCATCCGAAATCCAGCCTTCCTCGGCGCTAACGCTGTACACGTTATTCAGCAGCACCACATTTAGTCTGCTTGATCTACATTGTTTCCAAAAGACATGTGAGAGTGTGATTGCCAGTATAGACACACCTACCATTGCTGGTTCATGTAAAGTGGTTTTCCTTTGTGTGATACCAGCAGTTCTGCAGAAGCAGGAGTGGCTCATTAAAAGTCACTTTTTTCACTTTAGTGTCCCTCATGTCATTAATGGTAGAAGATACCCACCAAATTTGGCTCTGATCATGTAACAGGGACAGAAAGAGAATCGAATTCATGTGAAATCACAGGATAAGAATGAAAAGTAGTGAAAAAAGTGAATGCTTCTTGCTTGAATTTCAGTGATGAGCATTCATGAGCCCGCCCACTTTTCCTCATTTAACACGAAGGACTACAGGGAAACATTTTCATATCAGCACAAGCACAGGTACACGTGCCGCTTTTTCACAAACTCACAACACCACATCATTTAATAATGATATACCCCTAACCTTTTTCATAGACATATCTCCACTGATTGTTCTGACTTGAATGTCCTGTTCTGTTTTGTCAGTCATAAAAAAAGACTCAAATAAATCAACCCGCACAAACAAACCTCAACCGGTAACAGTGCAAAGTGGAGCAAAGCAAAGTCATAAACAAGCCTTGAGCACTGTAAACACAACAGACCTTTAGTTGTAGTCATGCAGAGCGGCAGCTGAAGCATTAGTGGTGTGACCTGAATCATATACATAATTCTGCATTTGGATGTGAAAGCCTAAGAGTCCAACCCTGCACAACAGAGTGGCAGCAGCAGGAGCAAATTGTTTACAAAATGAAGTAGTTTGATGAGCGTGCTACCAGCAGATTTTACCTGTTCAGATACAGGAAAGGAAAAATCTTTGGATTTAAACAGGTCACAGAGGAAGTTTCCACACAGCCTGCTCAGTTCTTAGTACACCCACATACATCGCCTTTGCAGGGTAACATGATTTGTTAAAAGTAAAGTTTGATGTGCAGAATTTAAACACATTTAAATGAAAGCCATACATGTAGAGTATATATTTTATTTATCTGTATGTATGAAAACCCTGAGCTGCCTAACCATTACAGTGGGGAGATCCAGTGACATTTTGCTGCCATGGTTTGTGTCCACTTGCCCCCTCAGAAAGGGATTCTCAATCCAAATGATCCAAATGAGATCCTGATGGGATCAATGTTACGCCTTCACTATCATCAGTAGATGATATTATCAGTGGGCTGGGTGCGAGCCATACAGCATACTGCAGTAGGTCTGTAAATATGAACATGCAAATCGATCCCATTGCGGTCCATAAAGTATGAAAATGTTACTGTTTTGATTAGCAAAATCTATTTACAATTTCATATATACTGGGTATACTGGATCTACTGGTTTCATTAATTGCCACATGACACACAATCGTGTCATTATACCCATTATATTCATCATATCCATGAGCCATCAGTGTAAAAAGGGATAAAATATTTTGAATCCCACAACTTTTCACACATGGCTTTATGTAACCTACAAAATCAAACAAAGAAAGAATAACCCCCCCTCAAAATTCATGAAGTATACACCTGTAAAACTGGAAGAATATATTATAACATTCATAATTACGGGTGCTCACAGGTTTAACAGGCGACGATATACCACAGTGTTAAATGCAGCGACCCAGTGTTTGACTCTTCCCCCTCTTCACTGCACTATAGTTGTATTTTTAAATGACAGGGGTAAAACAACATACATAGATATAGTTTTAGAGCAAGCTGGAAAAACAAAATAAATACACATTTTAGAAATATGTTTGTATGCCATATCATTAGAGAGGAGACCAGACACATTATCTGCTTCTCTTTCCCTGTAATTCACTGCTCTAACTATGGTTTCTGTTATCCAGGCGACATCTTATTGCTGTGAGAGCTAATACAGCTGGAAAACACTGCAGACACACTTGTAATATTCACATTTTAACTCAACAATCTGAGTTAAGAAAAGGAAAGCACATATACGGACCGATCAGACCATTTTAAACAGTGGAGAAAAAGTCTAGCTTTTCTTTAAACTTTGTATTGAATCAGGCTCCACCCTCAGCCACTGCTTTCATATAAACCAGGAAGGAGTACTGCGGTATCAGACATAGGTGACTCAGACATACATAAATAAATATATAAATACATGAACACCAAAGAAAAAGAAAAAGAAAAGGAAACCAAAATACTAACGCTTGATAATAAGCTAATGAAGCTGTAGTTTGAATGTGTATGTCACACTTAGTGAAGCTGGATCTTTTGCAGCTGAAATATCTTAGTTCCTAATCACAGCATCTGTCCTCTCGAGACAGATGGTATAACCATGGTACTTGCACTTGCAGCAATGTGCAATACATGTCTCCCTGTGCCTATGTGGGTAGTACTCTTTTAGTCCTTTGAGTGATCAGTAAGGCCAGGAAAGTGCTATATAAACAGCAGGCCAATCGAATAAACCCTGCACAACTATGCTTATTGATCTATAACAGAGATAGTGCACATGTGGGGGATGTGTAAAGTTAAATGAATCACACTATAGTTATTTATTAAAATGCAATTTTGTGGACATCCATCCATCTGAAGACAGAGCTGAAGCCTATCCCATTCGTCACAGAGCGAGTGCGGGGCACACTGTCAGTCCATCACAGTGTTGAGTTGACAATGGGATCATATTGCTTTACAACCAGTGTGCACAGGAGAGTAGACTAAATCAACAAAATGCACTTTTAGCATCATTTGGGCATGTAAGCATTTTTAAAGACATGCAATAAAAATCTTATTTGTATCACAGCTACGTCCTATAGGGGTCGCTATAGCAGATACTCTGCCTCCATCTAACTTCACCCCTCCTTCACTACATCCGTGTACCTCCTCTGTGGTCTTCCTCTTTTTCTCCAGTCTAGCAGCTCCATACTCAACCTCCTTTGTCCAGAATATCCACTATCCCACCTCTACACTTGCTCAATCCATCTCTAACTTTCTAACACTCTAACTTTGTCTCCAAACTGCTGAACCTGAGCTGTCCCTCTGATGTACACATTTCTAATCCTGGTCACGCCCAATAAAAGTCTCATTAAAAAAGAGTCTAAGTATAAAAAACTTTTAATTTTTCAGAGTAAATGCTGCAGAGACTTTGTGACAGAGATCAAAAACAACTACTGGTTTCTTGCCCTTCATGCTGAAGTTGTACCTCCTTGACTCATCACTGTAATTCACATTTTAGTTCCTTGTGTTGCTGCTGATGTTCCAACTTCCTGAAACCTAAACATGTATTTAAGCATTATGATATGTATAGTTTAGCTTTTCAGTTTGTTTGTCAGGTGTGGATGTCGAAGGTAGAAATAAGAAGCACAGACTGTGCGCCTCCATCTTCACAGATGTTATTGGCTCCTCCCAGACAGCTTAGTAAAACATTCCAGCCCACCTCTGGGAATCTGCTGGCTCCTCGGCACACTCTAACTGAACTTCAGTCAGGACTTTACAGGAGTTAAAAGAGACTGAGCTGACACAAAATGAGAGGACTTGTTGTCTTGGTAACTTTGGCGTGCTTTGCCACAGCTCAGCACCAAGCACTGATTGACTACTTGGAGCGGAGGCTGCTTGCTATTGAGGTAAGACTCTCTTTACCTCCCTGCCGAGCCCTGCGCTCCAGAGTCCCTCTGAAAGGAAACTTCTAGGGACAGAGGCAATGGAATGCAGATGTGGCCAAATCCTGGAGAAATTACTGGAAAATACAGCTCCTTTAAGGGTACGGGGACTGTGGCATTTTTGTCTGAGTTGTGAGTTAGAAATGGGCCTCTGAAGTTTCCTTAGTCAAGGTATACGTGCACGTATGTTACCAACAAAAAAAAAGAGTTTATGCAAAATTGCATCAGTGAAAAAACTTTTTTTGAGGGCAAGTAGTTTTCTGGCATCACAAAGAGATATTCTAAAAAACAAAAAGGGCCAGGGCTAACCTTTTTTTCTATGATGGACACAAATGTATTTGGCTTAATTGGACAAAACTAAAACACAAGAACAGACTGACTGATTGTCAGTCATGTCTGTAATTTAATTTAAATGAGAAGCACGAACCTTTTTAACACACTTTATTAAACTGAACTCCCAAAAATGCTATTTACCCACATCTAACAGTCTCAGCTCATGTCATGTTGAATGATTACCTGTGGGAAGGATCTCTTTTCATTTCCTTCTTCCACAGCGGGGTCATGGGTCAGGCTCGACCACAAAGCACCCAGCTGTATTCTGCATTCAGCTCATAGACACTCGAGCTGGGTGGAAACTTGCCACGTGTGGGCTGAAGCCGGTTGTTTGATAGATGGGTTTTATTCTTATTATTATGGCTTTCTACCACAGTGTTTACTGAGCCTGAAAAGGACATCAAATTATGGTGTTTTCATTGCAGTCAGTGCTCTCTAGAAATCCACTCAAGCTCACTGTATAACACACATCCTATTTATTATTCTGAGTGCTATACAAACAGGGAATACATGTCTGATCATATCTCAGTTATGACTAACCACCTTTGTTAAAACAGGACAGGATCTCTCTGTGGCACGAGCAGACCACCCGCTATGCCTCCGAGCTGCGGGAGCTGAAGCAGCAGATGGTTTCCCAGCTGGAGAACCTGGACAAAGAAAAAGAGGCACTGAGGATGAATATAGACAGCGTGGGGACCAGGGTGGACCGGGTCGAGCGGGAATTAGACTATCTGGAGACACAGAATGGGGCTCAGCCGTGTGTGGATGTGGACGACAAGCTAATAGAGCAGCAGGTGACTGTGGTGAAGGAGAAACAGAAGTCCAAATACTCACAACTCTCAGGTGAGAAATGAAATCTTTACTAAATACCCTGATTTTTTTTATTGGGGATGAACATGACATGCTTGAGCAATGCATGAATAATGTGACCAACAGTTCAAGTCAGCTGACAGTTTATTAGGTATACCTTACTAGGACCAGGTGAGACCTCCTTTTGCCTTCAGAACTGCTTTAATATTGGTGGCAGAAATTCAACAAGGTGCTAAAAACATTCCTCAGACATTCTGGTCCATATTATCGTGACAACATCACACAGTTACTGCAGATTTCTCAGCTGGACATCCATGATGTGCATCTCTGGTTCCACCAAATCTTGCTCTACAGCATTGAGATCTGGTGACTGATGAGGTTATTTGAGTACACTGAAATCATTGTCATCGTCTAGAAACCATTTTGTGGTGGTTTGAGCTTTGTGACATGATGATTGCACTGCTGAAGCAGCCATTAGAAGATGTGCACACTGTGGTCATGTAGGGTCAACAACAAAACTGGGGTAGGCTGTGGTGTTTAAACAATCCTTTGTTGGTACTAAGGAACCCAAAGTGTGACAACAAAGCATCCTATAAACCATTAAACCACCATCAACCTGCAGCCTGAACTGTTGACACAAGGCTAGATGCAGCCATGCTTTCATGTTGTTTACAGCAAATTCAGACCCTGACATCAATCAAGACTCATCAGACCAGGCAACAGTTTTCTATTCGTCTGTTGTTCTATTTTGCTGAGCCCGTGTGAATTGTAGAATCAGGCCTCAGTTGCCAGTTGCTTACCTGTCAGGAGTGGTGCTTGATGTGGTCTTTTTCTGCTGTAATCCATCTTCTTTGAAGTTCCGCATGTTGTACATTTGTTGTCGCCTTCCTATCATTTCAAAGCAGTTTGGCTATTCTCCTCTGACCTCTCTGTAAACTCTACAGATGACTGTGTGGGAAAATCCCAGCAGATCAGCACGTTCTGAAATACTCAGAAAGCACTCAGCCCATCTGGCACCAACAACCTTGCCACGTTCAAAGTCACTGAAATGACCTTTCCTCCCCATCCTGATGCTGTTTTTAAAGAGGCTGCCTTAAACACGTCCACATGTCTAAATGCTATTGCTGCCATGTAATTGGCTGATTAGATATCTGGGTTAACAAGCTGTTAGACACATGTACCTGGTTGCCAGTAATTGCATATTTATTACATTGTCTATGAGAGCCAACTCACATATATATTTAAAAAATTCCCAACTCGCCCTGCAAGGACCCGAGCTTTATCCTTAAAGCTTGGGTCCTTTGCCAGAGGCCTGGGAGCTTGAGGGTCCTCTCCAGTATCTTTGCTGTCCCAGGACTGTGCTCTTTTGGACAGAGGTCTCAGATGTTGTTCCTGGGATCTGATGGAGCCACTCGGCCAGTTCACGGTTCACTGCCCCAAGTGCTCCGATTACCACTGGGAATTGGGTTGTTTTAAAAAAATAACAATAATAATGTTAAATAGCCAGTTTGAGATGACAGAGAAAGAGATTCTTTATTTCCTGTCCAACTGAGTAGATATTCTATTATTAAAAATCATAAACGATTTTTGATAACTCCAGTAATCATTACTGCAATTTGCATCATTTCAGATGAATGTAATGCTGCATTAAATGAAAGTTCTTTTATTCTTAAAATTACATTTAGTGATCCCAAGTGTCACTTAAGTGTTAAGTGTTTTGAGAGGCAGTGCCTTTTAGTTTTTAAGGAATGTTCTAAAAATAGCTTGGCACTGTCGTTTTTAGCAATCTGTGTAAAGCTGGAGGAAATGGTGCAAACTCTCTTTAATGTCAGACAGACTCACATTTGGTAAGCTTGTGCGTTTTTATGGCACCAGGACTGCATGCAGAATTCATTTACAAGCCAGGAAAATAAAATTAAAGCAATTAATTACAGTTAACTAAAGGAATGTGTCACCAGTGCAAGGGTGTCTGGCTGATGTAAAAACAATGCAGAATTAAAAATACAAGCAGCAATGATTGTGCTCCTGCACTTTCATACATGTCGAGTTTTACTGGAGTCAAGATGTTTCCTGCACGAATTTGGATGCCACGTTTCCTGGATTGTAACTGGTTTTGCATAAACAAGTTACCTAACACGTCCTGTGTCCATTAGTTGGTGTTTGAGAACACCCACTAATTATATGTCATGCTGCTGTTTACCATGTGTGGAACCCACAATGAAAACCTGATGATAATTTACATTTAATGATGATTATCACCTACAGCTGATTTCCAGATACCACGGTGGCATTATGAGTGTGACCTAATACTGACACGTAGCTCGGATTCTGCACATGAAGTTTGGGACAGATTGGACAGTGCATATTTGAGATCTAACAAATTTTTTTTGTTTTGTTTTGTGTCAAAGGATTGATTTTGACATGCTGTAATAAACAAACTCCTCTATGAAAAGCTCTTCAAGCAAAAAAGCCAAAAACTTCAGTTTTGGCCATGCTTCGGCCCTCAAATGATAAATAATTGAGAACACAGAAACTTGTTTGTGGGATAAATTGATCCCTGAATGGGCTTTCTCATGGAAGTACCCGTCCTTCCACAATATGAGGACAGCCATATTTATAATGCATATGAGCTAAATTTACTTTAATTTTCTAATAAATGAGTAGTTTAATCTATGGGCACAGGAACATTTCTCTCTTTATTGGTTTTTCTTTCATGGACAGTAGACAAACTTATTAATCACACAAAAGGAAAATGATGCTTTATAGCCAATTTAGCTACTGGCTGTTTCATCTAATTAACACTCAACTGAAAGCAGAGCTGACGCTGATGACTGGTGGGAATGTTATTAGTTTTTCATGGGAACCATGAATGTGTATGCCACATCTAATGGAAATAAAACGAGGTGTTCTTTCTGAACCACAGCTATAAATAGTACAGACGTGACTAGAATATTTGAAAACTGCCAGCTGTGTCGAGTAAAGCCTGTCCTGCTCTCTGTTTCAGACTGCAGCGACATGATCTCCAGCATAAAAGCCATGAAGATATTGAAGAGAGTCGGAGGGCAAAAGGGCACCTGGACTAAAGACACCAACAGGGCCTCTGGGAAGGTCTACATTTTTAATGGGACGGAAGACGACATCATCCACGCGTTTGCCTCTGTGCAAGACTTCACCCGCTCGTCGGGCATGTCTCTGTCCAGTACAGTGAAGCTGCCGTCAGCCTGGAGGGGAACAGGCCACGTGGTCTACAACAACTACGTGTATTACATGAGTCAGGCTGACGAGTTAAAGGTGGTTAAACATGACCTGCAGAATAACTCTCTGACTGACAGTGCAGTGTTTCCTGTGCAGGACCACGTCCCCGTGTATGGTCTGACCCCAGAGACGGTGATTGACCTGGCTGTGGATGAGGAAGGCCTGTGGGCCATTTACGCCACACAGCAGAATGAAAGGTACATCTCTCTGGCTAAAATGGACACCACCTCACTGGATATTGAGCAGATGTGGGACACAAATTGTCCCAGAGAGAATGCAGAGGCGGCCTTTGTCATCTGTGGCACTCTGTATGTTGTGTACAACACCAAGCAGGCTGGACGCTCACGAGTACAATGTGTGTTCGACGTCAACGACATGGTGACCAGTGAAGATGCACCGCTGGTTTACTTTCCAAAACGCTACGGATCTCACTCAAGTCTGAAGTACAATCCCCACGAGAAGCTGCTCTACGCCTGGGATGATGGCTACCAGATCCTGTACAAGCTTACCATGAAGAAGAAACTAGAGATCTGAGCTTCTCTAAACAGCCCTAACGCTGTATTCTGAGAGGTTTTAGCTTCTAAACTACAGATGAGGTCTCAAAACTAACGATTTTGTAGAATTTAAGATCATTTCTCACCTTTCAGGGAGTTTCAGAACAGCTTAAATATAAAATCTTGGACTCTAACATTGTAATCCACTTCTCATAAAACCTGGAAGCTGCAATAACACAACATTTACTGTAGGGACTGTGAGGCAGGAGACAAACCTAAGAAATGAACAAGAGTCTGTGATGATTCTTTCATGCTACATAGACGTTATTAGGAAGTGACAAAGCTTCATTACAACAAAAAGGAAACGTGAGTGGTTCCCCAAGTGTTGGCCATCGCACCCTGGTGGGCAGTTAAGGTACTGTTGGTGGGCCACAATATGATATTTACAAAAAAAAAAAATGTTAAAAGGAAATACAAGAAAAATAAATCTGAGGATATGAAGTGAAGAAAATACTCAACCTTTATTGTCGACAATACATAGATGGTACAAAAATACTGCTTGTGAGATGATCAGGATGAAAAAAGAGGACGAAAACAGCCAAGATTCAGGAGTGTGAGACTGTAATTATGCATCATAATTTTCTTTTCACAAATTCAGAACTAATTTCAAAATGCTCAGATTTATTTTGTGATATCTGGTGTTTTGTGGCTACCTTAACCCCACTTCTAACGAGACTACACCGTGCTTCCATCTTTAGAGTTGTTTCTCCATCTGCTGTTGAGTGGACCGAAACAGATATACTGTACTTACCCATGATTAGCTGCTGTCTAAGTTTCTGCAGTGGCTCCAGGCACTTTTGTGTGTTCACAGATATGAGGCAAATATTCAACACATCCTTTTAATAGCATAAAACCTCTGTCAAACCTGCCACTTCTATACCTGATATTTGTCATATCAACATGAATCTTTATACCCCAAGTGCTTATCAACTGAATCCAGCTTCTTGAATCTTCCTTCTCAGCTCATTTGTACTGACTCCATTGGATTTTAACATGACAGTTTTGTGTAGCATTCACAGTAATCTTGTCCGTGCTAGTAAATACACAACATTAATTACACCCTAGGAAATGTTATCTTTTGTAGCTTGTTAATTTAATATTTTTTAGTGTTCAGATTTATATCATAAGCACTGTTAACATAAAATACAACCACTGTGTAAGGTGAGCTGAAAAATGTAACTCCGACATTAGGATACTGTATGTGCAAGAAACCGCTAGCAGGCTAGCACCCTGTGCATTATCTGCACTCTTCCCACATGTTGAGCACATGTGCATTTTTGCTAAATACCACCCAAAAAATGAGCAAACAGCACCACTATTGCGATTACTATTCTTTGATGTTTATTAATTTATATCTGAACATAACTTTCTTACTGCCATTTCTTCTACACTTATATCTCCTTTTCCCCCCCGCTATCATATTTTTTCCTAATAACTGTTCATTATAAAAATAACTGGCAGACTAACCATTTTAAACAAGGCTGTCAGTGTTTTTCTATGTACAGTATATAAAGATTGATATAGAAATATTTAAGCATCCATGTAAGATTTGACTCTGCTACACAGTTGCCGCATTGAGCGATGTGGAGCGTTATCCTGCTGGAAACAGCCATCAGAAGCTGGGTACACTGTGGTCATAATGAGATGGACCACAGACACAGATATCAAATGGTGTGAAAATAATAGTGGTTGTTGAATATTATGTTATTCATGATTATAATAAATCTGAAGAAATTTAATTGAATTATGAGTGCTTTATTGATTTTAGTAACGTGTGTTGTCCTCTGGGGTTAAGAAGACCGCACAGGACAAAGTGGTGCAATAGGGACAAATTGTCACGCCATACTGCTTTCCAACACATCTCTGATTTTGAATGTTTAAAATGTGAAGTCAACCAATTTTGTCGTGTTGACAACAACACAACAAAACAGGCAGCACAATTTGACCATCTTGACCATGTTTAAATGCACTGAGCTGTCGTCATTTGACTGGTTGATTCAGCAGCTGAACAGGTGGATCTAACAGAGTGGCCAGTGAAATATTTAAACTTCCGTTTTGCTTCACATCGAATGTAATTTGTAAGACTGCTTTCCTAACCAGTCCAAAAGTCTTTGGAGCTATAATTTCTCATATAATTTTATCATTAATGATTGCCTGACATTTCCAAGAATGATAAAATTACAGAATCAAGCTTTTTAAAAACCACATTCATCATAAGTACTTCAGTCCATCTGCAGGCTGCAGACATGGTCTTGTATGCTTGATTGGCCAAAGCTTAATGAAGCATGAAAATAATTTCACAACCAGACGGTCTGTGAGACTCTGGTATTTGAGTTTTATAAAGCGCTTGGTAAAACTTCTACATCTGTCTCAAAGTGTAAGATTTCGCTCACCCGTCCAAAATAAAAATTGGTCAAGTTTATAATGTATCAATAAAACCAGTAAAGAAGTTTAAACAAGTTTATTTTTTCCTAACTGTAAATAAACATTTGTAAAAATGGCTTAAAATTGACAGTAAGAAAAGAGGCAACAGTTACATAAAATCTGAATTACAATACATTTGGAACATTTTTATACCCGACTGAGTTTGCTGAGTAATCCTGCCATTAAACCTGAATCCCACCAGTAATTAAATGAAGGTGCACTTTTAAAACCAATTAACGATAACTGGGATTCAAACCAAGCTAGAAAACCACTGCTTTCATCTCAACTCTCTCATTGGAGTTGTGACCGATTCACTTCAGCCCATCGTAATCAGCTGCTGCTCACCCACCGTTATTTGCACTACCCCACAAACTTGTTTGATCACGTTTAATTCTAACTAACCTATTACTTCAAGATGGACATGCTAAAGACAACATACCATTAAAATTTGGAAATATAATGTTATACAAATAGAATGGGTCTACCCAACCTGCACTGACTCAAAGCCCATCATAAATACATCAAATATGACAAGTTGCATATAAATATGCAAAATAATTATATTGAAAATTACAGTTAAATCCTCAAAACTATGATAAACATTGAAACAGTGAAACTCTCACGACAAGTTGCTTCTCGAGGGCTGGTTTTAGTTACTGAAGAATCCAATGTATTCTGTAGTGTCCACTTTTTCCCGTCCATTTGAGTCATGAACCTGAAGCATGGCGAGTCTTTATTGCTTAGATATAGCTGGCATTAAAAGAGCCTGTTATTTTGCACGACTCAGAGTCTGAGGTGGGGAAGTGGCATGGAGACATCACGGAAAAATCGATGCACAAGAGCATTTTTGGCAGACAGCCTTTTGTTTGGATCGTAGTTCAGCATTTCCTGTAAGATCGAGAAAAAAAAAAAGAAAAGCAGTCAATGAATACAGCCACGTGCTTCAGTCAAAAACTAACACAAGTCGTGGAGTTCATGACACTGTTCAGGGTGCACAGTGGTCAACTCTCTAGTCTGAAAGGGACACTTTCACAGGAGAAAATATTCAGATAGGCAAAGCAGAAAGAAGACCAACTTCTTTGGCCATGAATATATAATGAAAGTGCCAATAAATCAGAAATGTTCTCACCCCGAGCAGTTCTCTTCCATCTTCGTCAAGAAGAGGCACCACTTTTGATAAATCCTGCCGAGCCCACTTGGGGAAGGTTGGTTTGTAGTCAGGCATGGATGTGACTCCGGGCCAGACGGTCTCGTCAGGCGTCCCCAGAGTACGAAAGATTCGGAATAACTGATCTATCTCCGAGTCACCGGGAAACAAAGCCCTCCTGGTGACCTGTGGGCAGGGAGACATGGTTGGTGTCTTTTGTTCATTTTGGAGCTTTTTCTTTTTTGCTGTTAATAATTAAAGTATGTTACCATTTCAGCAAAAATACATCCAAGACTCCAGATGTCAACAGCTGTGGAGTAGTACTTGCAGCCCAGGAGAATTTCTGGGGCTCTGTACCAAAGTGTTACCACCTGAAAAATATCACAGGAGTAAACAGTTGTTGCATGCACTGAGCTAAGAAATTGTAGGTGCCATTAACCTACATAGTAGAGACCACATGAAAGCAGAGCAAGCACATCTGAAGTTCTAGCCGTTTATAATCTTATAACTCTAACATTTACTTAGGTAGGTTGTCAACGCCTTACTTCATGTGTATATGCGCGGACGGGTACTCCGAAGGCTCTTGCCAGGCCAAAGTCAGCCAGCTTGATCTCACCCTGGGCGTTGATGAGGAGGTTCTGGGGCTTCAGGTCTCGATGGAGAACCCTGTGAGAGTGGCAGAAAGCCAGGCCTTGCAGCAGCTGAAAAAGATAGCTCTGCAAACACAGCAAAATATGCTCAGTTGAGTCAAGCCTGACTTCCAGAGTACAATTCTTAGCAGTATTAACTGCTGAAAGTATGAATTCAAATCTGCTGTGGTGGTTACCTTTACTAGAGGCAGCGGGATACCAGTGACTGAGGAGGAGTCCATAAACTTTTTTAAATCCTGGTGAAGAAACTCAAAAACAAGATAGAGCTTGTTCTCGGTGTGGATAACATCGCGTAATCTGCAACATGTTGACAGGTAAGTTGGCTTGAAAAAAAAGCAACATCAAACAAGTAAAACAAGAATACTGCAAGCATGGTTTAGACATAGCTGTAACATAAGCACTTACTTGACAATATTTGGGTGACTGAGTTCTTTGAGAAGCGATATCTCCCGGATAGCTGTGCTCGGTACGCCCTCTGTTTCCCTGAAATGAACAAACGGTAAAAGAAACAGGTTTTTATCTAAGCCAAGCATGTACTTTAGTATCCTGGCAGTCTGACAGCTGATCCAAGTCCTGAAAGCTGAAAGAAACAACACTACACCTTTAAGCAGCGCACCTTATAAATTAGCACAGATTAGACACGCTAATGATTTAGTTTTCTCTGGTTTGAAACAAAGGTCACAAAGCAAGCAACTTTGACTAACGGCACATCTGAATTTTCAGTAAGGTTTTCTGATGCAGCCTGAGGAAAATGATGGCGATTTAGATCTGGGACACTTTACTGTTATTTACGGATTGTGTTTTTATATTATAACAAGTTACACGTTAATACAACACAACAAGCTCATATGAGCTGTAAGGTTATGTAGGTGTCCTATGTAAGAACTGCTCCTTCTGTGGCCATGAAGACTTTGCTCTTATGTCCAGTGTGGTTGTAGGAAGTTAACTGATGAAACAGTCATGCCCTGATGGAGCCACGAGGTGAGTAAACTGATTACATCAACTCTTCGGCACAGTAAAACTTGAAAACTAACGTTAGCCTGGTAACCCGAGGATAAACAACAATAGTTTGTTTACTTACGTGTCCAGCCTGATTTTCTTCAGAGCGACAGTTTCTCCCGTCACTTTGTTCTTGGCTTTGTAAACAACCCCATACGTGCCCTCTCCAATTTTCTCAACTTTCTGAAACGAGTCCATCTCGTACCAAGCGCAGGTCTTTAAGCGGCAATTAGCCTTTTAGCTCTTTGTGTCGAAGCTAACGAAAGCTGGGTAGCTACTGAGGGAAACCTCACATATAACCATGTAAGTAACTGCTGCTCAAGGCTTCTTCATCCGGTCTGCACGCGCCACAGGTTTAAGACTTAATTCTGACTGAGGATAAACTATCTCAGGTCAGCGCGAAGTAGCTAAAAACAAAAGAAAGAGTCATTTGCAGACCCTGTTCATAACAATATCCGTAAAATGTTTGGTTTTGCGCGGCGGTGGCGGCTCGTTTGAAAAAAATCAGAAGCAACACAACAGCGTTTCCCGCGTTAGACTGGAGGAGTTCGTTTTTGTGTTCCAGACACACCGATAGTTGTAGGTGGGCGGTAGTCTAAATGCTTTTCTCTTCCACTTGGGTCCTATTTGAAAAATTGTTGTGCATGGTACTGCTCTTATCGATTAAAGAAATAAATTTAAAACATTTTTTATCGGCTAATTTTAAATTCTTAGCTTCTGTTTAACAAAAGGGTGCAAGTCGTGATATAGAGCGGTGTTGTATCGGGATAACAAGGAAACAGTTAACAAACACCCTCACAGGTCACATGGTTGAACGGCGACGTCGCTATACGTAAACTACGTCGGAAAGACACGAACAGATTATAAAGTGTACAGAACGCATACTATTTGCTGTCTTTCTATCTATGAATGTAGCCACAATTCACAGTTTTATAGATGTGTACTGCACAAATATGAACAATTATTTAAACACATACACAATCTAATGCAAAATATAAATGCAAAATAAAAAGCATGAGCAACATTGTGTATAGCATAATAAAAACATTAGTTGTCTTCACATCTATGATATATCTTCTGCATCTTATATATACAGCAGTTTTAAAAGTTAGAAAGCTGTTTTCCTAATCCTAAGAACTTTTACTTTCTATAGTTATTCAAACATGGTGAGATCAAAAATAAATAAATAAATAAAAGAGAACAATTTGATCTCTTCAGTGGCAGGAAGTGTTTGTAATGACCCACTAGATTATGGAGCAATGCTTTCCAAGTTCTGTTTTTTAACTGTTTTTCTCTTGCTCTCTGTTTTGATTGAAAAACTAAACTAATTAACAGACATAGTGATGGATCTGATATAGTGTAATAGGACACATCTGTACTCAAATAATACCTTTGAAAAAGGTCTGGTAATGTGTGTCCACCTGCAGATCCTTTGTGTTCTTTCAAAGGGGCAACTGGATTTAACACTTTCTTCACCTCAGGGACCAAAATGACCTGCTGGGTACCAGTTAAAGCTCGCTTGTGGTTTGTGAACAGGAACCCTGAGCTAGCCTCTAACCAGGGGATAAGCTGTACCATTTTTTTAAATCAGACTTGTTGGCTATGATAAAGTATCTGTCAAATACAACACTTTGTTATATAGAGTTATACACTCACCATCATCCTAATTTGGCAAACAGGTTGAACTGCTCATTAATGCAAATAAATATCAGCCAATCACATAACAGCAACCCAGTGCATTTGGGCACATATACATGTTCAAAGCGACCTGCGGAAATTCAAACTAGACATCAGAATGAGAGAAACAGGTGGGTAAGGTGAATTTAAATGTGGCATGGTTGTTGGTACTGATTATTTCACAGTACCAATGTCACAAACCTTTAAATCTGTAAGGATTTAGTGATGGTAAGAGTATTTTTGACTTATCACATTAGCAAAATTATGAGTAGATCTAATCTGGTGTTATATGATTATGCTGCAGTTGTTTAAAGACACACATTCATTGTTAATGTTATCGCTAACACCCGTGTTTTTCTCTGGTATGCCAGATGTCCGCTTTAAAGAAGGTCAATATTGATCTGAAATTTTAACCGCAATTGTGTTTAAGTCAGTAGGTTCCCCCTGCAGCATGAAGAAACACCCTCATTTGGTGCTAAGAGACACAGAAAGCATTCATTCCAGTACTGCACATGATCGAAGCCCGCAGGCCCAACACGTCTCCACGTTGCATATTTATATGTGAAGTGACGTCTTTGAGCACCACAAAGATGTTAGTTCTCATTTCATTGTGTCGGCTGTACTAAGTTTCTCCTGTAGATGATCACTGATCAGTAAAATTACGACTGATCCACAGAAAGTGACGCATGTAACTTGTCTGAATATTTATCTGTCAGGAGGAGGATTCAGATTTTCCCTGTTCTCCCTGCAGTTTAGGGGAGTTGGTTTCATAATCTGTGTGGACAGAGGTAATTAGGAAGCAAGTTTCCTGTCAGGAGATCTCCCACAGCCTGAATAATCTGATGGTGAATCATAAGCAGCCTTGGCGCAGGTCCTGCGTACAGCAGATTAGCCTGCTGATTGTTCTGCTCTATCATGTATCAGTGGAAGCTTCGTGTTTGTAGAAGTAGTTGTGCTGTACGTGTTTACCTTGGTTTGTGGTTTCTCTTTAGGCAAATCTTCTTTTTGTGTCTAGTAGAAAAACAAACGATGAAAAAAAAAATGAGGAGAGTTTGTTTTAAGCCATTTGAACACACCGAATGACTACTGATGGCTGCTGTGGTCATGAACTGATTTGACTGTCTAGTCTGGTACTTTTCATATACCAGATGGCTTTATTGATCTGGTTGGGGGTCAGTTCTAAATCACATCCCTCGGTTTCTAATAGTGCGTGAAAAGAGAAGCCTGTGTGACTGTTTGACTTCAGTTTTGTTGACACGCTCTATATTGATTGTGCTGAAATAGTTTTTGAGGATTCCAGGCTTTACTGGCCTTGTTATTAAGTGCAAATGAGAAATATTTATAATGTCAAATAATTTGTGCAGAAAATGATCAGATTTCACAAAACAAGGTTCTGTGTTAATTCCATAAATTCCCCGAAACCCAGGAACAAATTTATTAAGATAATAAAAAGTGGAGGCTAAATAAGCCTATTTGTGGTATGTGGTATGTTAAGTCAGGTGCTCCTTGTGAGGCCGTTTTCTCCTCCTGAACTCTGTTGAGTAGCGCATGAGGGGTCACATGTAGTGCAGCCTGAATAGTCTCACGGGCATGAGAGAACATTACTGGGAAAGCCACCAGTCACTGTCAAAATGACTCCGTATGACTCTGTATAATGTATAAGAATTTATCTACACAAAGTGGAAATAAGAAAACAAAAAAGCCAAACAAACAATTAATAAAACAACTGAAAATAGAAAATTTGAAAGTGGGGGATAATAAAAACACTTTACCTTCTTACTGATTTAACATGTTACTTGTTATACCTGAAGGAATTTCGTGTGTAATAAGTAAAAAATTAGTCTGAAAAGTGTTTTTCCTCCTCTTTAACAGTTTTCTGAAACACAACCTCAGTCGGGAAGCTGTAAAAAATGAAAATAAAAACAAATTTAGAAAATTTGCAGATCTAATAAACTCACGTTTTATTTTCAATTAAAACTGAAAACATTAAATTGTTTAAAGTGAAAAAAAAAACCCTTTCTCCTCTTTAGTCCAGAGATTTTCCAAATCTTGATTCCTCTGACTGCAGAACAGTTTGAAATTTTGCGTCAGTAAATTTTAAGTGATCTTTATCCCAGAGACGACGGCAGCATTTGTGGACCATGTCTTCACAGATAATGAGTTCTGGAAGTGTTCCTGAGCTCCTGCAGTCATTTCCATGACAGAATCATGTTGTTAATGCAGTGGTGCTGATTTTTGGCCTCAAGCTTACTTTTTTCCTCTTCCCTTCTGCAACTCCAAGATGCTCTTTTTATACCCAATCATGTAACTGATTTGTTGGCAGTTAAACTAATTAGCTGCAAAATTTTCCTCCAGCTGTTTCTTTTTAGTAACACTTACTTTTCCAGCCTTTTTTCCCCCATGTCCCAACTGTTTTAAGTCTTGCCATCAAATTCTTTATCAGTAGGAAAAGCTGTAAAACTTGTGAAAATATAGTTAAAAGTCCAAAAGTTATGCCTTCCTTCACAATATCCTAAGCCATCAGGTGAGACGGATTGGAGTGTTTGACAGGTCGATTCTGTCCCTCGGGCCTTATGCTTTACATCCAGTGGTTTCCTCCATTTGTCCACAAAAATTCGGGAGCATCAATATAATGTCCCAGCCTGATCAGAGTCATAACATCAATGATGACAAAACTTTGATACAAAATGTTTATGCTCCCTATTAACCAGTATAAATTTCTCCAACCGAAAAGAGGCTGTTGAGATTTGTAATGATTTAGCATTTTTTAACATATAATTTCTCAATTGCAAACACTTATAAAACTCAGTATTTGACCTAGAATACTGGGACTTCAGGGATTCAAAGGATTTAAACTCACCATGTTTAAAGAGGTCATAAAACCTCTTTACACCTACTTTATGCCATCCCACAAAACTCGATCCTTTGTTTTGCGGCAGAAGGTCTGGATTATTTATAAGCGTTGACAAAATATTAAACGGAAGACTACTGCTAAAAAGTGTTCTCAGTTTTCCCCACGTCCACATAGCATTATATATCAGTGGGTTATGCTTTATTACGTGAGGTAAGTCATTAAGGCGTTTCCCTGGAAAGTTAACAGGCGAGGATGGTTTACATAATACTTCCTCAATATTTAGCCATGGCAGATCAGAATGTTCATGTATCCAGGAAGAGAGAATCCTCGCTTGTATTGAGAGAACGTAATTTCCTGTTTGGCACTCCCCACCCGCCCAGATCTTTCGGTAACTGTTGTGTCTCCAATTTAATTTTGGGTTTTCTTCCTGCCCAAATGAAATCCACCATAGCCTTATTAATTACTTTAATATCTTCTGATTTCAAAATTGCAAACAACATGCCTGTGAGATATTAGTTTCTATCTTTTAACTGTGGGAGGAAACCACTGCATCACTTCAACAGCTCAAGTGGCCACAACACACAGATCCAAACAAATCAGCAGCAGCTGAGCAGCCCAGTCTCCATACAAGAGTCTTCCTGGAAATGATCACAGGCAAAGCTGAACTTATAATTTGGTGTACTTAACAGCATTTTCACACAACAGCTCCCAGTGTTGGAGCTAGGTATTACAGTAAGATGTCCTTCAGAATGAACTTTTAATGTTTGACTTATTTTTGCTGAGAAAATTATTATTTCCAGAATAACGCCATTTCTGCCAAAGTATTTGCGATCCTCTGCTGCATGAAACTCTGCACCGTCTGAGATCTGAGCTTGGGTGTGTCATCTATGCTGCATATTCTCTGAGCTGCAGCAGCCCGAGGTGAACACCGGGATACAGAGGAAATAAAAGGATGCTATTGATCTGCAGTCCACACACTCATCTTGTGATGCCCATACCCACATAACTGTAAGGTCATATGTCAAACACAGACATGCATCGAGCTTTGCACACAGCTCTCCACACTCCATCATGAAACAAGTATTGCAAACATTTGTATTTACAATGTCCAGACAGGATCCATTGATTTTTCCAGTATGCACTTATTAAGGATGTGAATTATTAACATGCACTTTATCCACAAATATGTTCTCTGTACAGTTTCTTGAGTTCTGGAGATTTCAGACACTAACAAGCAGAATCTGAAAAAAGGCTGATGAAATATGGCTAACATGAAGTTCTCCAATGACAACAGTTCAAAGGAAATAAACCAGCTAGCTCAGGTAAGATTAAAAATGTAATAATACAACTTTATCAATAGCAAAAGTTATGAATAAAAGTCACAGTTTTGCCAAATACAACTGAAGCTAATAAAACTCAACTTACTCTTCCTAAAGAGGGGGAGGTGCCAATTTGCAGAGTGATGTCAGAGGGTAGAAGAAACTTTATGGTAATTGAGGTCCAGGCCCTTCTTAAAGAGGGTAAGGAGACTTTTGTTAAGTCTCTGGGAGTTGAGTTGGGGATCAGGACTGCAGGGCGAGGATCAGGGCTCAGAGAGGAGAGAAAACCAAACACACGATGAAAACTTTGGTGCTGCTTGTTTTAGCATTTGCTACTACAATATCTGCAACCAGTGAGTATACATCCAAAATTACAGACAAGAACGAACACCAAATTGTTGTTTAATGTGTGTTTTATAACTCTTTCTTCTAAAGGTATACCTCTGAACAAGAAAAAAGTAACTTCGTTGATATTTACTCTTAGAAAAGATCATATAAGGAGGTAAAAAGGGTAATGGCTTTTAAAAGCACCTTTTTAATGTTGTTGTTTTTTTTAGCCTGCAGGATTATACTGATTTCATTGCCCACTTTTATGAAAGAGAAAAATAGGAAAACTACAAATAAATTAAAAAAATATTATTCACCTGATGGGATAAAAAATACAGTATTTGGGGAGCTAAATATGAATTCGTGTTAAGACAGGGTGATTTGCTATGTGTGATGCATGAACTTTGTACCAGCAGAGGCAAAGTGATTACTCTGGATTACTGTGACTGAAGTAAATCAACGCATTTCTTCATGCCCACCGATTACAAGCTTGTTTAAGCTTAGCTTTTCTTTGGATAGCTATTTAACGCTTGTTTCATGCCAGCACACTCTCCACTCTGTTAAAAGGAGGTGCCCGAAACACATTTTCACAGTCCAATTTCATACCATTACACTATGTTTTATGCCAATTTTGATTAATGACTTTAGACTTCTAGGATTTCAAAGGTGATTTATAAAGTCTAAAATGGTATTTTTATCTTCTAAGTTCTGAAAATCATTAATCATGTCACAGTGGGTATATTTTAGGCTTTGATATCTAAAAAAGATATCAGAGTGTCTTTTTCATATTCACTAACACATCACTATCTGGGAGAAAAGGGCAGTGAGTCAGTGTCTGGGAGCCCTCATTCCTCTCACTGGGATTACTGATGTTGCTGCTCAGCTGATAGTCACATGAAAGGGATTGAGGGGGATTGCAGGTCCTGTGACTCACACTGCCAAGAACCCTGACACCCCTCCACCTTAACAATACCAAGAAACATGAGCAGACTGCACCTTATCTTGACAAATATACACATACTTAGAATTATGTCTACAATGTAAAAGTTTAACTTGATTACAATGTTGAGCTGAATGTGTATCTGCATTTAATGGGCATAATTAAAGTTGTGGGAGCTGGCAGAATAACACTTGGTGCATGGTGCTATTTTTTTTCTAAAGAGTTTCAATGAATTCTTACAGGGCAGAGAAGTCACTTCACTCGTTATCGATCATGGAACTCCCGCATGTACCCGGTGTGGAGTGATGGAGACCCAAGATTCAGAAACTGCTGGTTGGGTGAGCTCACTGATTTTTCTTTTCATTAAAGAAAAAAAAACTAAGATCATAAGATGCTAACTCACAAGACATGTTATTTTTCAGGTGGTAACGTAACCTTCGCTCTCAAGAATGATGCCCCCACCCTGACTGGAGCAAAAGCAGGCTTCACTATTAATCTGAATTTCCCACCAAACCAGACGGTGCTCCCAGGAGGAGAGGTGGTCTGGGCAAATAACTGCACCGTCGATGGTAGGAAACCTTCTTACCAAGGGGGGTTTAAAGTAGAGGCATTAGCCAGTACCAGAGATGTAATATTAGCAACTTAACTTTTGCAGAACCAATTTTGTAGTTTTTTCAATAGTTAAACTAAAGTCTTATAGTTGTAATGTACCAGATATGTCTTCCTGCTGCATGTTTGATTAATGGTTACTGTCTGTGTCAGGTAAACAGTATGAGGAGGGTCAGGCTGTGTATCCAGACCGGGACACTGATTGGACTGGAGTTTTCCCCGATGGCACACCTTTCAACAGGAGCCAGAACGGGAAGCCCCACTATGTGTTTGTGTGGAAAACATGGGGTAAGTTACAACTACACAGCCTCTGCAAAAGACTGAATGAACTGGCCGGGCTACCAACTCTGACAGAGGGGCACAGGGATCAACCAAATACGCACAGTAGACTCATAAGGAGATGTAGCCACAGCTATAAAAGTGCATAAATATACTTCTTAGGTCCTCGGGTGCCAGAGCGCTTCAGTGAATTCATCACACAGTTGAACTGTTGAGTGTAAGCGTGGAGTAACGTCAACGCATTGACTCGTTTTGGAAATTTTGAGTACGGTCATGCTTGAAGTTTCAAAGAAACATAAGGGGTGCATCCCAAAGTCTGACCTCCATCCATCTGCTCAGTGTCCTCCTTGCACTGCAATAACTTATAGCAATATGTTTTGGGGTTTTTTTTTGCTAACTTAACTTACAGTCGAAGTCTATCAGCAGAACTCTGCTGAGGGGGCACAGGGACTTTATCAGACCCCCGAGGCCCGTCCATAATGACGAGGCTGCAGTATCCCAGAATCTTTATTATCTTTTTTTTCTGATTAGCAAAACTTGGGAGAAAAATTTAATAAACAAAAAAATGGCATAATGTGATTCCATATGGTTAGAGTAAGAACAGATGCAGCAACTTTTACTATGAAAACAGAAAGTTTTAAGCAATTTTCAAGAAACTGTGTCATGGTTCCTGGGTTGATGAACCAGTGTTTGGGGTTTCGCTGGTTTATGAAGTGATTTATGTTCTAGTACTATACTGTTTCATCCTAGCTTTTTTCAGTCGGCTTGCTCCAACTTTACATTTTTACTTTTAGTTATATCTGCCATTTGCCAGTGAGTTGACGTCTGTCTGCAGAGTCCTACATTTGAGTCCTCTCTCTGCCTGCTACACAACCATTGCATGATTTCACAACTCCATACACGGAACTGTGTATGGAGTTGTGAAACCATATTCAGTCATATACCTCATATAATACCTGCTTGTTTGAGCTACTTAAATGTTTGTTGTGCTTAACTTTATTTTTTAACTGTTGTAAACAAAGATTTTCACAACTTTGGGATGAAGGTGATGGCTAGAAAGTATAAATGATTACTAATAGATGTAAAAAATTAAATCTTCACTGTATGGGACTATTCTTTATCTCATCTGTATCAGTCAGGTCATGAAAAATAAGTTGCTTAAATGTTTTCATTAAAACAAAATTGATGTTGTGATATTAACACTATTTGAAACAAGAGATATTTCGGACCAAGTGCTTCCCATTTTTCCATGTTCATCATGTGCAGATTATGTGGCGAGCATCACCTCGACCCCACCCTGTATGTCAGGCTTCACTGATTATTGTGCTACTGTCCTCTAAATCACCCTAATGTGACTGTGTTTTAGGGCGTTACTGGCAGGTGGCAGATGGACCGTCCTCTTCACTCACCATTGGTACAGACAACATTCCCCTGGGCTCCTACAACATGGAAGTCGTCATCTATCACTGCCGTGGCAGAAACAGGTTTATCCCCCTCGGATATGCCTCTACAGTCTTCACCATCACAGGTGACCACTGAAACAGTCTCTAAGCTCCGATTTGAGGGAAATGATCCTGTATTTCTTTCTTTTCAGAGCTCTCATCATGACAGCTCTTTGTTTTTTGCTCCGTCATTAGACCAGGTTCCATTTACCATATCTCTGGCCCAAATCAATGATGTAAATCAGAACGACCAGAACTTCATCCAGAACCAGGCTATTGGCTTCACCGTCAACATCCACGATCCCAGCCAGTACCTTAACAATGCAGAGATCAGCTTCACTTGGGACTTTGGTGACAACAGTGGAACTCTGATCTCCAGGGAGCACATGGTCACACACACATACATTGAAGCCGGGACCTTTAGGCCTCAGGTGGTTCTGATGGCGAGCATCCCCAATAACTGTGGAAACCCCACTGCTGGTGAGATCTCAAAACTCATCAGTCTACTCTTTACCTTCTACATGTATGCTGTTTCGCTCAGTAGCTTTGTGCTTTCTTTCAGCCGGTCCTGTTGATGCCTCTGCTGCCCCAGCAGTAGTTGTTATGGCCTCCAGCCAGGCAGCTGTCCCTGCTGTCCCAGTTGAAGGAGGAGATACAATAGCTGTGGATGTTGTCGCCACAGACGCCACTCCAGCGGCTGCTTCTGTGCAGCCCGCAGACGCAAACACAGACGATGGAGAAGCGGCTGCTGATGCCGACACAGAGGTCGTGGTAGTTGCCTCGGTGGCCCCTGCAGCAATAGATACAGCCGTTGTTGCCGCCAACACTGCTGCTCCTGCCGCAGAGGTAGAGCAGGAGGCAGCTGATGCAGAGGTGCCTGCTGCCACCGTTGCACCAGGAGCCGAAGAGCCAGCAGATGCTGATACGGCTGCTGCAGATGATACTGCAGGGGTTACAGTTGCCACTGAAGATGTAGCTGTGATTGATGCTGCTGCTGCCTCAGTTGCCCCTGTTGCAGAAGGAGAAGTCGAGGTGGCTGACATCATCACTGTTGCTCCCATCACAGACGGAGCTACAGAGGAAGAAGCTGCAGATGGTGTTGAAGCTGTAGAGGCTACTGCTGCTGCAGAAGTTGCGCTAGCTGAAACACAAGCCCCTGCTGATAATGTTGTTGCGCCTGCTGCCACTGAACCCACAGCTGTAGAAGAAGCTGTAGTTAATGCAGAAGTGGAAGCAGTAGAAACTGAGAATGAAGTTGCAGCTACTGCAGCAGGTGAGCACATACTGTAAATTCAAACACCCATAAAGAAAGGAAACAATTCCTCTTCTACCAGAACTGTTAACACAATCCTCTGTTTTTTTTCCACGAGCAGTTGAAGACGAGGCTGCGCCAGCCGAAGGTGAAGTTCAGATTGAAATGGAAGCAGATCCAGCTCAGGTTGCCCTCGTTGTGGCTAAACGACAAGCACCAGAGCTGACAGCTGACTGTATGGTCTACCGCTACGGCTCCCTCGCTACATCTGTCGATGTTGTTCGTAAGTCACAACAGTCTTCTTCTTTAGCCTGCACCCTTTACAGTGGGTCCCTATCCTTAGCGTCCTCCTTTGTCATACTAACACTCTGCTTGTCCTCCATCACTATATCCATGATCCTCCTCTTTGGTCTTCCTCTTTTCCTTCTGCCTGGTAGCCTCATATTCCACACCTTTTTCCCAGTATGTCCACTTTCCCTCCTCTGCACATGTCCAGATATATATACTATAATATACAGGACACTAATGCTTTAACAGAAAGAGTTTTAGTAATATTAAAATCTCTCTTTCATCCTGTTTCAAACCTGCAGAGGGTATCGAAAGTGTCGAGATTGTACAAGTGGCCAACGTTGTGTCACTGGAGACGGCGTTGGATCAAAATGCTGTGGACGTCACTATTTCCTGTCAGGGAAGGTGAGTAAAACATTCATCAAGACTCTGCACAAGCTAAATCAATAGAAGTTTAGTTTAGTCTGGAGTTTTAAAGACTATCTCTATTCACACTGCACTCAATCCAAAAACATTCAGTGAGGTAAGTTTCTAATCATTGTGACTTCTCATTAAAACTTGAGACACATGCGATCCAAACACCTGTCGAACTCGAACCGACCACTTTAATGAATCAATGTACAAATTTACAGACAACAACATTATAGTATCAACACAGTCCAACAAACATAAACTATCATAATATACTGTTATGTGTTATTTTTTTTGTTTATCTACATCGAGTTAATACATCAAGTCATCTTTTTTTTCCTTGAAACAACATCTCTGCATCCTCAATCTCTCCTTCCTGTAGTCTGCCAAGTGAGGTCTGCACTGTTATCTCTGACGCTGACTGTATCACGCCGGTGCAAACCATCTGTAATGCAGCCTCACCCTCTCCAGACTGTCAGATGATCCTTCGTCAGTTCTTCAATGACTCTGGAGTATTCTGCCTTAATGTCTCTCTGACTAATGATGTCAGTCTTGCCATGGCAAGTGCAAGAGTCAGTGTGTCAGTAGGTGAGTAAAAGGAAAAACAACAACCAGAAACTAAAATGAGCTAATTTACAGAGGTTTTTTTCTCATTTCTTCTCATTACATGCTTCATTTTCAGCCTCCGGTGGTTCACCAGCTGGAACTGCTGCTACGGTGCTCGGTGTTATGGTTCTCGCCTGTGTCGTCTGCTGTATTGGTTTGATGTACAGGTAAACTTAGGAAACATTCTTACAGTCAACAATTCTTTGCATGTTACGCAGGAATCATAGATCAATGTGCATGCAATGACCACGCATTCCTAATTTAAAAAGCCACGTCAAGCTGACCAGGAAAACTGAATATTCATATTACATTTTAAATATTGCATAAACAGTTATAGGTGGAGTAAAGGGCCAAGGATAGATTCCTTTGGAACATCACAAGTGGCTGCTTATTGCATTATAAATCATATATTATGACATCCAGTATAAATTTTACCTTCATCAGTGGAATCATACAATAAGTTACAGTTTCTCTTTGCAAGAATTAGATAAGAAAACTGATTCGACCCACTTTAGGCCTCTGTCTCCTACATTAAGTGTCTTAGCCAGCCTGGTGTGTTAGCTGAGTTTGACACAAAGACTGAGAGCAGCCCACAGGCATTATAAAACCAGAAAAATGAAACCACAGCAGGTTTAAGCTTAAGTGCCTTAAACCTGCATTCTCTCTGAAGGCCACCAGATGGCGATAGCTGTGGTTACACAAAGACTTCCAGTCCTATAGAAGTCTATGGGAAAACAGTTTCCTGTTCTGACCTCTGCAAACACTTTCTTGCCAAGTTTATGGGCTTCTTTGCTCATGCCATATTTAATAAAATTATTATCTGTAATTGTAAATCTTAGTTACACTATGTTCCAAAAACGAGGAATATCTGTCTGGTTTACAAGTTGTTAGCCAATTAGCAATCAGTTTAACAGTCAGACCCACCACCTGTTTTGTTTTGGAGGGGGTAAACCAAGTTAGCGACAGTGTAAAAAGACAGTTGTCAGCTTGCTCCTGATTGATGTTGATTTTGATTGTCTAAGTGATATTGCTGTAAGTGCAATTTTTCTAAACAGGCGTTTCAAGCAGTACCAGCCACTGAGAGAAGACCGTGCTAATAATGGAGGCATCTCTGCAGTAACATCAGTGCCTTTGCTCTTGTGGAACTTGCTGAGTAGACAGTCACCAGGAGAGAGCCGTCCACTGCTTCAGGGAAGGATTGTGTGAATACTGTCGTTAATAAATTCACTCAACATCAACAATATTTGCTAACATATCGCCTATAAACAGAATACTGTCTGTACTGTCTCTGACACTGTAACTCCCTGCCATTAAACCAGAACCAATGAGGTGAAAAGAAGCCCCATGTACAAGATATGTAGGAACCAGGAGTACCTGTGGAACTGTAAAAGTGTGTTTAAGGTGTTCAAGCATTTGAAGTGGAAACTGATATTTATTTTGATCCATAATATTTGTATTAATTGGACCTGATAGTTTAGAGAAGTCATAACATATTCTCTTATTTGTGGCCTGCATATACTAAACCTATTGGAAAATCAATACTAGCACATTTCCATTCAATGTCTTTACAATATAAATGAGAAAAAATGTATAACTGAACATCATTTGATACCCTGAAACTAATAAAATGGAACTTTATCACCATTGTTTGTTTGCCTGATTTTTTTCAGTCATTCTGAAACTGATGCTTGATGCTTTTAGATTGTTTATACCCACTTTTGACCTTACCATCTGAATAATGAGCAGAATTTGGGACTCGGACCAAATACGGTTTTTCTAATCTTCTATTATCTAATTTTATTAAGTCCTTGAGAATTATAACTTCAGTTTCCTGTCCTTGGCTGACAGCAGTGGCACCCGTCTGATCCTCTGGCGCTGATTTGATATTTTGTGTATTCACAGATGCTCTTCTGTATATCTTGGTTGTAATTAGGTTACTATTGTGGTTCAAAACAGCATAGCCATTCTCCTCTGACCTCTGACATCAACAAGGCATTTTCACCCAGAGACCTGCCGCTCACTGGATATTTTTCTTTTTCAGACCAGATGGCTGTGTTGAAAATCCAAGTAGATCAGCAGTTTCTGAAATACTCAGACACCTGGTACCAACAACCAGGCCAAGTTCAAAGTCACTTAAATCAACTTTCTTCCTCATCCAGGTGCTCAGTTTGAACTTTACAGGTCATTTGCTTGACCATGTCTACATGGCAAAGTGCACTGAGTTGCTACCACATGACTGAATGATATTTGCAGTAAAAAGCAGCTGAACAGGTGTGTTGTGGCAGGTGAGTTTACAAAATTCAAGTGATAACATTAATCTGTAGGTCAGGAAAGCTACAGTGACGATAGCTCAAGAGCTGGAATACGTGCTGCATGTGTAAAGATAAGAAGCTTCTTAAATTTGCAGATCTACAATCCACACAATTAAAAAAACATCCTGTTAAGCTTGAAAGAAAAAGCCCTGATTGAAAATGGTACTCGCATGTAAAGTACCTGGAACAATGCAAAATCAACTCAAAGTACTTTCCCCAACACCAAACAGCAGTTTTCTTAAGTAGAAACTAATACATGGCACTCAAAAATCTATGACAAAATACGCAGGATGCCTTGTTTGGACTACAACATTATGAAATGTGTGGTCAGGAAGTACTGTGGTTGTAATAACGCTGTAGCTGAGTGCACTGAAAAAATGATTACTATCAATATCATTCTCCACTGGAGTAAAATGATTTACTATAACACAGCAGGCTACACTCAGGCACCGAAGGAACAAAGCAAGGGTGATAGTAAGGTTCATGTATGACACGCTGCAGTAAAGGAGAAAAGGCTGACGTCATGGCTGCAATCTTCAATGGAAGAGGCTTTATATAGAAGAAAGACATGGCGTGAAAGGGAAGCCAAGGGGAAGAGTTAATATGCATATGCAGCATGTGCATATGTGCACTGCTCCACATGTCCTTTAACTGTCTCACTTAAATTGCATAAACAAGATTCCAAATGAATATCCTTCCTACAGCTTGCTCACGACTGTGCTGCTCCATTACACTAATGACCAAATGCAGCCATTAATCATGCTCAGCCATTAACATGTCTCCTGGTCACATGTTCTCAGTCCTGTTCAATCACTCCCATTCATTCCTGACATGCTACTCAGCCAAGACACGACCCAATAGCCCTTCTGGGAGGCCATTGTTTTTCACTGATGATATATATCGCAGCCCTCACAGCATTGTAGCTGTTACTACAATCTCACCACTTGTCCCAAAGCAAGATACATTTGGTGCTGTCACCCAGCTCCACTGAAAGATTCAGGAGGTCCAATATCATTTTTTCTTTGTTAGATTAATGGCCTCAAACTTTTATTCCGGACAGTGAAACCAGAGATGAGTCAGTGAGGTGACGCCACCCAGGCAGCCAAACGGCTCTGATTAATTTAACACACTCTTTATTGCTCACCACTCCCTAGCAACAGATCTAGAAATGGATGTAGTTTCCTTCATCCATCCTCAGCACAGCAAAATCTTCTACAAGAAGGACATGATGATAAGCACTGCTGCAGCCCACCACATCCAGCAGTTTAATGGGAAATATTAATGGAAAATATTTTTCACACTGTTTTGCATTCATAACAACATGTTCAGCATCCATTATGTTATCCTAAACAATACAGTATTACAACATCTTATTTTATTCAGAACTGCTTGAACCTTTTCTAATGCTTTTTTGTACCTTTTAACAGTCCAAACATTCATGCCTGCTTTAAAGTTACAGTGTGTGAAATTGAACCACTAGATGTCAGTAGACTGCAGATTGCAGTCAACTGAATTCTATATTTTTGGAAGAGGCTGCAAAACATTGTGAAAGGAGTCAGTGTAGTTCACTTCCATGTGATGACAGTAATAGTGAAGTGAGTTGTTTAGGATGTGCGTAAAGTTTCTGTCATTAAGCGCTACTTTTCCTGCTGTTAACTTGTTAATGTTAGCCATTGTTAGCTAAACTTTCTATGAAGTAGAGCTAACATTGTTGGACTTAGCAAATAAATTCTCACATAATATCAAAATGTAATCATACTGTATTTAGAATTGAGCAATCAGGGACACTCGACCCAAACACTGGCTGGCATAACATTAACAGATTAATGTTTCCAGAAACCAACACCTGTTCCTATGTATTTTTAATGGATCGGTTCATAAGAATGCATCACTCCGATCAACGTATATGTATGAGTACAACAACAACTTTCTGTTTAATAACCTAAAAAATGAACTAAACCTTTAACTACTGACTAACCAGTTGTGAAGGCATTTGATATTATCAGATTCTTCACACAACTACATTTTTCACTTCTTAAACCTACACATGTATCTCGATTTGTATGAAAGTTCTTCACATTTTGATTTTTGCCACCCTGAAACTTCCAAAAGTGTTACCATATTTGATTTGGGACATTTCTAAGTCAGATATTGCTTGTAACACGACCACTCTGAGGGAGAATGAGCTCAACAGAATCATCCAGAAATTCTGACTTTTTCCTGTGCAAAATATAAAAGTTAAAAGTGAAATTAAAATGACAAAATGACAAAAAAAATGCGTATTTGTAAATGTTTCTATAAGTTAGGTTTTTATGCTGTAGTGCTCTGTGCTGCTATCACTGATCACTGCTGTTCAACTTTGATCTGATATCTAATCCCAGACCACACCCAATACATGAACTCCCTTCACCCCGATAATGAAATCTCAGCACAGTATATTTACTCCCTATTTTTCCACATGAGTGTGATATCTGCTTTCATTTGAAACACGATGCACACACTGAGTTCAGCAGGTTGAAATGGGAAAAGATATTCTATCCTGACAGTGTCAAAGAAGAAGCATTGAGGGCATGCCCCCTCGGGAATACTCAGAGAACCAGAAGGATCAATACTAATGGCAGCATCTGGCTGGTGGTTAGTATTATTGATACAGTCGCCCTCAAAAATCACTGACTATGATGTTTTTTTAAATGTGGGCATAAGTGCATGTGCCCCACATAAACACAGTTAAAGCTAGTGTAAAAATGCAGGTAGTCTCAGGATGGATAAGAAACTTTGACAGAAGCCATTCTGGCTGGTTGGAGCAGAATCTGGAAACAATAGAAAGTGAGATGAGCTCTGTGCAAATAGGGGGAGGGAAAGAAGAAAGCATTACTGATCATACAGCAGGTTGATTAGATTACAGAGCCAAGGATAACAGGCCATTTGTTACACAGAGAGCCAGGCCTCGGCAGTAGCTGCAGATCTGAAGTGCAGAGCAAAACTGAGTGCGTTTGTGTGAGTGTGAATGAAAGATGTAAAAAAAAAGAGATTAGACTAATTACACTACAGGGTGCTGCAGATGATCCTTCAGGAAGAGGAAACCCAAATTTAAATCTAATCAGAAAATACTGAGTTTGAATAAAGGCTGTTGACTTATTTGTAACGGCGTGTGGGTATATGGGTTAGAAGGAGGAAATAACATGATAGACTGTGTCACATGTGTGTTGTAACATATGTAATCACTTGAATGGCTATGATTCTATCAGAGGTATTGAGCATCACCGGAGACACAAAGAGTGCCACACCCAGTCGACACAGAGCATGCTCTGTATTACATCAACTTTATGCTGGACTGTCTGCAGAACTCGCTTAAAATTGCTTTACACAAACAGGCACATACAGAGACTGCTGAGAGATCTGAAGGCATTACCTCAAATCTTCTTTTAATGCTTAATATTTACGCCAGACTGAGTCATACTTTTTATAGTTGTTGCAGTGCCATGTGCTTATCATGTAATCCTCAATTATAACTTAGATTTCACAGTTTGAGCTAATATTCTTAAATGGCACAGTGGGATATCATGACTTTTTAGTTTGCAACCTTGCAATTACACTTTATACTTGCAACACATATTTGTTCTATTGTAGCTTATTTTTGTGTCTGCACCTGGAGGAAAAACAGCAAATGTAAAGAGAAGAATTCTGGGAAGCTGCACTTTATTGGCTTGGTGCATTAGAGTATAATAGAAATCATTTGTTCTTGGTAAATCACAGACTCTGTGAGCTTGCTGTAACAAAAGTCACTGTATGTCACCTGTTCCATCTGCAAGACCAGTGTTTCCATGAACTTACAATCCAGAGATACAAAAATCCAGATTTTTCTGACATACTCAAACAGGGATTACTGGGTTTAGTGCATTTCAAATGGATAGCATAACTGCAGAGTCATGGCTCTGTCCCAGACGCCCAGAATATCAATAAAGTATCCCATTACTATAAAAGGAGAGAGAGACAAAGAGGAGAGAGGCAGGGAGACAAATGGAAAGGAAAGAATCAGATCAATGTACCTATGTGATTCAATTAAGAATAGAATTTCACATTTTCTTATACTGAGAACCAGGTAACAAAATCCTCAGCTGGCACTGTTACTGGCAAGATATAAGAAATTAAAACTGACAGAGAAAACACGAGTTCAAGATGTCAGCGAGTGCAAAAATCAGAGAGGGGAGGAGGGCAGGAGTGAGGAGACCTTAGTTTTTAAAGTAGTGTTGTGGAAGCTGCTGTGGCTCTCTGCCAAATGCTCTGGTTAAAAGGATGGTACCGTCGAAACAGAGAGCAAGGCAGAGGATTGGTGACAGCACAGAAAGAGGCAGTCTTTCTGTGCTGGGCTCTGAAGGGTAGGGAGTGGTCAAAGCTGGTGTGCTGATAACTGATTGAGTAAGGAAGGCTTCATGTGGGTGGGGTGAGGAAAATGAGTGAGGGGGGAGGTGTGATGCTCATAGGGCAACTAGCCTGAGTGCATAAAAACCCTCAGATCTCTTCAGTCTGATGTCCTGTTGCTTTACAAGCTTCTTGAAGCCTACATCACTCCATCTATCCTCAGCGGCAGAGAGCAGAACCAGCCCAACCATGAGCCACTCTTCAGTGCATACCTCCTACAGGCGCACCTTTGGAAGCCCACACTCCATGTCCTCTTACACCCCCGTGTCCTCTCGAATGCCTGTTTCTGCGGGACGCTACATGCGTTCGATGTCACCTGTGGTGACATCCCGATCCACCACCTTCCACCAACAGCGCCCTAGCCCCCAGCCCCCTCGCCTCTCCTATGACAAGGTGGACTTCACTCTGGCTGAAGCCATCAACCAGGAGTTCCTCACCACCCGCAGCAATGAGAAGGCCGAGCTGCAGGAGCTCAACGACCGCTTTGCCAGCTTCATTGAGAAGGTGCGATACCTGGAACAGCAGAATGGTGCATTGCAGCAGGAGCTCAACCAGTTCAAGGGCCAGCAGCAGCACGGGCAGCCCAACCGTGCATCTGAGCTCTTCCAGGAGGAGCTGAGGGAGCTGCGGCGCCAGATGGATGCTATTGGTAAAGAGAGGGACCAATACCAGCTGGAGAGGGATAACCTGGCAGAAGACTTGGCCCTACTCAAGCAAAGGTTGGTACCAAGGTGACAGACAGACAGACAGATAGATAGCTAGATAGCTAGATAGATAGATAGATAGATAGATAGATAGATAGATAGATAGATAGATAGATAGATAGATAGATAGATAGATAGATAGATAGATAGATAGATAGATAGATAGATAGATAGATAGATAGATAGATAGATAGATAGATAGATAGGATTATCTAGTTTTCTTTCCTCCCATTTTAAGCGAAAAGGAGACAGAGAATCTGCTGTGCTGCTACTTGACTCGTGTAAAGGGTGAGGTTGGGCGTGGCACAAAAGCAGCAGCATGACACAGAGGACACAGGAGGCTGCATCGTATCATATCTGCAATTCATATCTGGTTATATATAAATGTCTTGAAAGACTGAGTAACTAAAAGTAAGGTGAAAATGTCTATTAACAAAAGCAAAGAGATCAAAGGAAAAAAAAATCTGTGACACTGTGATTGATGCCAAATAATGTCAAGTTTTCTTGAATGCCAAATCTGTACAGTGCTTTACAAATGCACATTAGAATTCATGCAGACAGGGAGACAAGAAGAGGGAGGAGAAGGATGGAGAAATCGGACACAGGGAGGGGCTGGTGAGGACCAGCGAGGAAAGAGAGAGGGGAAATGGGACCAGAGGAAGAGAGGCTGGGTGTCAGGCGTGGTGAGGATAGCGTCAGGAAAAATCAATGTGACTCAATGACTCCATTAGGTGTATTTTCAGTGTCCCTCTGTGTGCTGAGGGGACGGTGCCAGAGACCCCATTAGGACAAAAGACCCTGTGTAACACGACATGAATTAAAGATGAGGGAGCAGGACCCACTAATCTACTTTATGTCCAGCCCGGGTAAGACCTCTGTCTGACATAATAGATGGGCCTGCCTTCACCTGCACTTCCAGACACTAACAGCCCAGAAGAACTTAGCAGAAGCAAACTTAGATGTTCTGCATTTAGGTCAAGGACTATAGAACTTTAACATACGTTCGACAAGAAATCCAATGAATAAGCAGAAACCTATAATTCATTTAAATGTTTTCTGATATCACGCAAATTCTACTCTTTAATGTTTTATCACAGTAAACTAGCTTCACTAGTGTAATGATTTAAAAAATATGTTAAAAAATTATAAGTGTGTGTGTGCATAACCCTTCTGAGTGCATGACCTTATTGAACTGCAGAGATGCCACATTAGCCAAGAGGAAGAGCAGCTGATCCCAGTGGGCGCACTCCCAAAAATCCTTTTTACAACACAACAAATTAACAAATTGATCCAGAACGCTTTTTGCCAGCTGATGCCCTCCTGCAACCTTTGACTCAGACAGTATTCTTGGGGGGGGGGGGGAATTGTCCACCTGTCATCGATCATTACTGAAAATATTGCATTTTGTTCTTAGGTTGGATGAAGAAGCCCAGAAGAGGGCAGATGCTGAGAATAACCTAACTGCCTTCCGCAAGGTAAACAACAGGCTCAGTGGACTGTGACTGATTATAGTGTCCCCTTTCAGGTCACAATGGACAAGCTTTGTTCCACCTCCCATACTTATGTAATACTGCCACAGTAACATTACAGGGCAGATTCCTAAAATGGCATTGATCCACACCAGTGCACACAGGAGCCTGTGTACATTTTTTAGTTAATGCATGTTTTTATATAAAAATTGTATCCTCTCAGGGTGCAGATGTTTGTACAATTGAAACACACATACACTGAATGTTTTCTATTGCATTTTATTTATGTCTGTCATTGCCATTGTTTTATAGGATGTGGATGATGCCACACTGTCTCGTCTGGAGTTGGAGAGGAAGATTGAGTCTCTGATGGATGAGATTGAATTCCTAAAGAAAATCCACGATGAGGTATGGGGTCCTATCACAGCACCCCACTTCTCTCTATTTGTAAAAATGTGAACCCTCTTTCTTTCAGGGTTCACTTATCAAAGTACAGAATATTTTCTGGAGATCTAAAATTGTAACATTCTTTCCAAATAAGTAATTCCTCTGTGATTGAATGTCATTTAAATCATTTAATCTGATTATGATGATTTAATTTGCATTTAAATCATCATAATCAGATTAAATGACTTAAGTGAATATAACACTAAACAATTCAATTCAATTTTATTTCTATAGCTCCAACTCACAACATTAGATGCCTCAAGGCATTTGAAGGTAGAGACCCTATAATAATACAGAGAAAACCCAACAATCAAACGACCCCCTTTGAGCAAGCGCTTGGCGACAGTAGGGAGGAAAAACTCCCTTTTTACAGGAAAGAAACCTCTGAAAGAAGCAGATTCAATGAGGGGCAGCCATATGCTATGACCGGCAAATACACTCCAGGATTGGATATGCAAGGATTTGTGAGAGACGTTCCTGTTAGTGTTGAGAGTTAAGAGTTAGCCATTATCGGTGAGACCCGGCCTCCGGTGTGGTATTAATGGAGGGTTACACAGATGTTTCTCACTGAGGAAAAGAATTTGAAAAGCATCTTTGCAGAAGGAAAACTGTTTTCACAATTTTTATGTGCTTCTATTCGTCATCAGGAAATCCAGGATGTACAAGTGAGCGTCCAAACCCAGCAGCTGAAGATGGAGGTGGACAGCAGCTCCAGGCCTGATCTAACTGGTGCTCTGAGGGAAATCAGAGCCCAATATGAAACCATTGCCTTAAAGAATATGCAAGAATCTGAGGAATGGTACAAGTCCAAGGTAGGCAGAGAGAAAGACACATGGGCCATACACAAGTATATAAGTATTTTTTTGTGTGTGTACTTCATCTTTTGCTTTTTTCAGTTTGTTGATCTGACTGAGTCTGCAAAGCGCAACAATGATGCACTGAGGCAGGCCAAGCAGGAGGCTAACGAGTCCAGGAGGCAGATTCAGTCTCTTAACTGTGAAATTGATGCACTGAAGAACACGGTAAGCTGGAGTACCAGATGGCATTAATCTATCATAATGTACTATACACAAGTATCAGCAGTCGAGATGTTTTTGGATGGACGTCTAAAGTATGATGTCCAAATGTGGGTTTTTTGTTTTCTCAGAATGAAGCTCTGCTGAGGCAGATGCGTGAAATGGAGGATCAATTTGGCAATGAGGCAGCCAACTACCAAGATAATATAGGCAGGCTGGAGGATGAGATCCGCCACCTGAAGGAAGAAATGGCTCGCCACCTTCGCGAGTACCAGGATCTCCTCAATGTCAAGATGGCTCTGGACATTGAGATTGCCACTTACCGCAAACTGCTGGAGGGGGAGGAGAGCAGGTGAGCGAGAACATGCTGCGTCCATGTCTTCATTAGTAACAACATGGTCAGTATCATCTGTTTCTTCAAAGCTTAGCCCCAGATAATGGTACAACTCAAGTGCAACAAAACAATTAGCTTTTTATTACACGTTGTAACACCATCATGTTATTTTTCTGTTTAGGATTTCTGTTCCCATCCTCAATATTGGCATGAGCAATCACCTTGGAGGTAAGCTACAGTTGTTGGGGGATTTTTTCACAGTCAAATATTAGATTAAATTCTCTCACATCTTTCCATTAAAGCTGTAACCATTTGATTACTCTTCACTTTCTTCAGCATTGTAAGAATTCCCATTTTGTTTCTGACCTGCTCTCTTTGGCTTAGTCACTGGCACAAATTGTAATGAAATAAAAATGTGTTGTGACTTCTTTTATCACAGAAAACATTTTCCAAAAGAAAAGCTCATCTTTTTACTGATTATTCTAACAGGAGAGGCTCATGCCGGGTGCAGATGTAAAAATAATCTAGGATTCTCATTTAAAACAATGGGTTCTTTTACTTCTAGGATTAAGGGGGCCTAGAATCCCAGAACTTTGCCTCTTATCACTGTCCAGTAATAAACTCTTTTAGTCATTCATCAAGATGATTCAACTTTTCTAATAAATCTCTCAAAAGTAAAACTCATCTTTTCGTGAGTGCACATATATCTAAATGTTGAAATCTAAGCAGCATTTTAATGGAACCTTTTTGCAGACTATGAAAAAGCTCCGGATAGCATGGGCAAGAGGACTGTCGTGATAAAGACAGTGGAGACTAGAGATGGAGAGGTAAGGCAATTTATAGAAAAATGTTGCTTACCAAAGATCACAACACTGATCACTGGCAAGTAACACAACGACAATATTAGTATGCATCGCATAGAAAAGTTATACTAACCTGGATATTATGTTCCTCTTTAGGTGCTGAAGGAATCCAGGAGGGAGAAAGATAGAGATTCTGGTGCAATTGACAAGGATGACAGGGATGAGTAGACAGAAACTCATTACATAATATGAAGGCCAGTGCCATGATAGAAACAAAACTGAAAATGTTGATGAAAAATAGAAAAACAAACTCCGATCTGTAGTTCTCGTTCTCACTAGTTACGAGTTTCACTGTTTAGCAAATTGTCTCTCAGCATAGGTGCAACCATGGATGAATTCCTTTAGACAGTGTCAATCTGGTGCTATTTAAACCACCCAAATTTTTGCTAAACACTTTTGCTTTCTGTAGCAGTAAAACCCCTTTATAAACAAACCGCAGAGGCCTTGGTTTACAGTGCAATCCTAAGATGATCTCACATTTGTAGCAGAGTATTAAACCACACCCTAAACTACATCATTTATGTACAGCATTTTAGTTGTTTGTGTTGTATAAATCTCTCTCTATATATATGAATGCCTTACTAACAAACTGCTTGACACTGCCCTTTGGCCAACAAACCTTAAAAACCGACTGAGAACAAATCAAGATGTCTGCATTTGTTTTAGAAGCTTTGCTGTCCTCTTACTGTGCAAATCACCATTGACCAAATACATGGATTATTAGTAAATACAATAGGAAATTCTGACAGTGAAAATATGAATTTTGCTTTGCAATGCCGTGTGTATCTGGCACTGAGGAAAAAATATGTATGTGAGAATAAAAGTCATCCGTGAAAATAAACGCCATCCATGCAAATCAGTGTTGTTGTTGTGTGTCTCTCCATAACCTGCATTTTGCAATTTTCATGTGTGAAGTGGGTTGCATAATAAAATTAGAGGATAGATGCAAACTATCGATCCTATTACGCTACTAGTTCCGATACCAATATTTAGCATCCATGATATCGATATGTGGATCGATCTGGCTACTTTTAGTATGTACGTGAATCGGGTAGTAAGAGAGCTGAGGTGTAGTTGGGAGCAAGACCACAAAGGTATTAGTCAATGACAGCTTAAAATAAATTCTAATAGTTTAGTTTATGCAACTCTTAGCATTTTTGCACACGGTCATATCCATCACACAGGACCCTTTGTTATATTTCCTTTTCCCTGAGTGACACCTCCCAGGCGAACCTTCATCGCAGACTGCAGCTGTTTTCCACACATTTCGCGAACTTTGCTTCCGCCATACTTGACTCCTGCTGCCTCAAATCTCTGTATTAAGCTTCTTCACTTAAACTTAACACAGCCATGTCAGCGGTGTACATTATTTTTTCAGTCCCCAACTTAAAAAGGCGCTACCTGAAAGGCAAAAATCAGGGCATAGCTACTTTACGTCGTGACGACATTCTACATCCGCCTCCAGAGTTTTCGCTCGCGGTCTTGGCGCGAGACTTGTCCGGTTTGTCGCAGTTGTGTGACTGCAGGTGGAAAACAGCCGTATATTGTTAGAAAAGACAGCGCCAAATACGCTGGTGGTTGTTTAAAAGGAGAGACTGAAACAACATTTGGACGACCTGGAAGGTAAGTACGTTGTTTCTACTTTCTTTATACTGTATGAAACGTAAAACCTAAGGTAGCTGCTCTGACACAAGGTTACCGATCTGAAGGAAGACCGCAGTCTTAGCAGAAATAGTAGCATAGTAGTATTATAAGTATATAGTATACAGCTCTAAATATGCCACCAATAACATAAGTCAGTTTTCTTCAGCAGGTCCTGTAAATAAGTAGTAGTAATTGTAGTAAAGCTAGATTGCACTCAGTTTGTACCGACACACACTTAACAAGGTTGGTCATCAAGTCAAACACAGCTGAGTAGGTATATGGAAAAATGTGTCGCTTTATTTATTAGGTACTCATTGCTGGTACCTGGTTGGAGTTTCGTTTGCCTTCAGAACAGCCTTAATTCATAGTATTCAACAAGCTGCTGGAAAAATTCCTATGAGATTTTGGTCTTTATTGACATGACAGCATCATACATTCAATGGCGTGTCCAGCGGGGTGGCCTCGGGGGGCACAGGCCACCCCCCCAACCAGACTGGCCACTCCAGGTGCCACCCCGAAGCTAAAATAATAAAATTTAATGAAATATCAAATATACCATTATGGTTTCACAGTGAAGCTCAGATATCCGAGGGTAAGTGAATGCAGCACCGGCTTCTGCACTATGCGCATCATGTTAGCAAAGGTAGGAGAGGAAAGACGGCACCGCAGAAAACATTTTTTTGGCGAAAGATTAACAAGTTAACATAGAAAGATTAACAAGTTAACATAGCTGGACTAGCCATCGGACGTTTGCATGGTGGGCTGATGACTCATTTATTTATTTATTTTTGTAACGGCATGAACAATGAGAAGTGGTGGATTGGCCAGATGCTGGCCGATGTGTAAAAATAACTCAGTTGTTTGGTGGTGGCTATGGCGGAGCTTTCACAGAGGCAACAGGTGGATGAGGGAAAGGTGAGGCAGGAGGAGGAGAGACCCGAGGCGGCCGCCGGTCCGAGTGTCAGGTGAACTGAACTTCAGGTAAGAAGTTATGACCTGCAGTCTATCTGGGTCAGATATAAACCAAGTTTAGGTGCAGTTTATTTTCGTTGTGCTGACTTTTTACAGTCAGTTACAATACCTCATACTGCGTGAGCTAGCATGACGAGTTTATACAGCTGTTCGGTTGCTATGATGTTACTGATAGTGAACTTTATTTTATTCATAAGGTTAGTTAGTAGAGTTGCCAACAGCTCCTTAAAAAATGGAATGGTCCCTCATTCAGAGAAAATATTATGCGTTTCGTATTGAGCTGAGAAGAGACACAGTTTGTCCCGTACTTCAGCTAGGATGGAAAAAGACACAAAGCTGGAGTTATTCTGTCTTTACAGCTGCCTCTTCTATTGCTACTTCAATCATGAAACTGATCAATGATCAGCTGATCATCTCTCTTGTTTGTTTATCACCCACTTTGCGCCAGAAACAGGAAACCAGCAGATGTCGCGCTAAACAACAGCAGCACGTTTAAGCTTGATCAGCTGTTGTTAGAATTTATTTAATATTGCTTTCTACTATCAGCTGATGTTTGCTGGAGCCACAGCTGTAAAGCTGCTGGTCATGATGTCGGTTTGGATATGTGGTGAGAGGGAAACACAAGGATGAAACCAGGAGATGTCCTTACTGAATCATCAGAGCTGAACAGGTGATGGAGAAACAGGTTTACCTTTTAGGTGACAGGAATGAGTTGAAGGGAAGTTATGAACTGTTTCTGAGAGACAAATAACACCAGGATCCTTTTCTGTGTAGCTGACAGCTGGTAACTGTGCAGGGACGGGTCTAGCAAAGTGTTGCCAGGGGGTCCATGTAGGGCATTAACAGGGAAAGGTGGGGCACAAAGAAATACTTTTCTTTTTTTATTCTCATTTAAAATATTTAGCTTTTATTAAATAATTATCTGAATCTTGCGAACAAAGTTTTTATCTGACGTAAAATGTATAGAAATCATACATATACCAACAAGACAGTGTACATCACTGTCACAACAGCATTTGTTTTCATTCAAAGGCTTTATGGCTTTAATACCTGGTGGGCCAATCTGTAGTGAAAATGCCCGATTTTCTGTCCCAGTCCAGCCCTGCAGGTTAATACTGGCAGTGTCACCATGCCAGCTGACTGTATTTCATCATCAGCCAGTGTTGTTCTTGATCAATATTACCAAAGTTGACCATAAGGCAGCATAGAAAGTATTTACTTGCTTTCAGGTTTTATTCAAATATTAGTCTTTTCATTTGTTTCCCCACTTTTTTCCTGTTTCAAAATCAAACACCAGTTTGTGAGAAGATTATCTTCTTTTTTTTTAACAGGCATTGGTTTTGCATTGGCATTGGCTAATTTGCCAATTGTATGTTAAAAATGTTCGTATTTTAATATTCAAAAATGTTTTTGCCCAAAACATATGTGCACTACATGTCAGTAAAAATACTATGCAAATATTGATGTCCTTGAATGCTGAATAAACACTGACTGATTGTATCTCTTGTACTTTATCAACGCAGTATCTAAAAACTTTGCACCGTAGTGGTTAAAATCTCATTCTAATAAGAGTTAAAAGCGCATTCGGTTATTAGGTTTACAGGGTTATTGAATTATGGTTAACGGTTGGTAGAATTGTTTTTAACATTATCTGCCAATTACATCTGCCACCCTTCTCCAAATCTGTGCCCCTACCTGGCCCCCCCAACAAAGATTTTCTAGACACGCCACTGCATACATTTGCTGCAGATTTGGTGGCACTACATCCACGATGAGAATCTCCTGTTTCACCGCAACCTAAAGATGCTGTGTTAGATTCAGGAAAGTGAACTCAGTGTCATGTTTAAGAAACTAGTTAGAGATAATTGAGCTTTATGACATGATGTTATCCTGCTTGTAATCATCCATCAGAAGGTGGGTTCACTGTAGGTATGGTCAGTAGCAATAACTCCGTAGGATGTGTTGTTTAAACAATGCTCAGTTTGTACTAAAGGGTCCAAAGCATACCAAGGAAATATCCTCTACACTATTACACAAGCAGCAGCAGCCTGAACCACGTTTTCACCAAATTATGACTCTACTGTCTGAATGTCGCAGCAGAAATTGAGGCTCGTCAGACCAGGTACCATTTTCAGGTCTTCTTTTGCCCAATTTTGGTGAGCTTGTGGTAATTGTAGCTCCAGTTTCCTTTTCCTAGTTGACAGGAGTGGCACCCAGTGTGGTTCTCTGCTGCTGTAGGCCATCTACTTCAAGGACACGTTTGAGACGCTCTTTTGCTAACCTTGTTTGTAAGGAGTAATTATTTCAGCTTGAGCTTTTGTGATTATTCTGACAATTTTAGGTCACTTACGCTGATCCCCTGGACCTCAAGGCACCCTGATGGTGTGTGGACTTATTCATGATGAACTGTGAACTTTTGGCAACGTGCAGTGCTCTAGGTTATCTGGAGGGAGACGCCTATCACAAGGAGGCTGATTGCTTAGGTGAGTCCTATTTGAAGTGTAAATATATATGTAGTTGTTGTTTTGATCCAGAACAGTCCTCTCACAGCTGCCGTGTCTCTATGTTACAGAGAGCGTGAAAGACTTGATTCGCTATTTACGCCATGAAGATGACGCCCGTGATGTCCGGCAGCAGTTGGGTGAAAGCCAGATTGTACAGAATGACCTTCTGCCTATTATCATTCAGCACAGACAGGACAAAGCCTTATTTGATGCCTGCATCAGGTACCAATCCTGAGAAGTCTCATCTATAAAATATATGTGTATATATATATAAATATGCTCATCTGTATTTTAGCGAAGGTTGTTTGGGTATATTTTTTTATCTTATTTTTGTGTTATGTGATATGTTTTGTGAATCTGGAGTAAAGATTGATTGATAGGTAAGTGACAGTGACAAATAAAAATAGTAATATTGTCCTTTAATACAATTCGTGTAACATGTGTTACTATGGTGACACATTATTGTTAGAAAATTAATAAATTTGATTCTCTGTCAATACCAGTTGGTTTAAAAAACAATCTGTTACTTAAAATCTCTCTTTCTTTTTTTTCTAGACTCATGGTCAACCTCACGCAGCCTGCCATGCTCTGTTTTGGTAAAGTCCCAGATGACCCGGTGTTCAGGCATCACTTTTTGCAAGTGACATCTCATTTGCAGGCTTATAAGGAGGTATTTGAAGAGCAATAAAGCAAGGATTTTATAAAAAGTGGTTTTTATGTAATTACAAACAAAATATTTGCAGACAATGTTTTTATAAAGCACACAATAAAAGTATCACTGTTGCCACTTTATCATTATCTTTAATTTTCAGGCATTTGCCAGTGAGAATGTGTTTTGTATCTTGAGTGAGACATTGTACAACCTTCTACAACTTGTGAGTATTTCACTTGTTCAGATTTTTGTTTTCATTGAGCAGTTTCCACTCAGAGTAAAAATGCTTCTGATTCTTCATGCCTTTCTGTCTGCATCCTCACCTTTGGTCACTCAGGACTGGGAGCAGAGACAGGAAGAAGATAACCTGCTGATAGAGAGGATTTTGCTGCTGGTTAGAAATGTGCTTCATGTACCTGCAAACCCCAGTGAAGAGAAGGTTTGACTTAAAAAAGAATTATGCTGATTCCATATAAGTGCAAGTTCTTCCCATCCCTAATCTCTCTCTTTTTATCCTTTATTTGCAGAAAGTGGATGATGATGCCAGTGTCCATGATCAAGTGCTGTGGGCCATTCACATGAGCGGCTTTGATGACCTGATCAAGTTCCTGGCCTCAGCACAGAGTGAGCAGCAGTGGAGTATGCATGTGTTGGAAATCATCTCCCTTATGTTCAGAGACCAGGTTAGACAGAAAGATCCATTTTGGGAGTGCACATCTAAATGTTCTAGCTGTTCTCTGTTTCAGTGGGTTTTGTTATTTTTGTTGTTGTTGTTTTCTTTCTTTACAGACTCCAGAAGCTTTGGTGAGTGCCGGCCATGCTCGTTCAGCAGAAGAGAAGAAGAAGGACTCTAATGAGCTGGAGGCACTGAGGCAGAAGGAGCATGCAGAGAAACATTCCCGCACTTTACAGAGAGGGACCAGGTGCAGACACACAGATGTTCTTTAGTGCCAAGTTTACCGTTGCCAATTACAGAAGAGTTTAAATGCACATAGATTTTCAAGTGGTGATGGGCCAGAGGTCCTGGGTAAACAAGGGTTCCAACTTGAACCTCTGATCTTCTCAGTCAAAATCACTTCCTTGCTGCAATTCGGAACTGTTTACAATAATGTGTATTACATTAGAAGTATCTGTGAACTAGGAATACTTCTGGGTGAGGTGCAGCTACAGAAGAGTTGCAGTAAAAAAATAGTTTCATGGCAAAAGTCAGCATAGCATTAAGACACATGGTGGAGTTGCAACAAGTTGGTTTAGAATGAGCGCAGATGGATGGATAAATGTCATTATATGCTTGCAAAAATGTTCCCAAAAACACTATAGCATCCTGAGTACTGAGACACAATGTATATGCTGTTGTTTTCCTCTTAGACACTCTCGCTTCGGAGGGTCTTTTGTTGTTCAAGGACTGAAGGCAATAGGGGACAAAGATGTGATCTATCACAGGAACCTTCAGAATGTGAGCTGTTCAATTTCCGTTATGAAATCTTTCCATTAAGAGATCGTGTTAAGAGAAAATAATTTATTGTCTGTTTTATTTATTTATTTTTTTAAGTTCAAAAATTACACTCACGACATTGGCAAAGCAGTGAGACGTGTTCCCAAGAGGCATCGAAAGGCCCAAGAAAGTGGGGAGAAACGACGTTCGGCCTTAAATGTTCGACTTTTCCTGCGAGAGTTTTGTGTGGACTTCTTGGAGAACTGCTACAATCGACTCATGTACCTCGTTAAGGTCGGCCGCTGTTATGTGTCTTATTTTTTTGTATAGATGCACAGTGACATGCTGAACACAAGTTTTTCTCAGCTAAATTATTAAAATGGTTTTTTGTGAACAGGAAGATGCTTCTTACCTCGACATCTAAAACCATCGAAAACATCCAAAAAGGGCATCTAAGGTTTTTTGTTTTCACCAGATTTTTGTCTTTGTCTTCTCAACAGGAAAGCCTCATTCGTGAGCAGACTCAGCAACATGATGAGACCTATTACCTGTGGGCACTCAGCTTTTTCATGGCTTTCAACAGAGGCAGTTGTTTCCGTGCCGACCTAGTTTCTGAGACCATGTCAATCCGGGCGTTTCATTTTATTGAGCGCAACATTACCAACTACTATGAGATGCTGCTCACAGACCGGAAAGAGGCCACTTCTTGGTCCCGCAGGTAAGGCGATCGTTTAGAAGCTGGTTAATGGAATCGAATACTTGAGTCGGCCCAACACTGCTGCGATTTGTTCCTTTTAGGATGCACTTGGCACTAAAGGCATATCAAGAACTGCTGCTAACTGTGAATGAGATGGACAGATCGCAGGATGAAAGCATCCGGCAGAGTTCCAGCGTCATTAAAAGTAAGATTGTAGGTTTAAAAGTTTATATATAACTTTTGTTCAAGGTGAACAGTTTTTCACATGGTCTTCTAGCATATGTATAGTTATGATCAGACATTTGGGCATGAATGTCAAGGTAAATTTGGGCTTTTGTACAACATAAATCTTAAATGATTTTAAAAAAGAAGACTTTAGTTCACAAGTTTTAATTTATTTTGGATTTTCTCTGAACCACGCAGGGTCAAAGTATACAAACAGTCTCAAATATGTACCACTAATACACTCTTTTAACAAGTGGTGCTGAAGGTTTTACAGTGACTTTCAACTCGCCAAGGCCTATTAATTTCTCGCTCATGGTCATGATTGAGTACAACTGGCATGAAAAGGATTTGCTTGATAGCACTCATTGGATTGACAATTGTTAAGTACAATGGGGAAGCCCAAGAACTTCACAGACGTGCTAAGGAGAATTGTAGATTTGCACAAATTGGGAAGATTTCTTGGAGCCATTTCTAAACAACTGCAGATTCTAAGATCAGTAATTCAGACTTTGCCAAAGTCTGGAACAAGACCCAAACTGTCACCCTCAGATGAGAGGAAATTGGTCAGGAACAACCCAGGAACAACCCAGGAACCTCAAGGCTCAAGCCTGCCATAAACTGGAAACTGCTGAAAGACCAGCATCACTGTCCACAGTGAAGTGGATTTTACATCACCATCAATTGAGAGACAAGCCAAATGCCTTCTGGATAAAAGTTTTAGGGTCAGATGAGACAGAGATTGAGCTGTCAAGAGGTATGTATGGAGGAGGGAAGGTAAGGTCTTCAAACTTGACTTAATTTGCTGCCAGTGGTACTGGTACATTGCACAAAGTGGATGGAATAATTAACAAGGAGGACTACCTCCAAATTTTTCACCTTCCCCTCAAATCAGCAGCTAGAGGATCGTTACTAATATGAGCCAGATATTAGTGGTATATGTTTGAAATATAAATTCATACTTATTCACCCAAGACATACTGTAGAATTATTCCAACCTGGAACAAGAACAACTCACAGAAATTGTTAAAATCCAAAAATAACCACAACATTCATGCCCATCATGAGCCGATGTAAACTTCTGTCCACAACCGTGTATACCACTAAGACAATCCCCAGTGTTTGAGTTTGTCTCATCTGTTTACTTTTACTTTCTAGGTAACATATTCTACCTGATGGAGTACAGAGAGATTTTCCTGACCTTGCTGAGAAAGTATGATGAAACCAAGCAACCTCAATCCTACCTCAAAGACCTGGTAGAGTCAACTCACCTCTTCTTGCGAATGTTAGAGCGCTTCTGCAAAGGCCGCAGAAACTTGATGGTGCAGGTAAGTTCTTGTGCTTAATTTGCAATGTTTGTTTTTTTTCCGCCTGTCCCATTTGGTTCTTTTGCCATCAGAATTATTGTCTAAAGGCCAAGAAAGATGCACAACGGATTTACTTTACCAAATGAACCGTCCCGGCCTTGCCGTATTGGTCTATTTGATTCACCTTTGTTTTTATTGTTTATTTTATTTTATTTTCACTTGCTTTTGTTTTTTGTTTTTTTTAATGTTAACATTTGCTCTGTTAACTCTTCAGAGGAAGAGGGTGAAGCAGAGAAAGTCTCATGGTAAGAAAAAGGAGGCAGCTCCAGAAACTAGTCCAGAGGCCCTGGAGGAGACCTGGAAGATTGTAGAGGAAGAGCTGAAGGGTGCAGGGTTTAAGGTTGGTGTGAAGCTCAGCCTCGAGATGTTTGTTTGGTTATGTAGAAACATGAAATTGGAAAGTTACAAAATAATTTACCATTATCTAGAAACTTATAGACCTGACTGGTAGTTAAAAAGCACCTTTCTACACCATGTGAGCATTCAGAGTCCTTTCTGCTCTCAGGCACCTGATCTCACTCACATCCATATAGCTGTTTTATCTATGTCTACGTGCTTTATATTCACACACACACTCACACTCCAATATTGTTGCATTGTAAGTATATTATAATATTATTATCAGGAGTAGCAGAGAGAAAGCTTTGTTTCAGAGCTGATTTTAGACAAGAGGTCTTAAAAATGTCAAAAACATATCGATGTGACAAACTTGCTCACGCTCAGTGTCTCCTCTTGTCCTCTGTTTGCAGTTGTCTGAATCTTTAACTCAAAGCTTAGTGCCGTTTGATGCCACATCTGAGACTCCCCTTGAGGATCAGCGTACTGAGGCTATGGTGAGAGTGCAGGATGCTCTGCTGGCTCGAATGGGCCCAGAAGCTCTGGGGCTGCTGCGTGCTGCCAGGTCAGTAAAACTCAGTATTATTTTTTATTTTTTTATTTAAATCTTATAGTGGCCACTGCAAAATGTTTAAAATTTACAGTTTCTGAAGTTAACCACAATAGAGACTCAATTTGAAATCATGTGGATACGAAAAATGCCTTTTCTAGAAGAAGTTTTTAAAGGTTAAAAATTACTTTGTTTATTCAATTATTAAATTAGACTTTTCTTTCAGTTGTCCTAAGTTTCTAAGCAGGCATGTGTAGTTAGGAAAATGTTTGTGTTTTTTTCCTTTCTTGTCATGCTCAGAGAGGTGTGGCCAGAGGGAGATGTGTTTGGTTCAGCTGATGTGGAACCTGAAGAGGAACTGGAACTCCTTAAGCAGATCCTCCATGCCAAACTGCCAAGTAAGTATTGAAATGTATATTTATCATTCTTGTGCAAAAACCTCCATGCAGGATTCAAACCTTTGCTTTTGACTTCAGGGTCATCTCAGACTGCTGTGGTGGAGGAGGAGGAAGAGGAGGAGGATGGGCCAGAGATGGAAGAGGAAGAGCTGGAGTCTGTCCAGGTTTCTGAAACAGAGTTCAAATTTCTAGACTTCATCAAGAGGTGAGAAGTAACTTGTGGCAAATCTGTGCTGTAATCCATGCTAAATGTTGCCTTAGAGTCTGTTTGCATACAGTTCTGTGACTTTCCTAATGGGAAGTTTGCCCCTTCTCTTGGTCTTTACAGATTTGCCAACCCCGGTATTGTTCATCCGTACCTTCTCCTGCTGAAATCCTATTCAAAAAACACCCCACACACAAACCACTGCATTGCTCGAATGCTGCACCGCCTGGCTGTTGACCTTAAAATGGACGCCCTGCTCTTCCAGTTGTCAGTTTTCCACATTTTCAACAAAATCTTAAATGACCCTGCTGCAGCTGCTTACCAGGTAGGGTAACAACACTGGAGGAAGGCGTTTGGTAATCCTAGTTAAGTTTCTCTGACATCTGTGTGAGATAGCTCACTATGGGAGGTTCCTACCGATGCTAAATTCTGATACCAGAATATCCACATTCAGGGACTACCCTGATGGTGGATAATAAATCAGTTATGTCTGAAGCGCTCTTTGTAGAAGAAAATAAGGTTGCCTGGTGTGCAGCCAGAACATGCACTAAAGGGAGGGGACGCTGTTACATTCAGGTGAGGGAAGCTTCTGTGACTGATAACACCGGAGGGCACCTGGCATGTCAGATATCTAGCAATTAAAAAGAACACTTTCTTCTGCAAGCTGTTGATATAAAGCTTAGATATTACACAATCGCTTACATGTTTTTTTTCCTCTTCTCCATCACAGGAACTAGTGACTCTTGGCAAATATTTAGTGAAGCGGTTCGTTTCACTGGCAGCACAGAACAATAAAGCGTATGTGGAGCTGCTGTTCTGGAAAAATGTGGGAGCTGTGCGTGAGATGACAGAAGGCTACACCAAAGAGTGGGTGCTTTTCTTTTTTCAGGTTCTGTTTACATAGACTTAATACATGTGTTCATGTAAAGTCATTTTCACATGTGCACTGCAGCCCTGAACTATTATAGACATTATAATACAGAGAATAATCTCATGTTTCTAGGCAGCGCCCCTTGTGTGCCCAATTACTTTCTCGTCGCTCATGTGTGAAAACGGTTCATGTGTCATATCATATGTGTAACAATGTAAAGCATGCATATGTATTTATGTCCATAATTTGAAGTATTGCATGTCATTGTTGTGAATCTGTTAGAGAGGAAAAGAGACCAGCATGGACTGAAGAGGAGGAAGAGGAATTGCGCAGACTCTACGAGGAGCACCGTGACTCTGACGGTTGGCTTTGTTTGCTGTTTGCACATCTTTTCTTGTCTCTTATAAGGAGTGTTGGGGTCATTACTCAAAAAAATGGAAAATGTTAAATATTACTAATTCCTTTTGGGGCTTTTCTTTTGTTTTGTTTTAGGTAATGCATTGAGTTACTTAATGACTGTAGAAATTAAGTTGTTACAGTATTTGTTACATCCTTTTGTGTTACTCTATAACTTGGCCTGAAATACACAGTTAAATAATTGCCAGTTAAAATAAATCTTATTCTGTAGTCCCACACACATAAATCAACATCCTAATAATAACACGCATGAAACCTTTTATTGCTTGAAATCAAAGCAAATTTAGAAATCACCCAAAGTAACTTTAGAGCAGTTGTTACTGCAGTTCTACTGTAGAAATATGTACACATAGAAATAGCTTTTTAATTCATTTTTGACTGTCAAACCAGCTTATTAATAATTGAACCATTGGAGCACCATAACAACATAATTCTAACTGTGACATGATTACTGAGTTAAGTAAGTGATGTGTTACTGAAAAAGTAATGTGACCACATTAATGTGTTACTTCAGAGTATATTACACCCAAAACTTGTTATAAGTTACTAAATATACTTGTACATGAAGCTTCTGACTGCTGACTCTTGTGCATAGTGCCAGACATAGTGGAGACTCTCCTGCCATTACTAAGCAACAGCAACCGCACTCGGCGTCAGGTAGTGACGCAGCTGGTACATATGCGCCTGGTGGGCAATGCTAAAGAACTGAAGAAACCCAAGTATGTACTTGATTTATTTTCAATGAAGGATGTAATGCAAACTAATAATACAAGGCTGCCGTTAAAGAATTTTTGTCATATTCAAAGGAAAGGTACTGGAATTGTTCTGTGGACTGAAGAGCAAGAGCTGGAGTTGCAGATGCTGTTTGAGGAGTACAGAGACTCTGATGGTAACAGATATTCTCTTATTTTTAAACGCATGACAGAAAAATTAAATTTTACCTTTCATCTGTCCTCTGTTCCAATCTCAGTAAATTAAGCATGAATGCTTCACAGTATGTGTGTCCAGTTTTGACTGATAAAACCTCTGCTTTCACAGATGTGCTGGGTAGCATCATGAAGAAGCTCACTGCTAAGCGCTCCCGAGCACGTGTGGTGGACAAGCTGCTCAGCATGGGCCTGGTGTCTGAGAGACGAGAACTGTATAAGAAGAGAAGTCGGAGTGCTCACGGGAAGAGCACTGGAAAAGGAATGGTAGCTACTTTAGTCTTTTATACTTAAAATATAAGAGATTAAAAACTTCAGAACAAATAAGATTTGTTTCGGGGTCAACCTTCAGGATCAATAAAGTTTTATTGAATTGAATTGAAGTGAATTATATTTGAAGAAATGTCAATTTCTTAATAAATTTAAACTCATTTTTTGATGCAGACTGAAGAAGAGTTCTTGGCTGAACTCACACAAGGCACCCAGGATGATCCTGTGGACAGAGATGATGAATATGAGCAAGAGGATGAGTCTGAGGAGAGTGAGGCAGAGGACCTTGAAGAGCAGGAAAGTGAAAGACCACTAAATGGTGGCAGGAGGAGCCAAGGCATGCACTCTACAGGAGGAAGGAGACCTGATGTAGAGAAAATGGTGTATGCTCTGAAACAGGAAGGTGAGACAAAGGCCAGATTGCCCCTGTGTTCTCACTGATCAGAGAGGATGAATGGATAACATGTAATGCGATGATGTGGATTTAATGTTTGTAGTAAGATATTAAAATCTGGATTTTTTTTTCCCCCCATAGGCATGTCTGGACCTTTGTTGTGGCTACAGAATTGTCTGAACAAAACTGCAGATGATCGTGAAAATGACGGTGAGTGCATCTGTCAACAAAAAAAAACAAACATTTTCCAGACATTGTTTTTTTTTCTGCTGTTGGTGATTTTAGGAAGATATGGATGCATGCTGCACAGTGCGTTTAAAGCATGTTGTAATTACTTTTATTTGGCGCGATATTGAAATGATTGTGGTCCGTTTCCCAGGTTTGTCTCAGCCTGTTCCACTGGCCCCGTTCACAGAGTCAAATGAAGAAGCCATGGAAAACAAGAGCTTCCAACGACTGTTGCGCAAATTGGGAATGCGAGCACCTGCAAATGAACAGGTGTGTGCTTGTATGCGAGTGATATTTCACTGTCAAATGAGTCATGTGACATTATTCTGTGCTGTAGTCCTACTCCTAATCTGTTTTGTGCGACTGTAGTTTGGGCTGAATTAGAGAAATCTATATTTAGAAATGACACAGAACTACATTAAATACAAAAGAAAAAACTTGAGGTGAGTGTTGTTGAAAAGGGTTTTTGTTGTTGTTGTTGTTTTTTGGTAACTAGGAGTCCTTCTGGAGAATCCCTGCAAAGATCAGTGTATCTCAGCTCCGGAGTGCAGCTGCAGCTCTCAGCCCTGAGGAGGACAAACCTAAAAATGATGATGAGCAAGATGGGACCAGGAGCCCAGCAGAGGAACCCCGTGGGGAGGAAGAGGAGGACGCGTCTCATGAACAGAGAGCTCAGGCCCTGAGAGCTCTGCTGCTTGCACGCAAGAGGAAACGATACACCGCTGAGGATGCAGGTATATGTGGCAGATTTATTTTCTGTCTAGGATGAAACCATTTAATTACAGCTTACAGCACTTTGGCTTGTCACATAGCCAACAATGTAGCAGTAACCTTGAGTAATAATTAATGTAGTAGTTTAATCTGTTACAATAGCATTGTTCTCATAGGTTGTGAAGAACTGACCACTGTTTGTTTGCATCTGTAGTTTAGGAAAAAAGTAACAAAGCTTTAAGTTTGAAAAAAAGAATTCAGCTGCCTAATGCAGATGTTGTAGATTAAATCGAGGGTCATTTTGCTCCTGTGAAGCAAAGACAGAAGATGGTTTGAGGATTAGGATTAGCTGCCATCTTTAGTATACTGTAAAAGCTATAGACAGGAGCTGAGAAAAACAAAAGCTCCCTAAAGTGGTTTGGGGGGTGAATTCAGCCCTCTGGAGGTCTGCAGTCTAGACAGTGGAAACTTAACTGAATATAAAACAAACCAAAGAAGTGGAAGCTGGGCCTTATGCCAGGAAGCAGGTTTGGCCAACGACTCTGAGTTTATTAACCGTGAGATGAGGGAAATTTTGGCTTTTATGTTCATCCCTGAGTCACTTAGCAGACTCTGTGAACTAAACCTGGTTGTTGGCAGGTTTATTTCAACAAACGGAGTTTCCCTGACTCCCTCACATGAGCGCTTTTTAATCGTTTAGTTGTTAGAATACCTAAAAAGAAGGAGACAGTGATTTATTATCAGCTCAGAATAAAATAGTCTCCATCTTTGTGACTGTGGACATTAATGCAGCTGTCAGACTGTCAGCCAGTTTCCCTGCACTGGACACTTTTACTGTACCATAAGTTTATAACCGATCAATCGTCGGTTATAATGTGTCGTACTATAATCGGTCAAAGAGCTGCATCTCAGACTTAATGTGAATACTTGAGTGAAGATGAGGCTGAAAAGATTTTGATCCTGTATCTGCTAAAAATCTCAGACAAGTTTGCATTTCAGTGACCCCCGAATCTCAAGGTCAAGGGACTTGAGGGCGGATCTATCTGTTGCTCTCTTGGTAACTAATGTCAAAGATCAAACGGTAAACGTTGTCTTAGCTGTTTCTCCAGATTTGTATCCTCAGTTTGAGTCGCCTACACTTTGTCCCTGTCAAGTTATGTTTGAATAATTTGATTTACAAAAACAAAATAAATGTAAAATTAGGATTCCAGCTTCATCTAGTACAAATTCAACTTAACAGGTATTACTGACTAAAATTACACTTTTCTTTCCTCGTTTTTCTTTTGGTTTTTTTGTTGTTGTTTTTTTTTTAAGATAAATCCACCAGATTTTAAATGGAGGCTTTGCTCTTTATTTACCTGTTGCCATGGTGAATCCTGGTCTCAGAGCTTCACTGATGAGGACTTCTTTTCTACTCTCTATATAAAACTCAGTTTAATTTTTAATGTTGAATGTGCTTCCTATACTATTTAGCAGTTTTATCATCTGTCTGTGAAGCACTGCTATGTTGTATTGGGTATATTTTGGCTATGCCTTGTATTTTATTTATGCAAGTTATGCCAAACATGTTTTTGTTGTAGTTGCATCTGAAATTGCTAGAAAAAAGCAGGGTGCACATAATATAAAGTCAGAAAGCACATGTTATGATGAGAGTCCTCTGCTGTGCCAGTTTGGGCAAAGCAGTACAGCTGCGTTAGAATCAGGATGGGAAATGGCTGCAATGCTGGTAAAATTAAGAAGTTGCATGTGTACCGTTAATCGGGGATGGAGCAGTAATTACACTGATGTGACTTGTGTTCATACTGGGCTTTTTGTTGTTGTGGGGGGTTTTTTAAGCTCCTGAGTCAGATGCCGCTCCTGTCGATGACACACATGATGTAAATGAAAGGTGAGGTCTCATCCTATGATTTTTATTAACTAGTAAACATAAGGCGAAAATCCTCAGAGGATTAACTCTTTAAATATCCATGTTTACATCAGTTCCCAGGACAGCACCTCAACTAAAAGAAACAGAAGCAGAGTTTTGGACGATGACGAGGAGAACGGTATTGTGCTCCTGCTTGTTTGAAGGGTTCACTGGTGTTTGATTATGACAGAGCTTGATTCATTCATTTCATTTCATCATTTTGCTCACACGTTGCTGTCTTTGCAGACAAAGACTCTGCTACTGCAGCGGCTATGGATACAAATGGCGATGAAGATTCAGACAAGGAGGACATCTCTGCTCCTGTGAAGAGAAGACGCGTGGTCTTAATTGAAGAAGAGGAGGATTAGAGACGGCCTTTAATGGGCTGTAAAACTTCAGATGGGAGATGCATTAAAAGTCCCGCATGTTGCACGCAGCCCGCTGGAGACCTGAAGTCCAGACAGGATAAACTATTAATGGATTACTAAAAAAAAGTAACCCAAAAGAACATATGGAAAATTAGCCTGTGTAAAAAAAAAAAAAAAAAAAGAAGAAGAAACAAATCTTCTTCTTTTTGTTCTCCAAGTGGACAATTTATTGGCATTTCCTGCTAAAGAAGTTCTGCTGGTCTTTAATTTTGTTAGTCTACATATGTTCTTAAAAGGTTCCCAAATAGATATCCATCAATGCTGGGAAGGTTGTGCATCATGTTTACTCTAAGATTAAACTTTTTATCTGAATGCTGTTCCATGCATACAAGTCTTATGTATATTTTCAAGTTCTTGTCAGTGTTGACTTGGGACTTGATAATTCTATTCAAGTGTACTGATTAATAAAACCACACTGTTGACAGAATACAAAAATGGCTTCCTGGCAGGATTTTTTTGTTGTTGTTGTACGTTGGCCTGTGTTGCACCACTAGGGGGCGTATACATGTTATTAACTAAGAATTAAGTATAGAATTAGTAACACAGACTCATTTTTTTTTCTCTTTATTGCTTTCAAATGTGGCTTTCAGTTTTTGAAAAAAATGGCTTTACAGTTACAGAGATGTACAAGACAGCCGGAACAAATAAAAATTCTTCTTTGGTTCAGTCATACTTGTGAAAAACGCAAAAAAAAAAGATCCCAAGAATAAATGTGTGATTCGGTTTCCTTCCACGTGTGGATCTTGCATCTAGTCTGCAGTCACCGCCTCTAGTCGTCCACGTTTTCCAGCTGGGTTGGAGGTGGTCTTTGTCCTCACATCTGGACCACGTTTGTAACTTCCTGTCACAGCATCTGCTCTGCCCCCATCCCACAGAGCCAGAAGCAGAGCTGACAATCTACAGACACTGCTGTGAGTTAAGCATGTGTGGGTGGAGTCCTTAAAGCTGAGAGGTTAAAGGTACATCACTTCCTGTGAACAGTAAAATGGTCTACATGAATTTAAGGGTCAGACACTTTAGTTGTTAGCAGTGACTCAGGATTTGTGACCAGGATTTGTGACCAGAAGCATTCGTCTGATGTGAATGAGGCATCGTGTTGCCCAATTGATTAAATATTTAGAAGTCTAACAAATGGTAACTCAAATGGAAGTTGACTTTTCATTAAAAAAATTAAAGGACATTTGATTTTTAAAGTGTGTATGTTTGTACTCAACTGTTTCCTTTAATAAACAGTTGTTTAGTTGTTGCCCCAAGGTGACTGTGGCACTTTTTCTCAGCAGATATGAAACTGTTGCTTTTTATTTCCTGTATTTCTCGGGACTTTTTGTAGTTTAAAGAAAGCTGTAATTTTTAAAAGTAGTTCAGCAACAAACAGGTCCTCTAAGGATTTAATGCCTTACAAAACTGAACCCACTGACAGCACCCATTCAATTTCAAATCCATGAAAACTATTAAATCATACATCGGGCATAAGGCAATTAGTCATTCTCCTTCTTTAGATTGCCTTGGGGCGCTGTGCGTTTGTGGGTAGATTCTCTGGAAAATGTACCTGCCTATTCCATTGTAAGGACTGGGGGAAAAAACACCACTTCCTGATATTTTTGTCGTACTGCAGTTTATCTCAGAATACATGTGTAATTGAGTTTCATGCCACAGCATGATAAGAAAATGCACAAGGTTTGTCAGACCAATGATTTACAATACATGATTCAAGCGTGACTGAGCACATCCAACAATGATTTCCATACGCAAATGTGGATGGGGGGGGACACAGAGAGAGTGGTAAACAACACGTGTGGGTGTTGGTTTCAACCGACAGGGCCGTGGCTGGGGCTATTGCTCAACAACACTCATGCACAACCAACTCATCTGACTGTGAAAGAAAAAAAGTGCTCCTACAAGCAGCGCTCACAGCTGCAGCTCATTTCTGAATGTACCAGCGCAATCCTCGAGGTCCTGTGTCACCAGTTGTTACTCTCTGTACCCAAGTCACTCCCTGTGTGAGCACTGAAGTAGAAACAAATGAGTTGGCCTGTAAACAAATTGACCTACACATCTAAACACTTGTCTCTGTTTTAACACGCAGAGCTCGACAGGCCTCATATATATATGTATTAGTCATATTTTTTTATGTTTTCCCATTTTTAAAGGATGGGATATTTATGAAAAGTCTCCTCTCAGTTATTGCAAATAAGTTAATTAAGTAACAAAGGTAACCAGCAAATTAATAGAAATATTAACAGCAACAGTGGTTGTAGTCTTGGTGGCCGGTGATCGGTCAGCCAGGGCCTCCGCTCCTGGACGCCGCCCGACACAGAATGCACCAGACCCTTACGGCGCCTCCTGTGGGTGGTGGGCCTGCAGGAGGATGGGCCCATGTCCCTTTTTCAGGCTGTGCCCGGCCGGGCCCCATGGACTAAGGCCCGGCCACCAGACGCTCACCCTTGGGCACCCTCCCCGGGCCTGGCTCCAAGGCGGGGGCCTGGTACCCCTATCCCGGGCAGGGTGAACTGTCCCTTTGATGTTCTACTCATAGGGGTCTTCTGAATGACTCTTGTCTGGTCCCTCACCCAGGACCAATTTACCATGGGAGACCCTACAGAAGATATCAGATCATCCCAGAAGATTCCCTGGACAACATAGCCCCTGGGACACACAAACCCCTCCACCACGATAAGGTAGCGATTCGCGGAGGGAACGGGATACAAGCGGCGATAATGAGCTTCCTCTGAAGGGTACCTGGCCTCTCCCTTAGAGATAGGGTGAGAAGTTTAGCCATCCAGGAGGGACACAGAATAGAGCCCTTGCTCCTCCACATCAAAAGGAGCCAGTTGAGGTGGTTTGGGCATCTGACAAGGATGCCTCCTGGGTATGTCCCACTGGGAGGAGACCCCGGGGCAGACCCAGGATGAATTGTGTTGATGAATTGTTAATAAATATGGTGCAGCAATGGCATGTCTGAAGAGGGGGTATGTGGTCGTTTCATAACTCATGACACGCTGCTCTGCCCTCCATAAGCTACCTTTACATTTTAAAAGTATCAGTATTTGTATCAGCAATACTGGACCTGGATTACTTGGTATTGGATTGTTAGTGAAATTTGCAGTATCGCATACCTCCCCGATATGATTGGCCCCTGCAGGGCCCCTCCTCCAAACAATATCATTGTACTACAGTTCCATTAATCTAACCACTGGATTAGAGCATGGATAGAACCAGTAAGATTGTAACTAAGTAAAAAAAAATTATTACTTTACTGAAGGACAGGTTTAATGTACTTGTATTTTATTTAAGTATTTCTGTGTTTTGCTTTCTGCTTTTACTCTACTAAATTTTGGATGCAAATATTGTAGTTTGTATTCCGTACCATTTTTGTAAAGCTTTAATGGTTAACACATTCACCTTATATGCAAAAGATCTGCATTTCGAGGCTGGAAATAGACACAAAACTCAGCGTCAGTGGATCGCAAACTATTGTATTCCTAGTGCCAGTCCCAAGCCTAGATAAATGGGAGGGTTCCTTCAGGAAGGACATCCAGTGTCAAATCTGTGCCAACTCAAGCATGAGGATCCATCTGCTGTGGCAACCACACTGGAAATAAGGGAGCAGCTGAAAGTATCCATACTTATTTTATTGCTGACAAAATGCATTCCCACAGATCAAGCTTTCCAGCAAATATATAAGAAATTCAAATCAGCAGCAGCTGTAATACTAAAGAGATATGCACTGATCAGTCACTTTGCTAACACTGGGTTGTCTTCAGGACTGCATTATTTCTATGTGGCATAAATTCAACAAGGTGTTGGAAGCATTCCTCTGACATTTTGGGCCATGCTGACATGACAGCGTCACACAGTTGCTGCAGGTTTTGAACTGCTAATCCATGATGTGAATCTCCAGTTCCACCACATCCCAACGGTGCTCTTGAAATCTGGAGGCCATTTGAGTACAGTGAACTCACTGTCATGTTACAGAAAAGTGTTTGAGATGATTTGAGCTACTGATGGTAAGCAACCATCAGAAGATGGGTACACTGGTACACTGTGGTGATAAAAGGATGGATATCATCAGCAACAATAGACTGTGGTATTTAAACAATGCTCATTTGGTACTAAGGGACCCAACGTGTGGCAAGAAAATATCCCACTCACCATCACACCATCAACAGTCAGAGCCATTGTAACAAGGCAGATTGAATCTACACTTTTATGTTGTTTTCATCTAATTCTGATCCGACTGTCTGAATGCTGCAGCAGAAATCAGCAGTCTGGTTGAACTGTGACATGCTGGTTGCTTACAGCATGTCACAGTAGCTCAAACACTCATCAGACCAGTGAACCCTTTTCCAATCTTCTATTGTCTCATTTTGATGAGCCTGTGTGGATTGTAGCTTCAGTTTCCTGTTTTTAGCTATTAGGAGTGGCACCCAGTGTGGTCTTCTGCTGCTGTAGCTCATCGGCTTCAAGGTTCAACGTCTTGTGCATTCAGGATTCTCTTCCTCATTGCTTGGTTATAACAAATGGTTGTTTGAGTTATTGTTGCCTTCCTATCAGCTTGGTGCAGTCTAGCTATTCTCCTCTGACTTCTCAAGAAGGCATTTTCACCCAGAGAACTGCTGCTCACTGGGGTTTTTTCTCTTCAGACCATTCTCTGTAAACCCTAGAGATGGTTGTGTGGGACAATCCCAGTAGTTCAGCAGTTTCTGAAACACTCAGACCAACCCGTCTGTCATCAACCACTGTGACAGATTCAAAATGACTTATATCAACTTTCTTCATCATTCTGATGCTCACTTTGGACTTCAACATGTAGACACAGTCATCTCAACTATGTGTACAGTAATAGTGTGAGAAATCTTGGAATTGTTTTTGACCAGGATATTATTATTGGGCCCTAACACAGAAAGGCAGACAAACACTGACACTTACATTCACACCTACAGGCAATGTAGAATCACCGATTAGCCTGATCCCACACTTTTCTTTGGACTGTGGAAAGAAGCCGGCGTACCTGGAGAGAACTCATACAGACACATGGAGAACATGCAAACTCAGACGGTCTCCAGGCTTTGGGTCAGCTTTTGCAATTGAAATTTGCTATCGGTTATACAAAATAGACATGGCTGTCCACATATTTTTATACACAGCCGTTTTTTGGGGGGTTTTTTGCATTTGGTACAGAAGTATATTTTGATATTTTTCATAAAAAAACCCCATTTCATTTCATTTAGTGGGCTGCATGCTGAACTTAGAGCAGCAGTCCCCAACCCCTGGGCCACGGACGGCTACTGGTCTGTGAGTCATTTGGTACCGGGCCGCGAGAGTTGAGACTTTGGTGTGAAATGTATGGTTTTCAGGGTTGGTATCGTTTTTTTTCGTTAACTCGGTTTTCCTGGGTCTTTTCACGTGTGTTATGAATAAATCTTCTTTTTTTCGGTACCGGTACTAGTTTTATTTTGTTGTCTTTATCCACGACACCTTAAAGGCCGGTCCGTGAAAATATTGTCGGGCCGTGGCGCAAAACAGGTTGGGGACCACTGACTTAGAGGACAGAAACCAAGTATCGATCTTATAGCACTAGTATCAGTCCGATACTATCGACATCTGGATCGTTCCACCCATCTCTACCACAAATGGGCAGAACATGCAAAGTCACAAGGCCCCCAGGCTGTACTGGAACTCAGTACCTAGTGTGCACTGACAGTGCTAACAACCACTGTGCTGGCCAAACTGAGGTTATTTCAGAGTAAACCCCTCCCCCCTAGTCTTGTTTTCTGCCCCCCCCCCCCCCCCCACACACACACACACACACCCTGTCATCTCATTAAGAAAAAATCCTGGATACGCCCCTGTAATTGTAACTAATTCAAACAAATAGTCCTGCTAAGTTGGTTTAGTTAGTTGGTTTAAATGCCCCATAAATCCATAGTAAATGATTTATTAGGCATTCTTTGTCACTTATAAACCCTTTGCAAAGGTTGTCTAAATATGAACTCCCGTTTAGCGTGTCCTTTAAAACCCACTACTCTGTAATCTATATGCAGTACGTGTACGCTGTTGTCTCTCTTACATTCACATGAACCCCCCCTCAGGTGCAGCCACAGTAAAACGTTGAGCTGGGCCCCACTACCCTCCCACTCTCTTTCCCCCTCCCTCCCGCTTTTCAACGGCCAAACTGCCGAGGCTGGATGCAGATAGAGAGGGGATTAGCTCAGGGTGGGGGATAGAGGGAGAACTTTTTTCCCTCTTTTGTGTTTTTTTAAGTGTCGTTTATTTCAGTGTGAAGAAAAGGAGAGGGGAGGTGTGTGTGTGTTTGTGTGTGTGAAAGAGAGGGAGGACTGGTAAGATTTTCCAGAGAGGTGGACTGAGACGGAAACTGAACATTTTAGTTTGAAAGTTGGGTCGGAGTGACCGAGGCTCTACCCGGAGAATGGAAGCGAGCTGAAGGTCCGCACATCTGCAGTCGGAGCCTTTCTTTTTCTTTCTTTTTCTTTTTCTTTCTTTCTTTCTTTTTTTTAAGAGATTTGCATAAGGAAAGGCAGGGACGGGGAGCAAGACCATGCAGCCGCTGCTGTCGGGTTAGTGGAGCTTGTGAGTTAGGGGAAGAAAAAAGGAAGAGCCTGAGGAGAGAAAACCGGTTTTCCCTTGAATCCTACCGCCGCTGCTTTTGTGTTTTTGAATGGTTGGCTGCCTTTCCTGCCTGACAGGGCCGAGTGTCACAGAAAAGTTTGAGGCTTCAGCAGCTCACGGGCGCGTCGGTAAGTTTGTAACTTTAACTTTAGGCTAACTTAAAACATATTTGTGTGTGTGTGTGTGTGTGTGTGTGTGTGTGTGTGTGTGTGTGTGTGTGTGTGTGTGTGTGTGTGTGTGTGTGTGTGTGTGTGTCGTCCACAATGCCAGCCTACTCTGGATGTCATCTGCGGTGTTAAGTGTGTCAGTGGATATCTGAATTCAGTTAACAGCCGTATGGAGACAATAGCCGCATATATTCCACTGATAGAGCTGTTGATGGCTGATTATAGTTGAATCCAGATCCTGACTGATCGATGCCAAGCTCTACAGCTGCTCCTCTTTTAAAGTTTTTTAAACTTGAGGCACGTAATGCAACTTATCCCGGAGCCTTTGGGCGCAAAGACGTAATGATCCGGGATAATGCAGGCTTTTTGTGTGCGCACTGAACCGGACACTTACACCAAAGTCCCACAGTAATGTGCTTTAATCAGTGGAGGCTAACAACTCAATGTTAGTTATGCTGAAGTTGTGTGTGGGGGGAGAAATAAAAGTCAAGATCTTAGTTGAAGTTATCAACCGCTGCTGATTTGTGCTTTTAATCCGGGTTTTATGTGAGAGCCACAGGTGGTTTGTAACAACACCCTACCTTCTTTTGTATCCACCCAGCGTGCATTCAAGGATAACTATATAGTTACATCTTTTTATGTCTGTGGATGGCGTGCAAAGAGCCCTGCCCTGTGGTTCTGCTGTGTGATCCAGGGTAGGAGTGCCTCTTGGTTTTTCTGGGCAGTATGATGACAACCTTCAGGTCCCGTCTTTACTGGGGGACCACAGTCTGCAGTTACAGCCCCTCCGTGCACCCCCCGCCATCTACACGACCTTCTCCCTCAGCCTGCACCAGATGGTTTTAAAAACTCCTTTGAACAGGCTGAGAGGAAGCCCTTCCCTGCTTTGGGGAAGGAGTAGAAGGAAGCGCGAAGCGCAGGGGCTGATGAAAGTCAGTCTGCAGATGTCAGCGTGGATGCATGGGTCTCGGTTTTTGTCTTTTTGATGTTAGTAAAATATGCTTGCTCATCTAAAATCACTGAAACACAAGGTGACATTTCAGAAAAATGTCAAACACTCTTTGGAGTGAGTGTATGCACATTTAAATCTTTAACTTGACATCTCGGTAGGACGTAGATTACAGTCTGTGTTGTTACATTTTTTCTCTCAAAGTGACCACAGGCTGGTTTTTATTCTTCTGACTAAAGCATTGACTTGCTGCCCGTCTTTATTTATCTGCAGTTTCAAACCTATATGAGACATGTTTTTGCTAAAGATGGAATATCTAAGTTAAATGTCCAAATGCAATGTCTTACAGCACATTGCCAAGTAACATTTAAGCAACAAGAAACACAAATACACTTGTACATCCAAAATGCTGTTGGATGATGATTATTTAGAAAAGTTCACCTCTGAAATTTTCAAGACATATGTGTTAGTGTGTCAGGCCACATGCTTGACCCCAGTACTCTGTACCCGTGACTCCCTCAGCTGCTAGGAAACTACAGCAAAGGTGTATTTCTGAAAACTTCAGTACTAAAGTAAGGCAAAAATGCAGAGTGCAATTTAAATAGATGTGGGCTAAATGGACCTTTACATGCACACAAATATTTATGGCCAAAATGCTGATTTAAATCATTTGACAACATGTACATTTTCCCATGCAACTGTGTTACATAACGACAACGTAAAACATCAAATGCAATGGAATCAGCTCAAATAAAATGTACCTGATTGGTATACATTTAGTTTATGTCAGTCATGTTTTCCTAAATGATTAATTATATGAGAAAATAAACCCTCGATTTTATATATTTCAGTTAGATTTTATTCAAAATTATTGCTTTACATTTACGAGGGCAAAGAATGAGCACTTGAAGCTACAAGCCTCATTCACCCATTCACATACACATTCACCAAGCTTTTTATTCTATGGCTAGGCGCCTTATCTAACATTCACACACACACACACACTTACACTCCGATGAATGAGGGGCAACCCAGGGCTCGGTATATATTGTCTTTGCTACAGTGCAGAAAAAAAAACTGCATTTCATCACGTTTTCATCAATTTTCTTTCACTCTAACCGTTGTCCTTTGTACTGATACGAAGCTAAACTGAGTGTTACATGTAGATTTTAAAGAAGTAAAGACCATAATTTTGAAGGGGGTTCTTCTTCCTGTTAAAAAGGAGATTTTCTTTCCCACAGTCTTCAAGTGCTTGCTCATAGGTGCTCATTGGATGGTTGGGGTTTTCCCTGTATTATCGTATCGTAGGGTCTCTATCTTTTAATATAAAGTGCCTTGAGGCAGCCATTATTGTAACTCGGAGCTGTATAGTTTGAATTGAATTGAACTGAATTCTCTAACATCCAAAAACTATTTAAAGTACTCTGTGCTATAGCTGTGACATGAGGGTGGTGCTGGGTTGGGGGGGAAATGAAGGACGTGTGATATTTTCGGCTTGTGACGGCGCTGTAGGGGGTACAATTATTGCAGGCTGGAATTATACAGAGAGGGTTAAAGGCCTGCTCTAAATGACAGAGCTGCATTGGAAGTGCTGCAGACGTACTGTATATAGACACAGCACTAGAGGTCCGAACCACTGCTGTGTTACGCTCTGACGTCCCTTCCTCTGTACTGGGCTTTCTTTACATTTCAGTGAGTGGCCTTTTTTCAAAGTTTCATGATTGGAGGTTATATTTAGACTCCGGCCTGGATGTCATTGTTCATCAGCCGCTTATATTATCTCATACACTGCCACGCTGGCGCTAACATATGGACATCAGACTCCACCACACAGCCTGCTAAACGCTGCTCCCCCACCACAGACGTTAATAGAGCGTTTGTGAACCCGCCCCTCCTTACAGCACATACGGTGCACTCACAGTGGTAACTTACCACAGCAGAGTTGATGAATGTACATTACACGTTAGTATATTTTCACTGTGTTAATGACCTTTTTCTCTGAGGTACAGTATACACTCATGCACCACTGACATGTGACTCTCTTCAAAAGGCTGCTCATTGTATATCAGATTTTTTTATGCCTCTTTATGAATAGCTCTCTAAGGATCTCTTTTATTGAGGTGAAAATCAGGCAAGCATGAAATGGAGAGATTAAAGAGCAGGAAAAAAGTTAGATTGCTGCTCATATAAAAAAAAGGGAGCCATAAGTGGATGTAATTGGGACCCAGGACTACAGGGGAAATGATTTTGCAGTGAAAATATAAACTTGACTGAATTAGAAATTCAACTAGTGGCTCTCTTATTGTCTTGCAGAGTACACGAAAATACTGCCAATGTGCATTTCCATACCTCAGGGTGATGACCTAATTCAGGGACCTCCCACTGTGGAAAATGAGGTTGGTTTTTTGACCTGGGTCAGTTTTGGGAGGCAAATAGAAGAAATTGTTTAACTTGAACTCAGCATTTAAGAGACTGTGGTCACAAGGCAGTTTATTATCCCCTCTGAACTGTTTGGTTAAAGGCATCGATTGCACTGAGTTTTGTGACATTTCTTTATAGACAGATGTACGGATCCCTGCGTGTGTAGGTATCTCTTTAGTATAGATCAGGACCACGAGGCAGAGAACACATGAAGAACTTTAAAGTGAGGGGGGGAGTTGCAGGTCAGATTTGTGCAGTGAAAAATTAGGTTTATGTTGATGTCGTAGTTCACATGCGGCCCTAAAACGGCTCTTGAAAGTTTGGATTGATATGTGGAAAGTTGTTAAAAACAAGTTGTTGTTAATTCATGTACAATGGAGTGAAAAAACACAGAGAGACCTGAGTTACCTACGCCTCAACAGCTTTGAAAAATGCTGCTTTTTAAAGGTTTTGAACCAAATAGCTTGCCCCTAGTTTTATAGCTCAGTTTATAAATCTCTGTGTGTATTGTGTGTTTAGTTTTTTGGCACTTAGTAATCAGAATGAATAAATAAAAGGACCACAGCCAAGAGTTTGTGACAGCTACTAATCTGTTTTCATACACGGATGCATATGAAGAAGAAATGCAAAGCCCGCAGGGACTCAAAGTCTGGTCAAAGTGAAAACTGACTGTCATGTGGTGCTTTGTTCGTTATGTAAGTTCTTAGCATACAAACATGGCAGTAGCTATGCAAAAAACCCTTCTGAAAGTAGCCACAATCACGTAAGCTGGGGCATTATGACATAATTGAAAGTGTTATGTGTAGCTTAGCCCATGAGCCAGACAGATTACCAGCTTATTAACGCTGCATCATAAGGTTGCCTATCCTGCAACTTCCTAATGGTCAAATTTCTCAGGTGAAATGGTTTCTAAAGACACTGCTAGTTTTTTGACTTCCAGGTAGTTGTTTTTCCTCAGCTTTGTGTGTTGATAATCCAGCTCTTTGATAGCCTTTTTGGTCCATGTCACAAACACAGGGGGTCAGTTCCTGCTGAAACCTGATGTTCCACTTCCTCATGTGGTCCTCAGTTTCCTGCTACGGCGAGGCAGGAAGCTCAGCAGTGGGTCATTTGAAGTCTTGCTCTGTCTGCTTTAGAGTTAAAGCAGATGTTATTTTGATAAGTTTTGTGCTTAGCACAATATGTATTATCATATTTAAAGACCCCAGCTGTGACATTAGTTCGCTTTATTCACATTTTTATTTTCTTGACTCAGTCTTCCAGCTGGTTGGGGTCTTCACCTTGAGGAGACATAATTTATACCAACAACTGTTGAGACCCCAGTGCATCTCGCATTCTTGGTAGGGTCTTCCAAGTGAAGCTGTCAGACGGCCAGGCCATAGCTCTGCAGGTTTTTCAGTTCTCAGCTGGCCCCGGCCGTCAAGTCGGAGAAACGCTCCCAGAATCTTTGGCTGTGCTCGCGCACGCCCACCCCCTTGATTAAACACACCCGCATTAGCTATGTGGGGAACTTTTAGTCAGCCTTGTCTGTTCCAGCAGCTGAGCACTCAAATCTGTGCTGTTCAGGACAGCACCCCGCTGGGTGTGTTCAAGGGGAGGATACCCAAGGACAACACGTTATTCCAATAGCGCTGCAGCTGATACTGAGTGTGAGCTCAGTGAGCTTTGTAGAAGGGATCTGAATTATTACTTGTTCATTGTGTTTTAACAGTGCAGAGGTAGACAGGACACAAAGAAGGGAGGGAAATGAAGTGCAAAAGAGTTATTAAACTGTACAAGCTGCATTTCACAGTAATTTCAGGGCACTTTATGTTGTAAAGTATAAACCTTCCAATGGTGCAATATCCCAAAGAGAAATGGAACTATTTTCTGTTTTCAGCTGGAAGAAATCTGCAGCAAAAGCAGACTTGGGAGCGGCCGATCCAGCTCAATGGAGACAAAACAGAAGAGACTAGAGAAAATACAATAGAGACTACAACAGAGAGAGAAGACAAAGAGGAAAAAGATAAAATTATGGGAGGGACGACATAATGACATGCAGCAGAGGCGCAGAAATTTATGGAGCCAGAGAGAAGCAAAGCTCAGGGCATTCATGATATGAGATTCTCCAGTAAAAACTAAATTGATTGAGCAATAACTGTAAGTGTGATCAGTACAGAAACTTTCAGCCCTGTTCATAAAAGGAGCTACACTGTCTGCCTCAGTAAGACTTTTTAAAACTGAAGGAACCACAAACCTGCACTCTGAGGTGCTTTAAAGGGTTAAAAGCTATTGTGGACTTTACTGTGTGAACTAATGAAGGGAAGCTACAGAAATCTGATTCGTGTTGCTAATTCCTCATTGTACTCACACTGCAACACTTTGGATTAGCTGATGGTTTGTCACAGCGGAGCTTCTGGCAGTTTTTGGGATGTTTTATCTAAGAAGCAACAGATGCATGGGCCTATTTTTGAGTGGCAGTTTGAGACACATGGTAAGCATTTATAAGAATACTTATATGAAGGGCATTTTCCGGCCTTGTTTTCTAATGAGTTACTTTCATTGATGACGCATGGCCTAATTCAAAGTATGTAAACAAGGTGCCAGCAGCAGCTGCAGCAGCAGCATTATATCCAGTGATACAGCGAATATCAAATGTAAGCACAGAAGTAGCTTTGGGTAGTTTTCCCCCCCAGAAAATCTAGTAAAGTAAACTTATAAAATATGTACTTAACACTTACTAAAGTAACTTAACCTTGTAGCGCTGCACACCACGGTCGCATGATTACACTGAAAATTGTTGTCTACCTCTGACGTCAAGCTTTTTAACCTGTTGCTTAAAGCCCTTGTTTTCCACCGTGTAAGCACAGCAATAATTTCCATTCACCGCTTGCTCTTCCTGTCATGCGGGGGGATAGTAAATAGCTCGTCCTCACTCATTCTTATTCTGCTCAGGCTACGGGCACGAATGCCCTAAAATCCTGATGCGTTTCTCTGTTGTTAGACCCTCCATGAGGAAGGGTAGGTGTTATACTTCACCTTAAATGTAGATTTAAGGTTACGGGTGATTTGTTTGTTTTTTTTGCATTATAGGAAGACAAGGTAAAATTTTATTTGACCTCTTTATGTCTTTATATAAATAAAATAAGGAAAATTTAAAAAGAGGCTTTTCTTATGAAAGGTTTTTAGAAAGGCCCATTTTTGTCCAACTACACCCAAGCTCCCCCTGGCTGGTGGTCCTGTGTATGTGTTGGTGTCTATTATTAGCTTATCTAGGTGTCATATTTTGAAAATTTCCCAAATAGCTGCTGTAAAACTAACGAATTTCACTTTAATTTCCACTGAGTCGTCAGAATTGAATTCATTAACCTTTTTGCAGTACTTTGCTGCATGGGGGAAAACCAGTGATGCTACCTTCTGACTCAAAGCGCTGCCAGGCCAAAGTGCAGCCTCGGAGAGCTGCCTGTGTGGCTGCAGACTCAAAGTCTAGTTGACTTCTAATGAATCTGTTGCCAGGCAGCTTGTTGAAAATTCTGCATTGTAAGGTTTTTTTTTTTTGGCGGGGGGGCTCCAGGGAGTTCAAGCGTTAAGACTGATAGCTCTGTCTTCCAGTTTAGGACCACCCTTCATCACTTACCAGCCGTCTGAAGGCAAATACTTGGCTCCCCTCTTAAAGCAAACGACTTGGGATGTAGCAGCGTCCTTGCTGCTGCGCTCAGTCATCTTTATGCGGTCTCGTTTTTCATTCGCATGGTTTCCTCCGAGTGCCACTAGAGGTCACAGCATGGGCCTCAGAGTCTTTGTTTTGCCCCATAATGGCTCTATTCTCCCACAGCGGCAATGACTCCCAAGGCTGCTACACATAAGACACCATTGTGACGAAAAGGGAGCATGAGGCAGAGGCATGGGAGTAAAACATGGGTGTATATGTGTGTGAAGCTGAGGCAGATTACTGTTAAAATCCTGCTGAAATATGAGCTGATCTCTAGTTTAAGAGTGAATTAAGTCATTATCTTAGCAGTTAAGATATGAGATCCAACAGTAACCAGATATGTGAGAGAAAGGAAGAGGCCTGGGTTGTTATTTCGTGTTAGCGCCGCCGCCGTCCTCCTGCTGTTTAACTAAACCTAATTAGAAGACGACAAAGTGTTCATTCAGAGTCGGGCCTGTGAGTGTAAATGTGGAATATTGTTAATGTGGAATAACAGGAATTACTATAAAAGTAATAATATTTAATAACGGCCCACAAATCTTCGTGGTAAACATTATTCAGGTTGGTGTTGCTGTAGTTGTTTAGAGCCAGTTACCTACCCAGGACTTTAGTCTTCTACTAATTTAAAGGAGTAACGATGCCTGGAATATGAAGAAGCCATCAAACTTGTAAAAACTGTTAAAAAAAAAGAAGACAAAATTGAAGCAGCTGTTTCATATCAACACTGACCAGGTGTCATAATAACACCAGCTAATGCAAAGAGTCTTTGACACAAACCAGCTGGGTTTAACATTGAGTTGAGTGTACACTAAAAGTCAGCTCTATTCATAAATAAAGTGCATCAGCCAACTTTCTTCATTCAAATTCATTTGACACCTAAAGAGAGTCACGCATATACAAAACCTTCCCCTTCTCTCACATGACTGCACCTTTGGTAACACGAGGAGGGTGACCGTAGTACTTCCCCAGCCGGAGGTAAACAAAAGCCTCTAACAGTAAGGGATTTTTTCCCCTTCTAAACCTCTTTCACAACACACTGACGCGAACATCTGCTCGAAATTTAGTGCTTACTCTGAATTTTAGGAGGTAGCATTAACCCTTAATCATACAAAGAATGCAAAAATGTCGAAGAAAGACACCAGCTGTCATATTTGCACTGATCCACCAATGCTGCCCGGACCTCTGTGCATAGCTGCGTCCCAGAGCTGAGTATGGGCCTTCATTGTAAGCTGGCAAGGGCTGATGTGAAGATTATAGTCATGATTGTAAACAGAGATCTGGCCCGCAGCAGTCATTCTTGTTAGAAAAGTTTTTTTTCTCCTTTTTATTATTTGTCCTGCTGTAGTCAACAGAGAGCACAGCTTGGTTTCATTACTTTTTAAAAACAAACAAACATTTTTTTTGCAATCTTTCTATTTGCACAACAGCTTATTCCTTTTGGTTTACTGTTCCAATGAAGAAACTGACAAATAGGAGTCATTATAGTCTGAGAATGAGGTTTTTTATTATGAGAAAAGTAAGATATGCATATCTTTAAGTCATTAATCAGTTTTAAAATGCAGGGGAAGCCCAGCAGACTTGCACTGATCATGTATTTTTTCTTCTGTGACCCACAATTGGGACTTTGCAGTTTCAGTGACAGAAAGAAGAGGGGCAGAGAGGGAAAAAGGCAGAAGAACTGTGAGAGACTGCAAAAGAAAAGAGAAATTTCCAGTGGCCAGTTCATTTTTTCCATGTAAAGTCATTCTTAGGCAGGACATCCAAATTAGTCATTCTTCTGTCTGAGGAACAGATAGAAGAAGTGTGTAGAGTTAAAGAGAAAACAGCTGCAAGGTGGGGGAACTTCGATGTGAAACACGGTGAGGTAAAGATGGACAGAAAGAGAGGAGCTGGTTATTAAGGAGAAAAGGCAGCACCGAATGTTCCTGAGTGTCTCAAGTAGAAACGTGAGTTAGTTGTAATCGGATCTCAGCTGCGGTGAGCTCATACAGGAGTCCTGCCAGCAGCCTCAGAAAGAGCAGTCCACCCATAAGTCTTTAGCCCCACTGCAGCCCTCTGTGGCGATCTGCAGGCCTGCCAGCTTAAATAGCATATATAATCTTTTAAGAGTGCTTGTTGGTGCCCTTCCTCTGAAAAGAGATTATAACAGAGTAGAAGAGAAGGTGGTGGGGAAATATTAACAGTCGCCTGCAGTTACAAAAGTGGACTTCAGGCCAATTTAGCCCATAGATAAATCTGTGCCTTTGTTTTCCACGAAACGATTGGTGATTTATTTATTTATTTTAAGGAAAGGGTGAATTACTCAGGGGAGAGAAAATTAAAAACACAATCTGTTAGTGTTAAAAAAATTGGGTGTAGAAGAGTGGTTTTCATGAGACGGTAAAACGTGGTGAAGAAACATAATTCCTTTACCATGAAACCAGAGTTTGTTGACATATAAAAATTCCTTTTCAGGAAGATCTGAGCTTGCATATGAGCAGAGCGAGTGAATGAGATGTTTGACTGCAACATTTAGGGTTTTATTGAGTTGCAGTGAGAGTTGCACATACAGAGCAACATACAGATTTAACACCCTACTTTTGAATTACTTTATTTTCAGTGTTAATCAGCATTAAAAACGCTTCACTGACTAGGATACGGTCACCCTTTCTTAGGTTTCCTTGTTTTATCGGCACTTTTCTCTTCTCTTGCAGTCACACCTGCTCTGATGGACTTCAGATAACGCCCACAGCGGTCCCCGCCTTCCTTATCCTGACTTTCAGCCTGTCCCAGAGCCTCAAAGTTCAACACGATGACGGATCCCACTGGACTGAGCTCTGAGGGGGCAGGGTCAGCCATGGCAGATGCCTGTAGTTTGGAGATAGAGAGGAAGTATGATGTCATCCCTACTGTCATCTGCTCCATGTGTTGCCTGTTTGGAATCATCTACTGCTTCTTTGGTGAGGATCTCTGCTGGCTTACAGAATTTGAAACTTGGGGCAACATGAGACTGCAGGCGCACGTGCAGTCTGCTGTTTTTATCTTCTGGTCATATATTGGCCTAACTTCATTTTTAGTTTCCTTCCAGTTCTTCATTCTCTAATTTCCTCACTACACGTCTCTCCTGTGTGCCCTCCTCCGCCAGGTTACCGGTGTTTCAAAGCTGTCATGTTCCTGTCTGGCCTGATGTTTGGCTCGGTCATCATTTTCTTGCTGTGCCACAAGGAGCACGTGCTGGACACGCAGCTGAGCGTCGAGGCCAGCGCGGGCATCGGCCTCGGTATAGGCCTCCTGTGCGGCCTCGTCACTATGCTCGTGCGAAGCGTCGGCCTCTTCATGACGGGCCTGCTGCTCGGCTTCCTCCTGGCTCTCGCCGCCCTGCTGGTCACTCAGCAGTTCTACACACCTACCACACTGTGGGTGCCGCTGGGCGCTCTTCTGGGATCGGGCATGCTGTTTGCCGTGCTGACACTGCAGTGGCAGAAGATGTTCACCATGCTGTCCACCGCTGTGTTTGGGGCGGCCATCATGACAGTGTGTGCCGATTACTTTGTGGAGATGCTGGTTTTGGGAATGTACGTGTATGAATGCCTGCGCCTCACACCCGGACAGGCGCTCTGCTGGTACAGCTGGGTCATTCTGGGCATCTGGCCTGCTCTCAGCCTCATAGGAGTGCTGGTCCAGTGGAAACTGACGGACAACAGCTTCTCACACACAGAGGGTAAGCGTGGCGCTTTCATTCCTCCGATGAATCAAATCAAGCCAAGGCTTAAACTTAGCATCAAAGTATTCTCTCCGTATGAAAGCAAAGTCTGGCGATCACATCACATCTTCTGACCTTTTTGTGTGAAATCATTTAAATCTGAACTGCTGGAATTTTTCAAGCTTAGGTTTCCCGCATGAAGTGAAAATAGCAAACTTTTACTTTCACAAAATTAACATTTTTTTTCTCATATTACTTTCATAAATATAGACTCACATTTTTCAAGCACGATTCACAATTGATAAAAGTTGCTCTCGAACTTTCCCTTCACCTCATAGTTGTCATCAGTCGGAGACAGAAGAGAGTCCAGCTGATGCGGATCCGAGAGAAAGACGCCAAGAAGCGACAGCAGGCAGGTGGGCAGGAAGGCACTTACCGCCGTAAACCCACCCCAGTGAAACGTTACGCTGGGGATCTACTGGCACCGGTCAGTGTGACAAACATGCCGCGTGCGGTAGCGATTAGACGTTAGACGCTGGACTTTTTTCTAGCTCTTTGTTCGCTTCGCTAATCTCTCTGTTTTTCTTCTTCTTCTTCTCCTCAGAGCTACCTGCAAAGTCTGCGGGACAGACAGATGGGCACCGGCACTTCCCTTAGCAGCGTGGGAACCGCCAACCACACCACGATCGACTTGGACTACGACACTGGCTCCACGGTGCCCCTCACAGCCACAACGCCAGTCGTCAGGGTCTGAGCAGCACAAACATAAGAAGGGACTACTTAATGCACTCTGGTTCTCCAACTGTGTCTTCCTAATGTAGAGTAGAAGTTAATAACTGCTCTTCTATCCATGGGGTGTTTGTCGCCCTTGAACTGATTTTCTCCTCAGTGGGTCGCAGGTGTTCAGCAAAACACAGCGCTGCTGGAGAATGTAAGAGGATGAGGCTAAAACCACTGCAACTTCTGTGTTTCACAGAGAAACACAAGAAAAACCCCAGACACGAACAAAAATAAAGGTCGACCATTTCCACTCTTCACTGAGCACATAACAGCCCAATGAGCCTCGAAGACAGATGTGTTTCTGTTCTGATAGTGAACATCACAAAGCAATGCTTGACATTACATGTACTGTACTTCAGAAGTTAGTCATCGCAATCAAGTGTCGTGTTATTACCTGTTTTACCCTTTTCCCGTCCGGTCGTAGGATTTTTTTTTGGGGGGGGGGGGGAGGTCTTGTCATCACAGTAAATTTTATTTTGTGTATTTCTTCAGATGGAGTATGATGAAAAAGTGAAGTATAGGACCTGGCTGTGTGGAGTAAGACAAAGTGAAGTGAAAACTAAATGATGTGAGAGAGGAAAAAACCTTTTGCTGGGACCTTTAGCGGGATCTTCTAGCAGAACTCTAACAAATTCTGTGATCTTTCTGTTTTTGCAATGTAGCTCCCATCAGAATAAAATGGGCGGTGATTTAGAGTCCACTTTTTATAATTTAATTTATATAAAGTTCAAGTACCTTAGTAGCGCTAAGTAAAAAAAGAAGAAAAAACTAAACAAAAACAAAGCATGTTTGTTGTTGATCTGTAGATTTTTAAATAATTATCCAGATGTTGTTGGGATCTTTTTTTGCAGTGACTACACACGTGTTGCCCGAATCTGTAAATACCTGTTGATAGAAGTGTCAAAGATTAATAAATGTGTTTAATAATAAGCAGTTTTTAGTCGTCTCTTGAGTCAGGGGGGAGTTATTGAGACTGTTTGTCTCTCCGGGCTCTTAGCAACACTGCCGGCATTACTCACCAGATTTCTCATAGGCAATAAAGAGGTCATGGGGAGGATTTCCTACTCTGCAATTGGTTGGAGTTGCCATGGCGCTCGCACAGTTTTCTGATTTTTTTTCTTTGCAGACACAATGTGAGACAGACCGCCCTTTCATCACAGTAAATATTTTTTTTCTGTCCTTTCAATGTGGCTGTGTGAGCAACTGTTGTGAAGATGCTGTGAGCAATCCGAGACGCAGTTTTATTGTTGATGTTATGTCTTGTTTATTCGTAGAAAATGATACATTTTCACTTTAAACAAGGGAACGAGTGAGTGTCTCGTGCTTTTCTCGCAGACCAGTGTTACTCATTGAACGCAATGAAGTCCATAAACACAACTGACCAGAAAGTGCACGTTCCCGTCATCGTATTACGTCTTACTGAGTGTATAGTGACAGCTAATCCAACACACATGTTAAATGGAAAAAACAAAAAACAAAACAGCTTTGATTTTTCTCAAGGATCATATAATACAAAAGTTTGCACAATCCTGCATTCAGAGACACACAAACACAAACCTGCTCTCGAGGGTACAGGTTCCCACACTAGCTTTTCCATTAATGTGGTCAGTGATTACTTACGATGAATTGCTGCTCTTGAGGTTAGGGTGGCTTGTAAATGCCCTGTGCTTCACACCTTTTGGTACCTGCTGCCCCCTGATGGTGGAGCACTAGCATCGCATCCAGCGTTTCTTCTTGCTCAGTGGATAGCCTCTCTCTGCTTTCAGCTGCTCATTCACTCGCCAGTAGTCGTCTCCCTTGAATATGTATATTTTGCCATTGGTCCAGGTGAAGGCTGCATGAGGAGCGGGTGGCACTCCAGTGAAGAGCATGCTGAGCGGCTTGGGGTAGAAAGTTAGGTCGTTGTATTTCAGCTCATCCCACTGCCAGTGCTCTGATCCCTACACAGGGTGACGGAAATAAAAAAACAAATGAGGCAATGAGGAATAGAAGGTGTGGATGTAGATGCATGTTTAAGTGCTTCTCTTCATAGCTACCTTAATGAAGACAAGCTTTTTGTTCTTCTTCAGATACAGGGCTGCATCGATATTAGGGGGAATCCTTTTCAGCTCTTTGGGGTAGCCGTAGTCCAGAACAAAACTGGTATACCTCCACACTTTATTGCCTGTGACCAGAAAGAGCACAAACCTTTTACGCTGACTATTCCGACCCAGAGAGCGGTGGGTAACTGAAGTGTAGCTTGACTGGACTAAAATTACCTTTTAAGAAATATGTCTTGTTGGTTCGCTGAGAGTACACAGCAGCATTTAGGTTTCCTGGGAGGCCTCTCCACAGTCTGTCAATTCTTATAGGTGGGTTGTGTCCCAGGTCAGAGATAGTCCACACATAATCACCACTAAAAGCAAAGGTTTTCTCCCAGGGACCTGATTGAACAAATAATAACAGCCATTCATGAGAAACGATCTGAATAACAAGATCTATTAACCCTTTTAACTCATGGTGACTTTGTAATCTTGGTATATTGAAGTTTCATTCTTTAAACTAATTTCGATGGCCTAATGTAAAGTTAGCTGGTCTAGCAAACACTGATCGATAACTTACCTAATATAATCGCATCCAGTGTTGCTGTGCAGGGATCAGGGATGTTCTCAGTCCCCTGGCTGCTCACTGTGGGAACCAGACTGTCTGGAGTTGTGGGACTGGCTAACGTGCTTATGATGCGTTTGCCTTAAACAGATAAGTTAAACATTTTAGGACGATTGCATGTTTTCTTATATGCAATCAGAGCCCAGAATCATCACCCTTAAACTGACAAATGTTGTATATGTGCAACATCGACAGCCCAGGTCCAGTAACAGCACCAATCATGTTGCAGGACCCCCTCGACACACTCACCGTATAGTGCCTGGATGCCATTCACGTCATCTGAGTGCAGCCTGAAGTTGACACGGTAACCAGAGTAGATCGGTGCCATCAGAGCGCTTCTGAACTGAGAGTGACCCAGGCCGAGAGCATGGCCAATTTCATGAGCAGCTACAATACGCAGATTAGTGCCATAATATGTTCCCTCAGTCCAGAACTCATCCTCATCAAAGTGGACAATACCCGATTCTGGTGACTCAGCATGGGCCAGTACATGACCTGCACCCAGAGCAAATAAACAGTCACAGTCCCAGCAACCCAGTCACAGACGACCTAGTGACACATGCATTTATAAACAAGACTTACCACGGCCATCAAATGGGACAGAGCAGAATCCATCTTTCTTATGGAAGGAGATCTTTATGTCGGCTCTGCCATAATCGACCTCTCTGAAGGTCAAAGCCGCCACATCGCTCCAGTACTTGAAGGCAGAACGGACGGCGTTCCTGACGTCTGACTTGATCATGTCAGGAGTGTAGTTGTAGATGCGATAGGTTAAGCTCCTTTTCCTCCAGCGGCCTAAAAGAGAAGAACATTTTGTTTCTAAGTCATCATAATGAAACCGAAATCAAGACTTTATGTACTTTATGCGTGGAGAGTTGGGTGGTTGAAAATGCATTTTGTCAGCTCCTCAAGTAGAGTGGATGAATTTGAAACTGCATGGAAAAGCCTGTTTCAGGAGTGTGTTTAAACTAACGTCATAGCTGTTGCCTTTAAAGATCCAGCTTTTTAATGCTAATCTGCAGCTGTAACAAGTTAACAAACGAGTACTAAATCATACTATACCCGGTCATGACAGCTTGTCTTGTGTAATATACATATATTCTTAACTGTAAAGCCTCAGGATACTAGAAACACTGATGTCTTGCTGCTCGTGGTTTTATGAAACTAAAAAAACTAAACAAACCAAAATAATCAGGAAATTGTGACACTGGCTGGGTATTTTGTATAACAGTTGCAAGTAAATGTTAAAACCACCAATGTACACAATTTGCTTCTCACCCATCACTCTGTACTTGTGAAATTTCTTGTTGAAAGGATCCTCCAAACCACAGCGGGGCTGGTTCATCACTTCCAGTGTGGCTTCATCTAACTCTCCAGTAGGTGGCAGATCATTCACTCTCTGGAAGACACTGATGAATACAAGGAAATCAAATATCTGTAAAGTAATGGAAAAAAAACACTCCACCCCACATCCTGTGTAGGGAGTATCGCTCTAACAGATCCTGATCTAACAGCAGATGTTACTGGAAGTGTGTTCTCTGTAGAAATAGCAATAATCTACTTTACCTGAGGCCTTCAATGACCTCCTCTAGGTAACGAGGGTCCAATGTATCGATGGGCTCATTCAGGTAGCCGTACTGCCTCAAATAAGCCTGTGCATGTGTGAGAAAACAACAAAGCTGTCATGTGCGACCACGATAAATCAACTAATTTGGCAGGAAAATAAAGAGACATCTATAAACACATCATAAGGACTCTCTGATTAGATAAAGTAAAAAGGTCTGCTTTTAGAGAAGTTTTCAAACAAGTCACAAAACGACCTGCCATCTTACCGTTGCTTCACTGAACTCCGTCCATGGTACCACTGCGCAAAATACTCCTTTGAGGCTGAACACCGGCAGCAGCAGCACCAGCAGCAGTCCTTTGTGCTCCATAATCATCCTCAGATTTAGATTTCACAGCCGGTGCTCCGGAGACGTGCTCAGCGGAGTCCCACAGCAGACTCTTTGTTCTCTTGGCGCTCCAGCGGTTTTTAACTCGTCCGGCGCATGAGTCAGCCCCGCAGCTGTGATGATCCACCTCTGAAGAATGAGGATTACAAGAGCAGCCAGTTGACCTACTATCAACATGTCTGCTGTTAAATTGTACAGCTGTCAGGGAAGACCGAAAGCCCCCCCCTGCCTGCATGCTCTACACATAAGATGTAGTAAATGTTACAGTAGTGTGGGTTTAGTTTGGTCTTTTTATGAGCTGGTGGAGAGAGGGCCTTCTTCCTGAACATAGCAACACTGATATATCACTATCCAGGATTACAGCAGAGTTGTTCATTCCTTAACACATGACTGGAGTTCAGGTATGGGCCTAAACCACAGGATTTGCCCTGCCCTCTGTTTTCACATTCCTGTCACCCCCACACCTGTATTACCTGGAACAGATATCTTTAATACACAAACAGATAAAAGCTTTAGTATTTCCATTTGTGGAACAGTATTCTTAGTGGACCTGCATTTTATTTTATTTTTTTCCCCATTTTTTAAAAATGTTGTTTTGCGATTCTCCTTATTGTCTTTAATTTCACAAATAAGAAAAAATATACTGTCACAGCTGCGGCGGCAGTCGTGTGGGGTTGAAGGGAAAGGGACCCAATCGGGGGCACTGACGATGCAATGAGTGAGCTTTATTTACATGAGGTGATAATACAGACAGAGCAGAGATGGGACAGACGGGAACTAAGAACAAACCTAAACTGGGACAATCTAACAAACAAATCTGAATCCGTAACTGACAGGAAAACATACAGGGTGGAACACGGGATGACACGACACAGGAAGAAACACGGAGGAAACAGACGGACCAGTAACAAGCAGAAGAAAACACAGGGCTTGTATACACACAGGAGCAATCAGGGAATGGGAGACAGGAAGGAAACAAAGCCGGGAGAAATCAGAACTGACAAGACAAGGGGAAGCAAAACCAGACACACTACACACAGGACAGGGACCATCAAAGTAAAACAGCAAATACAACAGGTATGAACAAACACGAGCTTAACACAAGACATCAGACATGGCAACAGGGAGGGAACACAGAGACGTGGGAGCAGCAAAGGCACAGAGACACAGAACAAAAGGAGCTCAAAAATACAAAACAAATATCAAACGTCAGAACAAGAAAATCCTAACAAGAATTAACCTGAAACATAAGATAATAATCAAAACCACTGAGTCCACAGACTCAGCACCATGACATTTACAATAAAATGCTCTGAGTGTTCAAGTAAGGCAGAAAGGTGCGATATAAAAACCAGTCCTCATGATCAAGTCCTCATGTTTAGTTTTGCCTTTGGTTTCGATTTCTTCTGCTGCATGTGTATCTTTTTCAGGTTTTTTTGTACAACTCCACTTCAAACTACAGAACTTGAGATTGTGTATAAAATGTAAATAAAAACATATTGCAATGATTTGGAAATCTCAGAAATCCATATTTTACCTACAATAGAACTTAGAAAACAAATCAAACGGTTAAAATAAGACATTTATGATTTCAAGAAAACGTGAGCTCATTTTTAATTTGATGGCAGACACACATCTCAAAAAAGAGGGACTGTCTAGCTGATAACAAGGTTCTTGACCTCCATCAAAAGCCTACATCTCTGATGGTAAAAGGGTCCATTAGTTCCTTTGGAATTGACAGATTACATCTGGAAATCTGGAAAGACACCGTCAATGCTGAAAGCCATGTACAGGATTTAGAGCAACATGTGCTCATTTATTCATATGATGTCTTTTTCAGGAAGCTAATGCTAAACAACATACTGCATTACTATTAAAACAGTATGGCTTCATAATAGTAGAGTCTGGGTGCTGGCCTGCATGCAGTGCAAACCTTTCATCAACTGCAAACATCTGGAGCACCATGAAATGAAAACCATGACCAAGAAGACTCAGAACTGTCGAGCAGCTAAAATTCAAATCAGCTGTGTGAATGGGACAACATTTCTCTCCCAAAAGTCGGGAAGCCGGTGTTGTGCCAAAAAGTGATTGTCTGCCAAAAACTGATTTCCGGTATTTGCCAAAAAGCGATTGCTCATATTTAAAGTGCTATAAGTAGGACGATCTGATTTCCTCGTGTCAGCATTGTTCCCACATCATCATAATTAATGTTGTTCCAGGTTCAACATTGCAAGTGACCAATCACCTTCTTGTGACGTCATTCCTTTGCGACTTCGAAATACCCGCCTTCGATTATTTCGAAATACAAGTGAAGAAGCGAAAAACCGCCGCCTGTCCGCCGAATTTGAAGTCAATTTAGGATACTTTCCTTTAATAAACGGTAAGCATTATAACTGCGGTCAAGTGAGCCCTCACTTACGAAGTCGCAGTCAAGCTAGCCGCCCCGCCAGCCGCACCTAAAATGTTGTTGCACTACTCTTACGCATATTACGGTATAGGTGCCGACTGGCTTAGAAACGCAGTGTTTTCTGTCCTGACACTATTTTACTTCACAATCCACTCCCAGTTTTGGTTAATCTCCACTTTCACCCCTGTGATCCACAGCCCAAATTACTGTATGATTCAGAGAAAATTAACAATAAAATTTACCCAATTTACTCAACTATACTTTTAATGTCCTCATCTTTGAGCTCAGATTACAGGAAAACTATAAGAGGTGACGCAGATATTTCACTGGATTCTGAATCTAGGCTGTCGCCACTCTTCACCCTGTCATCCACAGCCAAAATTACTGTACAGTTTTTGAGAAAATTCATGGTAAAATCTTCCCATTTTGCTTTACTGTACTCTACATATTGACATCTTTGAGCTCCGATTACAGGAAAACTGTAAGGGGTGACGCAGATATTTCACTGGATTATGAATCTAGGCCATCTCCACTCTTCACCCTGTGATCCACAGCCAAAATTACTGTACGGATTTTGAGAAAATTGATAGTAAACTTTGCACAATTTACTCTACTGTACTCTATATATTCTCATCTTTGAGCTTAGATTACAGGAAAACTGTAAGAGGTGACGCAGATATCTCACTGGATTATGACTCTGGGTGACCCCCACTCTGCACCCTGTGATCCACAGCCAAAATTACTGTACGGATTTCTGATAAAATTAAATCCTATTCCATTACCAAACAAAATGAGTTCATTGAAGTATTTGCTTAACTACAAGAAATGTCTTTCCACACACAATTTAAATTTTTCAAAATGTCATTCACACACCACCTCAAGTATCAACTTCAGTTTTAGACATTATTTATTCAGTGCTTAATCACAACAATAGTCAACTTAAGGCACTTACATAATAAGTTACAATAATACATACAGAGAAAAACCCAACAATCATATGACCCCCTATGAGCAACAGTGGGAAGGAAAAACTCCCTTTTAACAGGAAGAAACCTCCGGCAGAACCAGGCTCAGGGAGGGGCGGCCATCTGCCTCAACCGGTCAGGGTGAGAAATTACATTTCTCAGATTACTGATTTCTCATATTACTACTACACAGTTTAGATACACTCAACAAAAATATAAACGCTGTTTGTTGTGGGCAGTCTGAGGTACACCTGTGCACTACTCATGATGTCAGATCAGCATCCTGATGTGGCACACCTGTGAGGTGGGATGGATTATCTCAATATGGCAGATGTGCCCACTACCACACATTTGGACTGATTTGTGACCACTGTTTGGGAGGGATGGTTATATTGTGTATCTGGAATGAATTTTCGGTCTCTACGTCCATCCCATGGGGAATGGGAGCAGTAACAAAGGTGTTGCGTTTATATTTTTGTTGAGTGTATCTAAACTGTGTAGTAGTAATATGAGAAATCAGTAATCTGAGAAATGTAATTTCTCACCCTGACCGGTTGAGGCAGATGGCCGCCCCTCCCTGAGCCTGGTTCTGCCGGAGGTTTCTTCCTGTTAAAAGGGAGTTTTTCCTTCCCACTGTTGCTCATAGGGGGTCATATGATTGTTGGGTTTTTCTCTGTATGTATTATTGTAAGGTTTAACTTATTATGTAAGTGCCTTAAGTTGACTATTGTTGTGATTAAGCACTGAATAAATAATGTCTAAAACTGAAGTTGATACTTGAGGTGGTGTGTGAATGACATTTTGAAAAATTTAAATTGTGTGTGGAAAGACATTTCTTGTAGTTAAGTAAATACTTCAATGAACTCATTTTGTTTGGTAATGGAATAGGATTTAATTTTATCAGAAATCCGTACAGTAATTTTGGCTGTGGATCACAGGGTGCAGAGTGGGGGTCACCCAGAGTCATAATCCAGTGAGATATCTGCGTCACCTCTTACAGTTTTCCTGTAATCTGAGCTCAAAGATGTCAATATGTAGAGTACAGTAAAGCAAAATGGGAAGATTTTACTATCAATTTTCTCAAAAACCGTACAGTAATTTTGGCTGTGGATGACAGGGTGAAGAGTGGCGACAGCCTAGATTCAGAATCCAGTGAAATATCTGCGTCACCCCTTATGGTTTTCCTGTAATCGGAGCTCAAAGATGTCAATATGTAGAGTACAGTAAAGCAAAATGGGAAGATTTTACCATGAATTTTCTCAAAAACTGTACAGTAATTTTGGCTGTGGATCACAGGGTGCAGAGTGGGGGTCACCCAGAGTCATAATCCAGTGAGATATCTGTGTCACCTCTTACAGTTTTCCTGTAATCTAAGCTCAAAGATGAGAATATATAGAGTACAGTAGAGTAAATTGTGCAAAGTTTACTATCAATTTTCTCAAAATCCGTACAGTAATTTTGGCTGTGGATCACAGGGTGAAGAGTGGAGATGGCCTAGATTCATAATCCAGTGAAATATCTGCGTCACCTCTTACAGTTTCCCTGTAATCGGAGATCAAAGATGTCAATATGTAGAGTACAGTAAAGCAAAATGGGAAGATTTTACCATGAATTTTCTCAAAAACTGTACAGTAATTTTGGCTGTGGATGACAGGGTGAAGAGTGGCGACAGCCTAGATTCAGAATCCAGTGAAATATCTGCGTCACCTCTTATGGTTTTCCTGTAATCTGAGCTCAAAAATGAGAATATATAGAGTATAGTACAGTAAATTGTGCAAAGTTTACTATCAATTTTCTCAAAATCCGTACAGTAATTTTTGCTGTGGATCACAGGGTGCAGAGTGGGGGTCACCCAGAGTCATAATCCAGTGAAATATCTGCGTCACCTCTTACAGTTTTCCTGTAATCTGAGGTTAAAGATGAGGATATTAAAAGTACAGTAGAGTAAATTGTGCAAAGTTTACTATCAATTTTCTCAAAAACCGTACAGTAATTTTGGCTGTGGATCACAGGGTGAAGAGTGGCGACAGCCTAGAGTCAGAATCCAGTGAAATATCTGCGTCACCTCTTACAATTTTCCTGTAATCGGAGCTCAAAGATGTTAATATGTGGAGTACAGTAAAGCACAATGGGAAGATTTTGCTATGAATTTTCTCAAAATCCGTACAGTAATTTTGGCTGTGGATCACAGGGTGCAGAGTGGGGGTCACCCAGAGTCATAATCCAGTGAAATATCTGCGTCACCTCTTACAGTTTTCCTGTAATCTGAGGTCAAAGATGAGGACATTAAAAGTATAGTTGAGTAAATTGGGTAAATTTTATTGTTAATTTTCTCTGAATCATACAGTAATTTGGGCTGTGGATCACAGGGGGGAAAGTGGAGATACACTAAAAATGGGAGTGGATTGTGAAGTAAAATAGTGTCAGGACACAAAACACTGCGTTTCTAAGCCGGTCTTCACCCATACCGTAATATACGTAAGAGTAGTGCAACCACATTTTCGGTGCGGCTGGCGGGGCGGCTAGCTTGACTGCGACTTCGTAAGTGAGGGCTCACTTGACCGCAGTGCATTATACACATATGTTCCTCACTTGGCTTGCTGTTTGTTTGCTAGCGATAGGCTACTTGACGACAGCATTAGCTAACCAGTGTTCTCTAGACCAGCGTTCCCCAACTTTTTGGGTGTTTCGTGGCCCGGGGGTTGGGTCAGGCAAAATTGCAGTAGCTTCCCTGATCATTTTACAAACATAAGTGAAGAGAATCTGGACTAAAAGGCCTAGACTTATGGTTGTGTGCTGAATCTATGAATCAAACTATCACCTGGAAACATAATTAACTGGTCCATAGCTGTGAAACTGGACATGAGTTCTTGATTCTATGGAGATTAACAGTAATCCAGAAATTTACAAATTTGTCCTGGTACATCGCGTAAATGTTGTCCCAGGGACATCGCGTAAATGTTGTCCCTGGGACATCGTGTAATTGTTGTCCCTGGGACATCGTGTAGATGTTGTCCCTGGGACATCGTGTAAATGTTGTCCCTGGGACATCGTGTGATAGCTTGTAAATAATGGAATGAAAATTATTGATTGTTATTAACTTGTGAAAAAGAAGTGTAACAAATCCACATGTTATGTTCTTACACCCTTACAGAAACTGTGACTCCTTCACAATGTCAGGTAAATGTCAACTCATGTTGAATAATCAACCAATCAAGCCTTTTATTATCACATGCAATGTTACACGTACAACTGCAATGAAAATTTCACCCCCTTCTGACCATACATATATTGCTTAAACATCACATTGGGAAGACAGGTCGGAAACAGTTAGGAAGGTCAGAAAACAATTTAATTAATAGATGAGGGGAGAGGAGGAGAAAAAAGAACTACAACCAGACAAAGCTCCTAGAAGACTGAAATGGATGATGGTTGCAGCATGCAAAAAGAAAATGATATCTGTTGACTACAGCATATGCTTTCTCACAGATTACCTTGTGGGAGTAGCTGGACCAAACTCTATTGGTATTTCAAGTTTGAAATCCCTGTTTGACCAGACTAACATTTCAGATGAGGTACCTCTTGACATAAAAATCCTTTTATGTTGTCATAAAACTAATGTTAAATTCTGCTTTAAATACACTTTATTGTACAATTTACTTAATGAATCGTATTCCTTAGTTCTGTTTTTATTTATATGTATTTATTTATTTGTTTTATAAGGTAATAGATGGCCTAATCTATTTGCAGTGTGAGGTATGTTGAAAAGCTTGTTTGATCATAATGACATAGCATGTTTACGTTTTTTGTAATGTATTTGAAAACATAGGTGTATTTATGTTATTTTTATAGAATTTCCCTCACATTTATCCAATACCAAGCCAAATCACTGGAAAAATTTTGGATGGGTCCACAAGAGCACAAAGTGCATACTTTTTGAAGGTATGACTTGGACTGTGGTAACTATGTTCTTATCACAAAGGGTTTATAAGTTGCCACTATAAACAAACAGCATTTTCCAAAATTGAAGCCTTGTCAGAAGAACCTGAAAAATACCTTTCTGAAACCTTTTCTGTGTAAAGACTTGCTCAAAAGCAATGCACACAGATTAAAACATTTCTGTCTTGGCCAACTGATAAAGAACACCAAAAATTGAGTGGTGCGTGTTGAGTCTGTGGTCTTGATTTGTTTTGTACACACTATAGAAATTAATTAATGTAAACCAAAAATGACACTTTCTATATGTTTGTGTATCTGCAGAATTAATTACAAGTCTCACCTGACAAGCTTTTGCAGTTTTGCAGTGTCATTCTTGACAGAAAAACATACTTGTCACATTATTTTTATTTCCAGAAAAACATCTTTCAGATGTATGAGAAATTGATTGGAGCCTGTCTGGAAAACGGCAGCCACTGGACCTTGTTTGTAAGTTGCACAGATTTTGCACTCTCTCTAGTGCATGATACTTTTCAGTGTCCCTCATTAGGAAAGCTCAAGGCCCAAGCCTACCATATCCATCTTTTTACAAAACAGTTTTGTGACATACCCAAGAGGACCAAAACAAACAAACATTTCTTTGTTAATCTAATTCTTTTTGTTCTTTTTTTTTTTCTTCTTCGTCAATTATTAGTTTGCCCAATCTCTCATTGACGGTAAAACACAAGTGGAGGAGTACAACACTGAAATCACAAAGCTCAGGTCCCGACTTTGCCACTACTTATTTTCCTCAATAGGTAAAGATAAAATTAGCTGCCTTCTTTTTCTCTAACATTGGAAAATGTAACTTGTACTTAAACAAATTATATTTTGCAGATCGAACTAGGAAGTGCAGTCAGTGCTGGTGTGTGATTGCAGCCAAAGACCGGGTACACTATGACATGTCCTTAGCCATATAGATTGTTTATTTAATGGACTTTGTTCATTTGTTTTTTGTTTGTTTATTTCTTCTTCTTTTTTTTTTTTTAATTCACAGGTGCAGTGCCAGAAATGTGGTGCATACAAGCACATGCGTTGTTCAAAGTCTGTTTGTGGCATCTGTATCTTCTGTGAGAGTAAGTCACAATATAACTAAACAATGTCCAAAAATGTTTAAAGTGAAATTTTTTTTCGTAATTTTGCCTTTGCACACCAGGACTGTGTAATTAAAGTGGACGTTTCAAGATCCAGTTTTTACACAAAAATATTTTAGACATAACTGTGTCGTATTGTGGGGATTTCTCTTCACAATTAAATTGATATAGTGCTGTTTATATCATTCTTCTTTATGTAACAGCACAGTGCAGCACAGCAGAGGGAAAGGAGTTGTGCAGCATAGTGGGTGGCTATACAGGAGGAGCAATAGAAGTAGCCAGTGAAGAATGTCATCAGGGAAAGCATCAGGCAGCGAATGACAAAGGAAAAGTTCCTAAGGGAGAGAACATCTGCAGCAAATCGACAAGTAACAGTGAGATAGGAAGACTGACAGTCAGAGATGAAGGTACACAGACTGAAAGAGATGAAGGTACACAGACTGAAGACAACGAAAAAGAAGCAGAAGTATACGGCACAAGTCTGAGTACAGATAATGCTGCTGCTGCTGATGTTGTAGGATCGATGCAGATACAGAATTCCAAACTGATTCAGAAGGAACTAGTACAGTTTACAGAGTGCATGGTCGCTTATCTGTACCAAGCTCAAAAAAGAAAACCTACACAATAACAGAAGACGAGATCAAGCGCAGAATCAACGCAGAGAACATGTCAGTTCATGTTTTCAGAGGTTTGATTGGGGTAGGTATACATTTCGTGATTTTGATGTCACCTGAAATAAATCCGGGTTACTCGTATCAATGAAGTGACAATGTGGCTGGAAATTGTGCATTTGCTGCAACATATACACAATTACACCATGTAAACAAAAGCATTTAACTTTGTGCGCGTGTGTGTGTGTCTCTCTCTGCTCTTTTGGTGTTTGCACTTTTTCTTTTTTAGGGCCGTAAAGCCAAACTGCCCGCAATGATTCTTGACAGGCCTAAGAAGGCCAAAACTAAAGTAACAGTGTTTAGTGTTCTGAGTGAAGAGGAGGCTGGGGAGCTAGCCCTCGGGTTTGCCGGAAGATTGGCCTGCGATGTCACAACAGACATGGTCTGTAAAGGCATCGACCATTCAAGTGCTGATATGACAAAGTAAGTTAGTAAAACAATATGAAAGTTGTATCTTTTTTGGTATTATTTGTCATTTCCCCGTATTTGGGTTATTGGTGTAACATTGTTAATCTTACTTTCTAATAACAGACAGACTCTTCTCAAAATCCAACACAATCTTAAACATGAGCTGACTGATTCCTCAACCTTCAGTTTGCTGACACACACCTTTGGCCCCGCTGCACTGGATTCTGTCATTTCATTCCTGTGTGAAAAACTTGATCTTGTCTCTTAAATAATGAAACCTTTTGTGACTTTTGTTTGTTCTGTAAATCAGAATCTTGAAAATTGTTCATTGTTGTTCTAAGTTTGTGTTAACTATTTGGCAAAAATGATTGGTTCCTAATCCAAACAGCATAATGACTGTTCTAACACATATCTTAAAAATGCTACAAAGAAAGAAAATTATCACATATGTTTCAATATGAATGTAATTGTGTCACACTCTGTTTGTAGTAGCTTTCCTGTTTTATTTTGAGTTTTGGTATGTTTACACTGTTATTTTTATTTCCCGTGTGTTCGTCTTCCCTTATTAGTTTTACTGTATTTAATTAGTCTGATTTAATAACTTATAATTATTTACTTTCCAGTGTGTATATATGCTCCTCGTTTGGATTATTGTTTGTTTGAGTTCTGCCTGTCTTTTCTATTAAAGATTTGGACTTTTGGACTATTAGTGGACCTCGTAGGTTTTTATTCTGTTCAATTGGTAATTGACTGGGTTTAATTTAGTGGCCTGGAAAACAGGCCGGAGGGGTCTGGTCATTTTAACCCCCTAAGACCCGAAATCTTCCATGGCATGCATTTTTAATTTCTCTTTGATATTTGGGCCGATTGGAACCCGATGAATGTAAAAAGAAAGAATTACCAGGTTTTGTTTTTTTTACCTAATTTTTGTTTCTGAGAAAAATGAGAGCCACATATGAGGACATTAATTTGAAATTTCGATAGAACAGTTGCAGTATAATGTCCTCATAACTGTATATCAGGCACTTGTTGATCAAGATTTAGTATTTTGGTCTAAATAACCCAAAATGTGATGTCCACATGTGTGGACGCCAGGCTGGAGTAAAGTGTTAGAGCTATTTATACCTATGTAAACTTTTATACACTGGTTTTTACCTGTCTTGTTTCAGAAAGGTTTAAAAGGGTAATGTCCACAGTTTATTTGTTTATTTATTTGTTTGAATTCAACATATTTTATTAAAGTAATTGAGCTTGAACACAGAAAAAACTGAATCAAATAATCATGAAATCAAATCACTTGCACTATACTGAAGTCTAATCTACTCTGAGCTAATGCCGGTTTCCAACACTAATGATCGGGTGAAGGAGAGAGATGAGGGTGTGCATGGCCACTGGTGCTCTTATCCCTGTTCTTTGTGATACAATCCAACAGGAAAGCAGTCAAACCCTTGGACATTAGCCAAGTTAACGTTCACAAATATATACACACAGGAACTCTGAGCCCCAATGTCAGCATTAGCACAAACATGCCACTTCATACCAAATCTCAGTGTGAGGTCAGGTGTTAGTCTCATTCCATTATTCTGGCTATATTTTCTTACTCATTACTATTAAACTTATACTTAAGACTAACTATTAACAAAATCACACCCCAATAACTCTGTTATTACACTTTGTATTTAATCATAAAAAGGCTGGATGTTGAAACCTTTTACTTCTATTTTGTATGAGCCAGGATTCTCAACAGCTGATACTCTATGTCCAAAAAGTGACAGGTATCGTTTTATGGAGCAAAAAACTTAAGAGCGCATATTTTATAAATAATACCAACAATTACAAATGCAGACCTTTAATAGTAATAAGTAATCCTTTATTTATAATGCATAGCAATATAAAAATAGTAACATATGAAAATATTACAATGGGCACAGATGAATTTGTATCAAAAACAGCAACCAAGCCAAAGTAATGAATAACACACATAAATAACAACTGCTTGAGAGACCAAACAATTTCTTTTCATCTGTTCCTTGGCAGAAAGTTAAGACAGCTATTCAGCTTTAGGTTTCAATAAACAAGTAATGGATGCAGTCCCTTTGAAATGTCACACAAAAGTCTACTTGTACATATACTTAGCTTTAACTCTTCTCTTTTTTGTTTTGTATTCCAAAAGGTTTTCATTTTCTCCAGAGGATGTCTCTCTTTCAGTGGTTATCGACTGTTCACATTCATTTTCAGACTGTTGGAATGTCGATGCTGGCCGAACGTTTCTTGCTAGAATACAATGGCCTAATTTTGCGTGCATTATCTGTCGTCTTTATTTCGTACTGGCATATACTTTTGCCTACTTGTTTTGTTTTTAAGACATTTGTATGCAGTTCATCTATCATTGCAGTAATACCCTCTGGAATGAATGCCCACTGTTTAACTGTGTCTAAAACAGCATTTAGTTTTCCAACTGCATCTTCTGTGCATTTTTTGTCTGTGCTTTCAACTACAGGAGTGTCATTCAAAGTTGATAGAGGACTTTTCAGAGAGTTTTTCATTTGTTTAAAATGGCTACAAGCCACCTTCAGGCAAGCACATGTGTTATAGTGAGAGAACGTACAACAAGTGCACTGAAGTGTTTCAGCCGATGCAAAAAAACACAGATTTCCAAACAAACTTGGCATTTTTATCACTTTCAAGTCCTCACAGTGTACAAAGTAATGCCTTTCTTTCACTGCAATTCTTGCCAAGGTCTGTTTCCATGTTTGGATAGATGTCATTGTCAGCCTCTGCTAATTTTGCAAGTAACGCTAGATGCTTGCAAAGAAGTCCTCGTAAGCCATATGTACAGTTGCAGTAGGACTCAACAGGGCAGACATCATACACCATGTCTTCTCTTGACTCAGATGGGACTTGATATGCATTAACTCCATGGCTGTTCTTGACTGTAATTTTAAGAGCCCAACCACTTTCCATCAGTCTTGAAGCAGAGTCTGAAACTTGAGACAAGGTGTCAGCAAACCTGTTTTTCATGCGGCCCACATCTTGCAGGGTTTTTATGACTGAGAAGTAGTCGTCGGCCTTCCCTAGGAGCACTTCAATCAGATCATCCAAACGCCTATTCTTGTAGCCAGATAAAAACTGGTATTTCAGGCGGTGGAAAAATCTGAAAAACAGTTATTTGAAATGATTAGTAACTGTAATTGAAGGAATTTAAAGTTTTAATCAAGACTGTATTATTTTTTAAAAAATTGGAATACCTATTGCACACGTCTTTTATAAAGGAATGCTCTGTGCCGGTTTAGCTGATTTAGGCAAATCCACCTACTCTGTTTTTTGTTGTGATAACATAAAAAACGCTGCTAGAATTTAAAGGATTTGCCTAAAACCTGTTCTGGCAATGACATGACGAACCTACTCAGTTTAGCCTCTTGGATTAAAGCATAATATCTTTTTTTCAGCAATACAATTGAATGAGGTCAAAATAATAAATCATACCTTTCAATCACATTGTTTGTTTCAGAACGAGCGTGACTGAAGCGACGGCCGTAGTCACACCACATGTGGCCAATGCCTTCCCAGTGCTTCTGAAAACACTGGCACACCAAAGGGTATTGCTTAAATGTCTGGCAGAACTCTGCTGATGTGGCTTTAAAGTCGTCCTCCTAAGAGAATTGGATGCAACAGAATATATTTCAATCCATTTAACAGACCTATTGAAATCTTTAATATTATGTATTGAAGCCCTTTTCCTTTTATTGAATAACATTAAGAATTTTAAGTTATTAATAATATGTCGTGTTTTTGTATTAAGAAGCAATTATTTCTTCCCTTACAATGGCTAAGAAGGAACACTAAACCTATAAGCATATTTGGTTTCAGCATCTGTCTGTGAAAGAATCCCACTCACAAGTTCTCCTGCACAGTGGGTGACACAATGATGTTCTGCACAGCTTAAGTACTTGTTTTGATAAGCAAGATAAGAAGCCAGTTTTAGAAATTGTTTCAAAAATCTATTTTGTATCTCTGTAACTTTTTTTAGCAACTGAAAGTTATTATGCTCTTAGTGTAATCAAGAAATCAAAATGTGAAATAGACAAATTACACTTACAGATGTGCAAGCTTTCAGCTTACAAAAGAAAGAAATGATTTCATTTCTCTTTTGGGTGTTAGAAAGCCCATGGACCCCGGACTCTGATTTTGAAAGCCATCGATTAACAGCCTGTGAATGTAAGAGAAAAAAAGTTAATCTGGAGAGAGAGACAGAGGAGCAGCTGTACAAAAAGCATAAAAGAAAGCTGACGTCCAAAAATAACTTTGTCACTCACTGGACAAGAGGACCTGTGCATTACAGAAATCAACCAGGCAAACATATTTTTAAATGTCAAAAAGAGCTTTGGGAAGCAGCCACCAGAAGATGAGTGCACTGTGGTCTTAAATGGATGGACATAGTCACTCAACATTTTATCCCTTTATATTCATTAACCTGAGTAGGTGAATATCACAATGAGGCAAATCATAACAACAGGACCCTGTTGTAAAAATGTGTTTCAGGTGCATCTTAGACAACGTGAAAAGAAAACAATGTGGTTTACCTGCAAGACACGGTACCAGCATAGAAGGATAGCTGACTATGGAAAAACCTTCTGCAAAGCATTTATTTCCGCAAAGTCTTTGTCAACCATAAATGCTCTACAGAAAAAAAGAAAACACTAAATGAGATTAAACAGTATGAAAATGTTTTTGCTATCTCAAAGCACCACTTCAATGCCAAATTAAACATTTCAACTCACAAGTAGATATATAAAATACTGCATACAGCCTATAGGAATAACTTTAACAACTGGAAAGGAAAGTTTTTTGCAGCCCATGCTGCAGCTATAGCATTAGATTCTGGCATGTTATAACTTTTTTGAAAAGGAATTATTTCAAAATTAATAGCTGTCAATGTATTATTTACCTCGGGGAAGTTGGGAAATGCTCACAAACTATTCCAAGAACAGTTTCCAGGGTTTTCTGACTTTCGTTGCTGACAATAGCACAGGCCACAGGGACTCCATGCCCATGATCATCTCTTACAACAAGTGTGAATAAGGGAAATGAATACTGGTTAACGCAGTGCGTGGTGTCAACAAATACTAACTGTTTTGCATAGTTCTCCATGTTTGATTTCATTACAGGTGTCTGCAAAACAATCATTAGTTCTTGGTCAGATGTGTATGGTTGATAGAAGAGAACATGTTCTTGATGTTTTCCATTAAGTAAGGTATGTACACTTTGACTGTCTCCACAGTTAAAGTGCTTCTTCCTCATCATGCAGGTTCTAACACTGTCAATGTCACGTGGTGTGACAAAATGCTCTCTGTTGTGAAGATCTCTGTGTCCATGTTCTTTGGCCCATTTATGACATTCGGTTAGTATGATGGCTGGCTTAGTTCCAAGGGAAAGCAGTTCCTCAATCTTCCTCCTCAAATCACTGGAAATATTGTTGAAATGTGCGTCTTTTGGGTCCGAAGGATCATGCCCATCATGCTTATCATATGTACGCTGCATGATGACTGTGTGGTCTTTCCAACATTTGAGTACTTTAAATGAAACATAGGCCTTACAGCCCACTGCTCTGTAGTAGGGCTGGGCGATATGACCCAAAATTCATATCTCGATATTTTTTAGCTGGATGGCGATATAAGATATATATCTCGATTTTTCTTTTTAAAGCCATAAGTTAAGAACAAAAAGAGAGTTCTTAGTCACACTGTGTCCCAGATGTCACACGGGCACTTTTATTTACATACAGCGTAGATATTACTCAAAAATAAATTATCAGCATATATTAAATAATCATGGTCCATAAATAAAAGAAAATAATGTTGTTTTTGTGCATAACAAAAAGCTCACAATTGTGCAGTCAAAATGTAAACTAAAAGACGCTGAGCATAATAACAAAGAGACAGATTTCACAGCTGCTCCACGTCTCTGAACAGGTGCCATTTGTGGTCCTTATACACACACAGTACGTATCACTCCGCGAGGCTCCTCCTCTGTAGCCGTAATTCTCCGACAATCCATCAAGCGGTGCAGCTCCGTAGCTTAGCAAAGTCATATTAAAACATTTTTTGACAGATTGCTGAGCGCTGTGTACCACATAAAATCGGTTCGCGGTCAGTAAGCACAACCAGAATTCATACATAAGGCGCACTGTCGATTTTTGAGAAAAGGAAAGGATTTTAGGCCGTGCAGCCCCTCTGGGCTGCATGTCGTTAGCGTGGTTAGCTCGCTAATACGTTGACGCCATCCAGCCCCACGCACGGTAACTCGCTAACGGAGATTTTCCGCTTTCATCTTGTCATTGCCTGCAGGTGAAGCTATGGGGGAGGCGGAGTTGTGTTCAGTGCAGGAGAGGCGAGGCCGAGTAACGTTGCGTAGAGACAAAAGTGGACGAAAGAGAGGCAAACCTGCGGCTCCACAAGTATAATTATAACGTAACATAGACTATATCGATATAAACGATATTGTCACATCTTATATCTCGTATATTTTTAAAAAACTCGATATATCGCCCAGCCCTACTCTGTAGCTGTTTCGACTTTTTTCCCCAGCTCTGATGCAGTTGAATTTGTAATAGTCTCTTTTCCTGTCTTTACCTGAGGCAACATTTATAATGTCCATGAAGGGTTAATGAGTTCAATTTTTCTAACACAACACTGAATGGGTCCTCCTGGCATTGTGACACATGCACACAAAGTTGTGTGTCTTTTCCAGTTCTTTTTTTTTTCGTCATTCAGAACACTTCTTCTAATTATGTCGTCCATTTCTGGTGGAAAAATAACGAAGGTTTAATTAGTCAATATTCATTAATTCATTTTAACTTGTTTTGGGGTTTTTTGCAATACAATGTAAATATTAAATATAATATTAAATATATATATATATAAAATAATATAAAACAAACAGGGGCTAAAAGAAGCTAAACTTTCATATGGTATGTCTCTGGCAACTTTAACATGATGTCCCAGGGACAACATCTACACGATGTCCCAGGGCAACTTCTACATGATGTCCCAGGGACAACATTTACGCGATGTCCCAGGGACAACATTTACGCGATGTCCCAGGGACAACATTTACGCGATGTCCCAGGGACAACATCTACGCGATGTCCCAGGGACAACATCTACGCGATGTACCAGGACAAATTTGTAAATTTCTGGATTACTGTTAATCTCCATAGAATCAAGAACTCATGTCCAGTTTCACAGCTATGGACCAGTTAATTATGTTTCCAGGTGATAGTTTGATTCATAGATTCAGCACACAACCATAAGTCTAGGCCTTTTAGTCCAGATTCTCTTCACTTATGTTTGTAAAATGATCAGGGAAGCTACTGCAATTTTGCCTGACCCAACCCCCGGGCCACGAAACACCCAAAAAGTTGGGGAACGCTGGTCTAGAGAACACTGGTTAGCTAATGCTGTTGTCAAGTAGCCTATCGCTAGTAAACAAACAGCAAGCCAAGTGAGGAACATATGTATAATGCTTACCGTTTATTAAAGGAAAGTATCCTAAATTGACTTCAAATTCGGCGGACAGGCGGCGGTTTTTCGCTTCTTCACTTGTATTTCGAAATACTCGAAGGCGGGTATTTCGAAGTCGCAAAGGAATGACGTCACAAGAAGGTGATTGGTCACTTGCAATGTTGAACCTGGAACAACATTAATTATGATGATGTGGGAACAATGCTGACACGAGGAAATCAGATCGTCCCTATAAGTAACTTGTTGGGCTATAATATGTTAAACATATGTCAAATGCATCCCTTATGGATGACATAAAGTCATCTTGAGCCACAAACAACATTCGTGTAACAAGATAGAAGCCGCAATCAGTTTTTGGCAGTGACTTTTATATAACCTTTATTTATGCAGTAAAAAAAATCTCATTAACATTAAAAATGGATTTTGTAAGAGTAAGTTGCCCAACAGGACAGCAGAAATGGCAGCAAATATTACAATAGTTCTGTAAAAATATTTTAAGTGAGGATAAAGGACCGGATTGGTTATAATGTAAGTACAAGTTGTAAAGATACTTAAAAAAAAGAAAATTTTTTAATTCTTTATGTAACCCCTTTGTATCCCCTGTTCACCGAAGTCTATTTACGAACATACGTAAAGATATTACACATAAAAAATACACAGAAACATCAGTTTTTGGCAGACAATCACTTTTTTGGCACAAAACCGGTATGCCAGATGGCCAGTCCAGCAAGTCATACCTTTTGACGAGCTTAGCTCATTTTGAAGATTTCCTGATTTCGTTCAACCCTGCTTTGGCATCTAATGAAAAAATTGCAGATGATGGAAGGCTGAGATTGTATTTTGATGTGTATTCTTGAAAATGTCTGCGATATGATTGGAATAGAGCGCTGTGTACTGAAGTGGCATAAATGTACAGGAGCATTAAAGGCAGTAAAACAGCTGGTCTCAAGATGTGAGTGCATGGTTGGCATCGTATAGCCTCACAGGTACCACACAGGCAGTCTGTTACACCAGCAGAGGAGTCTGAATCCACATTTTTTTATTAGGTTATAGTAATAACTTTTATAACGTGATGTGTCTTTGCTCATAATTATTCAGTTCTAGCACTGATTTACATAGTAGTACTAAGCTAAGAAGAATGACTTATGTCTCAGCTGTCCAGGTTCATGGTAGGCGCGAGAGCCTGAAAAGTTAACAGGACTTCTTCAGTTCTTTTAGTTCTTAAAAAAAAAAACCTCTTTCTCATCATATCAATGACCGAGAAGACAGATGGTGTGAAACAGGAGTGAAAGAGGTTATCAATGTCCAATGTGAACAACCATCATTGAACAGAGGCGGTGACTTACACCAGCTTTAGCCACCTAAAATGCAGTCTTGAGATCTCTTCCCAGGATCTTCAATGAACACTCACACTATTCCTTAGGTGACCTCACATGGCAGAGTGGGGCAAGGTCTCACAGGGGGTTTCACCCTTAACCCCTGGTGATGGTAATGACCCACGCCTTTTTTCCACAACTTGGCTCATATGAGGACCCTCAGGATTACTTCCAAAACCCCACTAGGGTTTAAATACGTTGTTCTTTCTCCACTATTTGTTTTTAGAAATGAAGAAGCATCTTCAATGAGAGGTGAAACATCTTTTCTTAATATGTCTCATACTGGCAAAATATTACCATTTACCATCAATGTGACAGTTCTGCGTGTTTGCTGACCTTGCAGTAAACCTCAGGCGTCAGCTTTGTGCTTCCTGCCATTTGCATTTGTCATTGTTGTGAAAGTTAGTTATGTAATTAAAAGGGAAAAAGGAACAAAAGGAGGGAAGAGTAAGACTAGTATGTACAAAGTGTTCTTTTTTTGGGATCGGGCTGCTTTTGAAATCATAAGACAACACACACACACACACACACACACACACACACACACACACACACACACACACACACACACACACACACACACACACACACACGTAAGTATCTAAAGCAAACAGAGCAGAGCTACGTGACTGACAGGAGGAGTTGTGTGTACCAGCTGGACTGAAAGTTGCTGAAATCCATCTGTAACAACAGCCATCTGTCATCATGGTGTAATTATTCCTTGTACATTAATTTGAGAGTAGTGTAAAGTCCAAGTCTTTATTCATTGTAAGCAGTTAAATACATTTCATGATTCTCACACTTTCAAATATAATCCACCTGTTAATAAGACTTAAGAGCAGTGCATCGGCATATTTTCATAATGTTGTAAAAAAATAAAACCTGCAGTTTCTCCAGTTCTTCAAACAAATGCTAAAATGACTAACCGTTACATTTTACTGGTCCTACATATTATTCTCCCGTCCTCTCTCTGAGTGTAAGGAGTCAGCACTCACTTCTCAACAGTATATTTTTTCTGGCCTCTCCTTACCACACAGGGACCTCTGCTGCGCTGTAGCGTTGTCCTGTACACAGCTGGACTTCAGCTGGAACTTCACACTATAGTTTTGTATTTCATATCTCCTCTGAAAGAGCAGCATGATTAGTCAGAGGCCACAGTCCACCACTGATGCGCTAACCTAAGCCAAACATCGATTACTTCAACGAGATGGTTACTACAGGTAGATTTTCTTTGAATAGCTCTAAGTTCATCTTCAGTGTTATAAATATGGATTATAAAAAATAAATGCTTCATCATTATAAACCACAGAGCTTCAGAGTCAAACTGAACCACAGTTTTGCTTAAGAATAAAAGACAGTGACTAATAAATGGAGATAACCAGACAATTTAATTTGGCTGTTCACAGCCTTGAGCTTCATCCCATGTGTGTACCACTGCAAATCTCCCAGGCAACAAAATGAATACATTTTTAAGGCTGTTTGTCAAAAATATTTCAAAATGTAGTGCTACTCCTGGTTGATCCTACATTTGCTGAGTCCATGACACAAATGTAATTAAAAAAGACAAAAAGAGCCCACTCTGAGATGACTCTGTTTAAGCTCTAAGTCTTTTGATTTCTGTACTTCAACCGCTGAGCCTATTCTTCGTCGTCATCCTCGCTGATCTTCACCTTCACTCTGTGCCAGGCGTTACTCAGCAAGCCCCTCACATTCCAGATCGGACCGAATGTGTCCGGCTGCGTGTTGTAACTGTTGTCCACTGCCTTGCAAATGAGCTCCAGCTCTTGGGCCTCTGGAGGAAGAGGAACCGTTATCTCCCACAGCTTCCATGCCCAAGCTCGTCCTAGTGGGGGAGAAGTTTGATCTCCTTCCTTGTCGCTGCTCTTCAACTTGGCCTCCTTCCACGTCTTCCCTCCGTCCACAGAAACATCGACGCGTATCACCTCTCTGCCCCCGCCGCTCCAAGCGTAGCCCTTCACAGTCAGCATTTCTTCGCTGCGATCGATCACGGAGCCTTCTGCAGGTGTGGTAATGGCAGATTGAACAGGCAGCTCTTGGATGGCTGGAGCAGATTTGTAGTCCACTGTGTCCCAGTCTATTCCAGGGGCAAAACCTTTGTAATCTTTCTGCTGCCAGTGGCTGCTGCTCTCCTGTGCACTGACTACTATTTTACCCAGCCACTTCACGTTGCGTGTGCCCACTACACCTGGTACAACCACACGAATGGGGAAGCCATGGTCGGCTGGAATATCCTTGCCGTTCATTTCATAGGCCAGCAGCACATCACCCTCCTCGCTAACTGCCTTATTTATAGGGATTGAAGCACCGTACGCACTCCCTGTTATTTCTTTATCCAGTCCTTCAAACTGAACGTGGCGAGCCCACTGGGCTACATCTGGCCCGTAACCTGCAGCCAGCAGGACATCCCTGAGCTTGGCGCCGCTCCATGTCGCATTACCAATGGCACCAAAGCCCCAGTTCAGTCCCTTAACCTGCCGGGTCTTATTCATCTCACTACGGCGGTTTCCTGCACACTGCAGGGTAGCTGTGATGGTGTGTTTGGGGAATCGAGTCTTCAACTCTTCTAAAGACAGTGTGAGCACTCCTCTGGGTAGCCCCTCCACATGTAGGCGATATAAATCGGGGTCCACCTGAGGAACCGGGAGGTGGTTTCTTTTGAAGAAGAAAGCAGTGGGCGTGATGTAGCTGTCAGCGAGGATTTCAGGCGGAGGTTCAGCATTGAAGGGCTTGAGGCTGTTGGTGCGCAGGGCAGGGTGACGCTCAGGGTCAGAAGAGTAGGGGTCTGATGATTTAAAAGTAGATTGCTTCTTCAGGTCTTCCGCTTTCAGCTCACCAATCTTGCATCAACCACAAACACAAAGATTTTATTAGACCAAAACTGCAACTGAACTTCTCTTCAGCTCAAGAAGCTAATAAAAACATCAGCCACACATTTTTTCCTCAGTGACCACTTGAGGGAGTGCCAGCATTCAGCTTACAGCCATGAGGTTTTCCTCAGTATATAGTGTGTAGCAGACCTTTTCATATGTGTCTGCATTGAACAGAAGGGCAAGATGAACAGCATACATTTAAAAAGTTAATTTAAGGATAAATTCAAGCGATGTGCTGCGAAAGCTCATCAACCTCTGTTGCAATTTTTCAAAAATATCTAATGAACAGCATCTACTGTTTTATTATTATGTCAGCTTTTCTTTTGAGTGAGAACCTTATTAAAAGAAAGAGCTCTGCAAGCTTAGCAGTGGGTATGTCTGTGTTGATGTCAAATGAAAGGCTCACACATGTGTTGAGGTCTGCAGTTTGGTTTAAGTGCAAATTTCCACACAGCTATACTTTGTAATATCCCGTTTGACACAACTATTTCCACCCATAAGAAAGTTTTTTTTCCTGGTAAATTTCTATGAATAGCAGTGTTGCTAAAGCTTTTACACCCACGCTCCCCTTTAGCTAACTTACTACAGGGGTGATTATGTTAAACTCTAACCAAGCTCAGTGGTTACACCTGATCTTTTAATACTGAATAACAAACCCCAGTGCAGTACATTTTAACTCCTTAGTATGTAACAGCGCTTTAGTTAAATCAACAGAAACAAGCGGGTTTCTCACCTTATACTCAGAGAGGATTTCCAGCACATGCTCCTGATTGTGTACCGCATAAAGCGACCAGAAGGGCTCAATGGCACCACCTGCTGCCATCATGATTTTCTCCCCACCAGGGTGTATGGAAACAAACTCGGTAATGTCATAGACACCGCCTTGGTAGGTGACCCAAACGCCATCTTTCAGGGAGCGATGCCTTGTAACTTCCTCCTGGCTGATGATAGGAAGCGGGGAGCTCTTCTCTATAGCCTGCACAGAAAGGCATCAGGCATCAGTTTCTATCAAAATAGCAATAAACTAATGGTCATGCACAGACCTATATACTCCCTACTTATATTAAAAACACCAAAAAGTTCCCTGGGATGTCAAAAGAAGAAAATATATGAGCTTTCAACTTTTCAAATTTGAAGCGCTACTGCTGCTTACTACCTTAACATAAAACCGTGTGGCCTTTTTTATTTGACTAGATAAACAACCAGTAAGCAGCTCCTTGAGAGTTAGCACTGACTGCTTGCATACGAGCCTCATTAGGTACAGCCTAATTCCTGGAAAGACATCAGTTGACATTTAACTGTTAAAGTTAGAAAATGTCAGACTTGGCAGTTTGAGAAAATTATGCTGTCGGTGCTGTTAATCTGGTTGTACTGCTGAGAAAGGGTTTCTGTAACGACCGTGGACTTTGCAGGGCAGTGCTCTGTTTTTGCTTGACAAACTCTGAAGGTACAAAATCTGCTGATAAAGATTTTTGCTGAGACGGTGCAATTTTAAATTTTCATTTGCTGCTGTGGTTAAAAACATATGTAGTTAGCATAATTTAGCAAATTATGGCAAAAAAAAAAAGTGCATTAAACTTTAAAAAGAAAGTAAAAATGGACAGATATTGTCCGTTTGTAACCTTGTGACGGTGTAGACCATATGCTAGTACAGCCCCTGTGCCAGCCAGCAGTCCTGCCAGGACGTGTCTCCAGCTGGCACTGAAGCCATATTGGTGAAACCTCTGGTCATTGCTGCTGCTGCAGAGACGAACTGCACACGATGCAACTACAGGTGCCACCTGATTTCTGAGAACATTTTAAAAATGGAAATATAACTTTGACATATATATACACACACACACAGCAAAACCTACTAGTAAAATTCTAATGAGAATGAAAGTGAATGTTTGGTATGACCACCTTCATTCTTAAACACAGTCTGACTCTCTTAGGCAGCTTTCTTGTCATTTCATTAACTAGTCTTCAGAAGGCTAGGCTTCTTGAAGGACATTTAAAGCGCTTCTTTGGAAGATGGCTGCTCTTTGTTCGGTTCTCTGTCATAATGATCCCACACTGGGTCAGTAAAGTTGAGGTCTGAGCTCCAGGATGGCCAATCCATGACTGATGCATGCTTTTACTGCACTGGCAATGTGTTTGGGTTAAGCTGAAAAATGTTCTTGTCAATCAGACACTTTCCAGGTTTAAGGCACTTCTGCATTTTCTTTACTTTTTATTCACTGGAAGCTACAGCCATCATTTGTTTACAGATTATGCCTGTGACAGAAAGAAGAAGTGCACAATGCAAGACAAAAAAAAACAAAAAACTAAGACATCCTGTAGTTGTCAGCTTTCTGTCAGTTTTAAATGTTCACCAGGAAAAACCTGGAATATATGTTGCTAATTGCTACTGTAGCACCAAAATAAAGTGCAAGCTTTTAGATTTATTGTACACTAAAAACGTAACCTAAAAACTCGTAACACTAAATTAATTTGCAGGTACACAGTCTGTTAACCAGAAAAAGTTGTCTTAGTGGAGCTCAGCTACTGAGCTACATCACAAGTAAAAATGAAGTAAATTATATGAAATAAACATTAGAAATACGTTGTTATAATAATGTACCTGTCAATGCTGAGCGGGCCAATTGGATTCAGCCTGTGGCAGCGTCTGAGGAGCAGCATTGCATTGACGTTCTGACAAAGAAAGAGAAATAAAAAAATAAAAATAAAAATAAAAAAAGCACATGAGCATCATCTGGTAGCTGATCATTATTTTTCCATCCACACTTTGTTAGCAGATAAATGTACTTCTGAAAATGTCAGTAATGTGAAACATTTCAACAGAGTTCCCAATTTTTACTTGTATAATTCAATGTTGTTGCACTCCTCGAGAAACTCCAAACTGTGTGTACACTTACAGCCAATGGGTTTTGAGTAAATGACAAACAGAACTTTAAAATGTTTCCATTTCTAATCAACTGACCAACAAGCTGTTACTTCATCCTTCAAAAAAAAAAATAGCCAACCAGCTGAGGGGGAGTGAGCAGGGAGGAGGGGAACGAGGAGGCCAAGGGTTCAATTCACTCTTGTATGTTGTCCAGCAAACAATAAAAACTGAGGAATAGAAGATTGACTAACCCGAGAATCGAGAACAATACCATACCAAACTAGAACTACCAACCAAAAACGCATTTACAGACCACTGATAAACCAGAAGATATCACATGACATAGCTGTGCTTTATCAGGTGATTACACATATCTTATCACAACAGCCATAAACATTACTTTGACTTATCTGACAGCTTTTAAAGAAGCAGCACAGTTACAATCTAACCACTTTCTTTTTTTTTTTAACAGAAAGCGTTGTGCAACCACCGAGTCATGTGTTCACAAAGCTGAACAGAAGTAATGCCATGACCTCAGTCTGTCTCACTCAGAATGACAACTGAAAATTTCACTTTTTAGCAGAAACATCACCAAATCTAACCTTTCGGAGATGTTACAACTGAGCATATCACCATAAACACAACTGTATTGGTGTAAAATAACAACAGTGCTACAGAAAAACATCTGTGTGTGTGTCTAACCTGTAGAGTTAAGCTTACCTTATATTTTATCATATAAAGTATTGGGACCAAACTTGGTACAACGCTCTGCACGATTCTGCACTGTTGATTTCAACTACAAACCTGATTTGGACAGACTGTATTTAAAAGATGACACAGCTTTTACAGTGGTTCTGGTTTTAAATGTGGATGTATACTAGCAATCATGATTCTTGGCAACATATTACTTTATGAATGGGTGTAAGACGAGCGACATGCAGCAGTATTGTTACAAGTATGCTAACATGTGACAAAAGCACAATGATGCGGTTTTTGTTGGCACCCACAGCGATAAGAAAAAGATAAATAGATATAGAAAATAAATACATAAAACCTGTTCAAGCGGGGGTTGATTTACTCCAACTTGAAAAACAGATTTTTGTTCATCAAAAGGCTTGAAATAACAAGAAAATGCATAAAATCCTGTTAAATAAGGTATCACAGACTCTTTGTGTCTGAATGGTGATAGATGGTGAAATATCCATATGAATTTCTGGGTAGAAGTTCATAGGCCACGATGCAGGGTCTCACACTATACGGCCTGATACGACCTGAGTGCTCAAACTGTGCATTCATAACATGAAGCTTATCATACAAAATCTGTCTCTCGCTCTCCCTCTCTCTGTCTTTCACTCACTCACACAGGCACACACACCACCACCGTCAACTTTGCTAAATTACTAATGAAAAACATTGACCAGGCAGCTGTGATTGAGCAGCAATGTCCATCCAGCTCTTTTCATGGTTGTTGTAGTTGTGATAATTTTGTGAGGCCACATTGAAAAGCCTCGGATACGGAAGCGTATCAATATAATATCACGTTATTACAATATACAGAATTATCACGTTCGTACAATATAAATATTATATAGGCTACATCGCAGCTCCAGTCACGCTTCCATCAATGTCTTTCTCGTCTTTTCCCAGAGTAACAGCCAAACAGGAGGATCTATTGGCTAGCACTGCTTAGCCTTGCACGCATTCTTATTTTAAACTTAACCCATATGGAAAAGAAATAGTAAAAACCTATGCGATTACTCATGAAAGTGGCCACTTTCATGAGTAAATTATATAAGGCTTACATGATTTACTCATGAAAGTGGCCATTTTCTCATTACTTTCATACATTTTAGTAAGTATCCAAAACATATAAGTTTCATTATATAATTTTTCAAGGGATCTTATATCCATTTTCACTCTTATATGCTTTTCATACAAGTTTCACACAAGACAGATACAAACTTTATAAGATTTATATATATCTTTTCCATATGGGTTAATCTGGAATTCATTGCAAACTGTTTGTGCGGGATATGAATGACAAGATTTTGTTTTTCTACAAGAGTTAGTAAAAAAACATCTCCAGTGTGATCGAATCTTCTTGCCAAACATCCACAGCTTTGCAGTGAATACAGCACTATAATGACCAGAGCTAATTCTTTTGAAAACCTTACATCTTTCCACAGGTCTCAACTTCATCAGACATCGCCTAGACAGAGCTGGATGAGGCCAGCGCAAAAAGCAGCCTAACCGACTAAGATGATGGATCCATGGGGTCAGGAAAGCCAGAAGCAGGGCTGGAGAGGTACCTTTCATGTCCATTCACTGGAGGTGTGGCTCTATTGCATGGTGTTCCTCACATCAAGAAGCTGTTGATCAAAATCAATACAGCTCTTCCTGCATCTGGAGCTTGTGAAGGACTTCTCAGTCATGCAGGACTCCTGTTCACTGATAAACAGTGACAGCTTCACAGCAAGAACCTTGAGAGCAAACTGCTGCTGAAGCTTACCATCACCTCACTGAGTGAAGAAATGGCACATTTTTGCTAAATATGCAGAAATAGATGCACACCCATACAACTTATGGTAAACTGAGCTGCCTTGTATGTACATATGATGAAGATACCTCGTTCTAATGTTTTCTCCGAGGCTGCTGTGCCATTTGGAGCAAAAATGAATATAAAGTTTACAGCATATCTTGTCACTGGAAATTGTTTGCACTGTTTATATATTTATATTATTTACTGTAGGTATTGGTGAAAAAAGCTTGTTTGAAAAATGTTGTGAAAATCTGAAATCTTGAAATTAGAATTGTTGTGCCTTATTTTGTTGATTTTTACATATATTCCTTTTGAAAATACTAAAATTTGTATATTTATTTATTGTTTGTCTGATAGCATTTATTTATAAAAATCAGACATTTCAAACAGTTACTCGCTACTTGCGTAGTCTTTTCACCAAGTACTTTTTTACTCTTACTCGAGTAACTTTTTTGAAGACTACTTTTCACTTTTACTTGAGTAATAATATTTTAAAGTAATGCTACTCTTGCTTGAGTACAATTTTTGGATACTCGACCCACCTCTGAAATTCAACCACAATCAGTAACCACAACCACAGACACAACTTCCCCCAGCACAGCCTGCAAGGGCAGAGCTCAGTCGCAGCTCTGAATGGTGAAAGGACGAATGAATAAATGTATGTTACAGCCTTACCAACTGATCTAATCAGTCACCATCAGCATTTATATCATCCAGTAGATGGAATTTTAAAAAGAAAGGGATAGGATAAACGCCAATCACCCATGTTATGAGTGTTAACATTGCGTAATTTGTCCAGCCTTGGCTTGGATTTTACCATCTTTGGTAAAATCTTTGGAAAGCAACAACAACAACAACTGATCCCAGCAAGGTCGGGCAGAGCATAAAGGAGTAAATAACAACACACAAATGTTATGTAAATATGTGCCTCGAAGAAAAAAAAATAAAAAATATTGGCCAATATATTGGAATACTGAATTTACAAATCAACAAAATCTGCAAAATCCCATATTTGGTCGGGTTCAACATTTTTTGTAAAGTGCTAAATCACCTTGTTTCTGTAGTATCTGCTAGTATCTGCATGGTGTTCCTCAAAACTAACACTATGGACAGGACATACTTACACTTCATATGTTACACTTCATAAAGTAAATTACATGTATTAGCAGACTTATATAAAATGTATGAAACTAAAATGAAAACAATATAAAATCCTGCATTTCAGAAAAAGTAAACTAAAAGGACAATATGTACTTTCAAAACAACCAAGACAGAAATAAAATACAGAGGAATGTCCTTTTTACTTTGGTCAAACCTGGCAAAACAACCAGCATGGACAACATCATCATAATAATAATACCAAAAAAGGAGTATGAGGGCACAGAAGCTCCAGGTCCCTGCTGGTTCACGCTGAGTACACATTAGCTAAACCGGTTAGAGGCTTCTGATGACAAGCGAGGGAAAAATCTATTAAAAATCTTCACTGACTATTTTATATTAACCACAGCGAACCAAGGCGGCAATAATCCTAACGAATTCAACACAAGCACAGTTTTAATTTAAATTTTATTTTATTTTTTTAAAAATGGCAGCACTTCAATGTCTACGTAACAAACATGCCGGCGTTGCGCTTCATCACCATCCTCACGGCTAACCTAGCTAACATTTCAGTTAGCAAGCATGCTTCTTGTAGCCCTTCCTCACCCAACTTGTAAATAAGTCTTCATGAACAGAAGAAATCAGTTTTCTCCCGCTTTTTGGTCCAAACCGCAGCGCACTCACCTCTCTTGTGTTTCTGTGTGCAGTGTTCTGTGTTGCTCAAGATGCCCGAAGGACAGCTACCCTGTGGATCTCTGAACTTACCCACACACACACACACACACACAGTGAACGAGGAACGTTCAAGAAAGCTACTACTTCATCCACGTAATGACAGCACAGGGCACGCTTCATCCGCCGAAATAATTAATAATAAAACTAAATTTTGAATATTCTGTCTTAAAAATAAAACAACTTCACTACTAACTGTCTAACAAATAAAACACCTTTTTATACCTTTAATTAACCATGTACACCTCGTTATTATTTTTTTTGCTGCAAAATATAAAACATTTATTAGCGTATTATCATATAGTTATTAATGTGATATCAACATCTATGGCAGAATTTTACATAACAGGCATTATAAACAATTTGCTAAATTGACTGTGCCAGCAGTGACTTTAACACGCTCAGCTCTAGTTAAATGACCAGATAATCCTGAACGCACCTGATTGACAGGTTAAATACTAACTGGTATGCAGAATACAGCTTGTCCTCCACACCAAAAATTGAGATAGAGCAAGAGAACAGAAAACACAGAGACCACACCCTGAACAAATGCACAAATGTAGAAGCCACGAAAAGCCTTCATGCGCTGCTAAAACGAGCAAATATAATGAATGGGAACAGCCTCACTTTCACAGAGACAAGAAAGCTCTGAAGGAGCTGCTAATGTTCCAGACACAAGACTAACTGAATGTATTGTTTCTTCAATCAGCACAGCAGTTTTCCGCTTTGCTCATGTAACCGAGGACAAGGGATGAGTAAACGGGGCAAAGAAATAAATAGATCATTTATTTATTACATGAGTTAGACATACAAATTCCCAGTCATTTCCAGACAGGACTTACAACACATCCTGCTGATATCCCAGAGCACATGAGACTTACCACACAAACTGTGCGAAAATAACAACACTGCAACCCGTCACACCCCGCTTAGCGACACTGCAATCGTGGCACACACCGCAAACAATTCGGGTCTCAGCGCAGCTGGGAATCAGTGCTATGCATGGCCTGCGATCTGGGAGATAAAGGGAAGTGGCACAAACAATTAAAAAACAAAAAGGGGGATTAGTCCGCCCTTACACAACTTACTCTCAATCAATAACCGCCTTTACGGCTGGACGGACTAACCAAAACAAAATTACAAATCAATCAAAAGAACGAAAAAAGGACGAAAAAAGGACAGCAGAGACAGCACAGCTGAAAAACAAACAACATTATCAATTAAAATATTACCCAATAAAATATAAATTTTATGAAACCATTCAAAATCATGAAGCTAAAACAAACACTCAACATACCTACAATATTGATCAGTTTCCCTGCGCGCAGTCGATCTAGGGCTTGATCAATTCTTCTATTAAAATTCGTGGTCACACCAGAGGCGGAGCCAGACATTTGAAACACCCGGGGCTTAGCCCTAAAGGGTAGTATGCATGTGGGATTTTTTTTTTTTTTTTTTTGGGGGGGGGGGGGGGGGTTAGAAATGACTGAAAGATTAATTGGCTTTGTTTTGAGTTTTGTTCAAAAAAGAATGACTTCATATAGGGAAAAATATATATCACATGTGCAGGACACCTTAAACTAGTTTTTTAATTAAGCAGCAAGGCAGAACAGAGTCTGGCTGTATCAAGACACGAGGACTAAACCCCAATTCAACCAGACCCAGAACTGATCCTGAATTAAAACAGGACTACAACAGTTCAAAATCAGGGCTACTTGGGACTTAACCAAGACAGAATCAGAACTAGATGATAGTAGCACTAAAAATCATCATAGACCTGCACTACACTTATTTTTTTAATTCTACCAAAGTACAATATTTAGATTGAGAAAAGTTTATATAATTATTTAGCCTTGTTGTGCAAACAAGCTGCATAACTTAATAAATACAGAATTTGAAAAATAACAAACCTAAAAAGAAACACTAGGTACGAGATACATGAGTACCTATGATACGGTGATACTTGTGGTAAACGACCATTTGACTAACATGTGTGTCTCACCTGCTCTTGTTCATCTCTGTTCTGTTCCCTTTCTCCTCTCCCTCTCTCTCTCTCTCTCTGTTCCTCTCTCTCCCTCTTTGTGCTGACAATCATCAAATCTACAGTTGAAACCAGATATTTACGAACTCTTCAGATCAAAACACTTTTTTTAATTGTAACATCAAATCAGACTAAATGTTTATTTTTTTAGATTGATAAATATAAAAAACATATTTGTTAACTTTAAGAGTAAAGAGAGAAACTATCTGTATTTCTTAATTGTAAATGGCACCAAATTGTATTCAAACTTGAGCCACACTTATGGAGCTCCACGATTCTTTTCCTGGTGTTTTGGTTGACATCTCTTGATTTTCCCATTTCAAAGAAACAGGCTCTGTGTTTTGCCTTATATGCATCCACAGGTGTGCCACCAATTTACTCACATGGACTCTACTAACCAATCAGAAGCTTCTTCAGCTCAGAATGGAATCGTCTGGAGTTTTCTTATTAATTAACAATAAACTTAGTGTATATGTACTCCTAAATTTGATGAAAGTGATAAAAATAGAAGCTCTGTCTCTTTTTATTCTGACATTTAACTAATTCAAAATATATTTCAATATTTATCTAAAACAAAAATTTACTCTAAATTGATGTTGTACAGTAAAAATGTTTTACGTTTTCTCCCTAAAGTGTATGTAAATATCTGGTTACAAATGTGAATATCCTGCTGTGTACTGAAATCCCTCTTGTTTTGCATAGAAATATACTGAACACCATACAAAGCATAATATATAAAATAACATTTACCTGAGTTTTTTCTTTGAAAGAACCCTCTAATGTCCATTCTTATATTTCAGTGCATTACTGAAACCGATTTAGTCGGGGAGGGTAAGAACTGAAAATATGAAATAAACACGCGTAAGCTAAGACTCTCTAAAAAAAAAAAAAAAAAAAAAAAAAAAGCATTTGTTCGGCTTTTCATTTCGCCATTTGTTGATTCACTTGAAGAGCGAGTAATGTAATATTGGTCAAGTGATCAGTTTGATATCAATCTTTCGTGATGCACAGTCATATTTACATTATTTGTACGGTACGAATGATTTGCTTTGGTACCTGGTCAAACTTAAGCTCTCCTAGTATGGCTGGCTCCGTTTCTCCAACAGCGCACTCACAGGCGGCAGCTGCCCTGCCCCCTCGCTCAGTCGCTTAGTGCCTGAGCTTGGATCATAAATGGCCTGTATTTGTATTGCGCTTTACTAGTCCCTAAGGACCCCAAAGCACTTTACATATCCAGTCATCCACCCATTCACACACACATTCACACACTGGTGATGGCAAGCTACATTGTAGCCACAGCCACCCTGGGGCGCACTGACAGAGGCGAGGCTGCCGGACACTGGCGCCACCGGGCCCCCTGACCACCACCAGTAGGCAGCGGGTGAAGTGTCTTGAATCATACCAATATCAGGGGGGATTCACGCACAGTCGTAAATTCCCACAGTGTGCACTATGTGCTTCGAATATTGTGTGTACTTTTTGTTTTATACAGTTGTCAGCCAGGCATCCAACTATGAAAAAATTACACTCCAAAAGACCCCGGGCTTCTGACAAAAAGACCCGGGCTTAAGCCCAGTAAGCCACCCCCACGCTCCGCCCCTGGGTCACACTAAAAAAGTCCAATGACACATTAAAAATAGACACATGCAATAGCAAATGATCCAAACAAAGATGGCAAAAGTCTCTTACCGACAGTATACCCACTCGCACCTGAGTGAATTAATTGCCTCTGGTTTTTTCCACAGAAGAGCGCTGACTTCACCCCACACACCCACTACCTTTTCTCAGCTCTTCAGCCAATCACCTGGCAGAAGGCAACAAACTGCCAGGTGACACTTGTTACACTCACTAGTCTTTATGCATGGTAAACTTGCAGAAATGGTGGCTGCCGCCTTACTCTACACTTTTGCAGATGTTCTGCTAAAAATTTATATCTGGTCGTTTGATTAATCATCACAGTGGAAAGGAAAAACTCCTTTTTAACAGGAACAAACATTTAATAGAAGCGGGCACAGGGAGGGGGTGAGGGGAGGAAGAGAGCACAAAAGACCTTGTACTTTCTTTTCAAATGCAAGGAATTTGAAGTGAATCCCAAAATTTGGACCAGTAGCATGACATTTATCCATCTGCATTCATATTTGTAGAGGTTGTGATAGCTCTGACAGGTTGGCAACACGGTTACAATACCTTCTCAAATTAGTGCAGATATTATTATGATTGAGCATTATTGCTCCCAGACACATAGATCCTTATCCATTCGCTTCCACTTATCCTTTTCAGGGCGAGATACGCCCTGACACACAGAGACAGACAACCATTGGGCAATTTGGATTAATCAGTTAACCTATTCCCACAAACTGCATGTCTTTGGACGGTGGGAGGAAGCCAGAGTACCTGGAGGGAACCCACACAAACACAGGGAGAACGTGCAATGGAAATGGAATTGAACTCAGAAACGTTTTTATTCTGTGCATCTCAGCAGGAAGAGGTGAATGAAACTGCAAAATGAAGACAAAATGCCTTTTTTATGATGGCATGGCAACCTGTTTTCTCTTTTAATCCCATCTTTTCAGTTTCATTTTGAGGTCACGCCCGCAGTTTCACTTTCCTTTACACATTCAAATGGAAAACCCTGCAGTGACTCACATTTTGGAAGAACTTAGCAGTGTGCCCACATTGGTCCACTCTTGTGTTTGATGTGTCAGAGTGTTGCCCCTTTCCTTTGTTTAAACTTGGCCAATATGTGAGCTTTGCCATGTTTGAGTAATCCAGTCAAAACTGGTCTGAGGACAGGGTTGCTATGTCAACAGCAGATTTAGTGGACTGCCCTATCTTTATTTTGGCAATCTCCTGGTCCATTTGTGAATGTGTGTGTGATTGGGTGGATGACTGAATATAGTGTAAAGCGCTTTGGGGTCCATAGGGACTAAGTAAAGCGCTATACAAATACAGGCCATTTACATTTGCACACATAGTCTTCTTGTAAATCAAAATATATATTTTCGTATCCAAGTAGTGATACATTGCCTTTTCTTTTGTTTCTTCATGTTGTTGCTAGGTAGCCTGTGAAACAGGTACTCATGTTGTGTATTTTAACATTTCACAGACAAAACCTGGTTAATGACAGATTCCACATGGAAAGAGAGCCACCAGGTTACATTCAAACTTTACACACACCTTATATAAATATTTAAGAGTTACTTATGTAATACTAACAGTCTGCCAGTGGTGTGTAGGTTGTTGCAATTCGGTGGAATGTACTAATTTACAAGAGTTGTAAAGATCCCTGTAGGGTTCAGTTCAGGTGAAAAAATTGAATGGATTATGTTCTTATTGCTGTGGAGTTCATATAGATTTTCAACAGCTTATAGAATTTATTCTCTGAGCAGTGAAAGAGGTGGGAAGAGTGTGTAAGTGTTTTTATGTCTCTGTAGGAAAATTCTGTCACATATGTGCATAATAACACCTAGAATAGTGATCCTGTTGTTTTGTTAACTGGTTGGCTTTCTAGTGCCATCTACTGGTCAAATGTACTCCTCGTGTCTTAATACTTCAGCACTTTGGTAACAAAAAGGGTGACACTTGAGAGGAATCTGGATTTTCTGGTTCTTTAAAATTCATCTCGAACAAATCAGAGCAGGATGGTTAAACCTGTACTGACATGCTGTCAGTTTAATGAAATGTGTTATTTTGTCAGTCCTTTAAATGCACTTGGTATGTATTTTGGGAAGACCATTGACTATTCATGCCTCATTACTCGTTGTCATTCAACAAAGCTCTATGGTGAAAATAAAGTTTAATGTAAAAGTTAATGACTCTACTCCATCCTACAGTAACTGAATGTTAGGCAAGATAACTTCCTCTAGGATTAATAAATTAATAATAGAGAATGAAATTAGTTTTGTGAGCAAACAATATTTTAGCCTAATTAAGGCATATTAAGCTTAGTTAAACAGAAGAACAGGGCAAAGGCCTGCAGGGCGCCTCTTATACAACAAATAAAGCTGTTGCAGACTAACAGACTAATATCACACAGGAAAAGCAAAGGCCATAAATAATTTTCCCCTCAAATTCTCCCAATCCGTGCATTGACCTCACTGTTATAGTTTAGTAAAATCTTTCTTACTGTTGAGATGATGGAATAAAACTGATTAAATTTAAGTTAAAGGCACTCAGCCCAAGAGGAACAACGTAATACACTCAGTTTTGCTCACATGCATTACCTTTTTAATTTGAAAAGCCGAACTAGCGATCACTGGTGCTCTCAGACACTTTAGTGGTGTTCAGCACTTAAAGTGTCTAAGTTAAACAGGGAGTTCATTTTCCGTCAGTATGCTTCATCATGCATGCATGCATGCTAAATAAGCATATAAAGAGTCTCAGTCAAAAGATATAGTGGACTTATACCTCGAGTCATCTTGTGTAAAGTCAATATTCAGTGTTTTCAGATGTTTTTCTATTAACTTCTTATTTACAAACAGATTTCTTTGCAAGTTTGTTTCGTCCAAAACAGTTTTTTTCTTTTTTGGGAACATGCAAAATTTAATATTCAAACAGCCAGACATTCATTGTGTATACAAGTTTATTAATTTGAAAAAGTTTTACTACAGAATTTAAATACAATATTGTGAAAAGCTGGAAAAAGCGAGGCTCTGTGAGAATGTCTACATTACATACAACATAAAATATCCACACACCAAGTAAAAACCTGTTGCTGTCGTGCTCCAGGATTTAGCTGAAGCCTGTGTGAAAATCACATTTCAGGCTGAGGGGTGAGAAGGCCATTGTCAGTCCTATCCCCTCGAAGCACTACAATGCCTCACAAGAGCACCTGTAACCAGTGTTGAGCAGACTGCCTGATATGACATGCTCTGCTGCCATAGGCCGATTCTGCAGCTGCAAGGCTGACGATCACTGTTGTGTCATCTTGGCTGCTTCAGCTTTTATTAGAGAGATGAGATCCAGATTAATAAGAAACACGAAGCGAAGACCTGCAATCTGAAGAAACAGACAGGTTATTTAAGCAAGAATAAAAGATTAAACAGCCGTTTAATATGAATAATAAACAACTTGGTTAAGATTCTGACATTACCTCCACCACTGAGTTATTATTTAATTTCCACTTGTTGCCTGACAGGACCGGTCTGCCATCTATGTAAATAGGCCGCCTGCCCTCATTGGCAATGAAGAAGTCTCCATTGTTCTTCAACTTAATAATTCCTGGCAAAACAAACAGTAAACATCAAGTACATCTGATCGACCTCTGCAAGCTGAAACACTAAAATTTAACCAGACAAACTGATGCTTCCATTTGTCAAAAGAATGATTCAGTTCTTCTTCTTCTGTTTTCAGCTGCTCCCTTTAAGGGTCACAGAAGTATATTATCTGCTTCCATCTCACCCGTTCCCTAACATCCTTCTCTGTCACACGAACCCTCTGCATGTCCTAGTTCATTAAATCCATGAATCTTTTGTGCTCCTCCTCTTTTCCTTCTACCTGGCAGCTCCATATTCAATATCCTTTGACCAATACATCTATAATCCTTCCTCTGCACATGTCCATGTCCAATAAATAGATACATGTGGGTGAGAAACATCAATAATCATGGCTGTAAAAAGCACAGGAGACACAATGAGCAATCAGACAGAGGGAAGGGAGCAGGAGCAGATTTGACTGTGAGAGAAATGCTGTTCCACAGCACAGAGAAGCACAGAGAACAGTCTCCTCTGAGTTTAACTCCAGAGCAAGGGACAGTCAGAAGCATCGGATCAGCAGACAAGAATGACCTGGAAGCTGATCAGGGGTGTAAGAGGTCAGAGATTTAATGAGTGAGTCAAATCACTATGGCTTTTGTAGGCAAACAAGATGATCTGAAATAGATTCTGAACCTTACTGCCAAGCAGCTAAAACAGGTGAGACCTGATGTCTTTTTCAGGTGCCTGTGAGGAACCGAGCAGCAGCATGGTCACGACGAATAACAATCTTAACATCTTCAACTCTGCCACCTCCAAACTGACCTCCTGTTACCATACATCCCAACAGGTCTCAGTACCATGATGTAAATCTTCCCTTGCACTCTTGCTGCCATCCATCTGTCACAAATAACCTGATACTAGTTTCTACCCATTCCACTCTGCCTGCACTCTCTTCTGCACTGTCTGTTAGGGCTGCTCAATTAATCGAATTTTAATCACGATTACGATCTGGGCTTTCAACGATCATTAAAAATGACTGAGCCGATTATTAGCCCCTCCCTAATTTATCTGCGACACCTTAAAGGCCGGTCCGTGAAAATATTGTTGGGCATAAACCGGTCCGTGGCGCAAAAAAGGTTGGAGACCGCTGATTAAGAGGACCCGAGGGAAGCTCGGAAAGCTAAGCAGAAGTTATTTGGAGAGTGACTGCCGTTGGTTGAAAAGAGAGTTTAAAAAAAAAAACTTCAGTGGTGTTGCACACTATGTTATATTATTTTTTTAAAGTCATTGTTAACCCTTTAAAGCCGGTCAGAGCAGCACGCTCCGTTTTGCGTAACTATTTTTAAATCCCTGTAGAACCTGAACCGTGTAAGCTAGCACAATAATTTGTTTTGCATATGAAACCGGAGGAGTTGTACTTACATCTGATGCCATCAGCTTGTCCTCGGTCACGGTTTCGTTCCACATATAGCTTTGCAAAAATTGCATAAAAAGCGCTTGCAGGAACAAAAACATAATATTCCAGAAACACGCTTTGCCGTTCCTATCAGCTGTTCGTAACACTTCCCACAGTGAAATGATGCACATGCTGTTTTCTTTGCAAATTTGCATCATAGGATTGTTTTTTGTTTTTCCTGCAGTATATAAAAATTGCTGTATCTCCAAAATAAAACTATGAAGACACTCAAAATAAATTTCCTGTTGTTGTAAACTATTTTTTGCAACTTTATTGTATTTAAAGTTTTGAGGGATAAACCTCTTAAATTTCTCCAAGTAGAAATATATGTAAACAAAACAAAAGCGATTTTCAATTTTTTTTGTAGTTTATTGCACTTTTTTGCAATTTATGTAATTACTATGGACTTAATGCATACATATTATTAAAATATGGGCTATAACAGTTGTATTGATGTATAGCAACTTGAAATGCTCCCACAAATGGCACTACAGCATGTAAAAAAATAATATAAGCTCTGGTGGACTTGGTTCTATAGTAGGTCTTAAAGGGTTAAATAAATATCGTCAAATAATCGTGATCTCAATTTCAGTGAAAATAATCGTGATTATCATTTTTGCCATAATCGAGCAGCCCTACTGTCTGTTGCTTTGGATGGTTGACCTCAGGTATTTATACTCATCTACCTTCGCACTCTCTACTCGTTGCATCTTCACCTTTCCAACTCTCTCCCTGTCATTTACACACATTTTCTGTTTTGTTTCTACCGACTTTCATTCTGCTTTTCTCCTCTACCTTTTCAGGCTCTCTTCCAACTGCTCCCACTACAGATCACAGTGTTATCTGTAAACATCATAATCCATGGAAAATCCTGCCTGACCTTATCTATTAATCTGTCCATGACAACTTCCAACAAGAAGGAATGGTGCGATTTCAGAGTCTCTAAATGGTTACTGGATAAGCCATGAAGACAAGCTATACTTGTCATTGCTTTCTTTATGCATGCATTTGGCCAAAATCCAAATGAAGGGACTAACAGTGATGTGTGCGTGACTGGACTTAGGAAAAAAAGAAAGAAAATGATGAAACGACATGGTGTTGTTCAAGAAAATGCTAAGTTACCTTGTTTTCTTGAGATTTTCCAAGCAGGCCCCTCTAGCGACAGATCTACATCGATCTGTTTGTCCTTGGTTGCTCTGCCTAATGTAATCTGTGTGAATAAGGGTTAAACAAAAAAAAAAATGTATCATACTCCAACAAAAAGAAAAAAAAAGATTTTCTTTTACAGTTACTTGACATTTTCTAACAAACATCTTCCTTAAGCATATTTTCTCTTTAGCCCTTGTTTCTATTATTGAAAGATTACTTACCTCTCTTGATCTCATAAGGTAGCGTACCATTCTTCCACGTAATGCTGCAAGTGTCTGGTTGTCAAAGTCAGGCATGCTCATCCCTGAAACCCCGAAAACAAAATAAAAACATATGCACACAAATAAGTTCTGCATTCCTCAGAACATAAACAAATATAAAGGCTTTCATTTGCACTTTATGAATGAAAGCTTAAGTAACCTGTGATACTGTCCACAAGAACCTGCCAACGAGGCAACTCCTGCTCCAGCTGTCTGATTTCTCTTTTCTGGTGACGGTCTGAAATCATCAGCTCTGAAAGAAAAAAAAGTGTGGTGAGCAACTGAGATTACTCTGAGTCAGTTTCCAGTGAGTCACTGTGAACTTAAACTCAACCCCTGACGCAGCAGTGTGAACTTCCCCATCCATACAGAGGACATTAAAACAAACAGATGTCAACAGCAGAATTCCTTTTAGTTCCTTTTAGACATCAGTTTCTTATCCAATGCCTACTCATAGTAATGACGCAGCTTTTAGGATCCCTGGTCAGAACATAGCAATGTCCTGACATTCAAAGATACACATTGTGGATTCAGAATAAATCTACACAATGGCTTTTGTAATGCCCCAATGCATCCAAGCGCATTAAGTGAACAGCCAGGTTGACTAATGAGCCAATGAGTTCCCCTTAACTTTTTACATTTGCTGCACATCAGCACAATCAATGAATAATTAAAAAGTCTGAATGAAAAAGAGCAAAATACATGAATGATAATTTCTCATGCTCTGGCAGGGCATACTGATGGAACATTCCTGTCCTAGATATCAAGAAGATTATGTAAATGGTTCAGATTATGTAATATTTCAGACTTTGGCTGACTGTTTTTAGTGTTTTAGTGCATGCTTAGTGCAGCTAAAAAGACTTTTGAACATTTGAATACTTGACTAAATGTAGTTTGAACCAGAGTCTTTATTGATCTAGTTTTAAGAGCATTTAAGTTACACCATTCAAACTCTGCAGTGTGTTTAGATTAATTAATTACATGATGCTGTTTTTTTCCTCTGCACATTACCTATCTGTCTTATCAGTTTGATCTATATTGCCATCTCTGTTCTTAATTTACAGCTGAATAAATATTTAGTCTAGCTCTTTAACAATGACATTGTTGTTCACAACCTTTGGTTGCCAAATCAGACATCAGTGTTTGCTAAACCTGCTTAGGTTTAACAGGTTTCAGGAGAAAGGACGTTCATGTAAATATTAATATAACCAGAGGTTTACGTCCATGTCATCTACAGACGGATACATTAAGACATTTTAATTCCAGGTAATTAACAAGGAAAAACAAATTATCTGCAATAAAGAACTACTGGAACAAAACGCATCTGATCTGGAATTTGACTTCAGCTCACATTGATAATAAGTGATCTGAGCTTCTTTTGACATTCACAGATTAAATGGGTTGGTAAATTCTAAATGGACCGGTGCTTTTATAGTACATTTCTTTCTGAAGTGAACACTCAATGCACTTTTCATTACAACCCAAATACACCCATTTACATTGCTGTCTCATGCTTTTCAGTGCTTTCCAACTATCACAGACACACTCACACTTCAATGGGTGCATCAGGGTCAGTCTACTGTTCAGTATCATCTCATGGACAAACTGACATATGGACCACTTTGAACCCAGAAGAACATTAGAAAATCCACTATTTCCTAAATCACAGTAATCCACAGTGACCTCTCCTGTCTCTTCTTCTTTTAATGTGAATAAAGGTGATGTGTGATGTGCAAGATTAACTGAATTTCCGTCGTAAGCAAATTACTTACCATGTTCCAACACTTCATCTCTGCTGTCCCTGTGTGAAAAGCAACAGAACAACTTATAGGTGCCCTGAAGTCATGGAAATGCAATGCTTTTTAAAAATTTGGAAAAATATAGCATGTAATGTCCTTTAGCATGACCGGAAATGTTACAAGCAGTAAAAATTTGCTGAACGCTGAAGTGAATGTCTGACTTACTTTAATTTTACATCATCAACCATCTGCTCGGCGTCGGAGAAGTTGAGAACTTGGTCACCTTTCGGGAGGGGCTGTACTGCAAAACATAGTCACAGGTAAGATGTTTTTAACAGTTTTTTTTTCTTTCATACATATTTTAGAGAACAACCAGGTATGTCAAGTTAATTCTCAGTAGTTTTATTGGGAGGAAATTATAACATTCATCTTTCAAAACACTGTTTGAGTAACTGCTTGCTATCTTATGTCCAAACAACCTCCTCTCCTCTATTAAAATGTTTACATTGCAAATCTCACAAAGCCACAAAGATGATCAATGCATCCAATGTTGACATGAGTTATACTTGTATGGTTTTCCAGCTGCTCAATACTCAAACTGTCAAGAGGAATTTGAATGGATCCTCCGGGAAACTAAACTCACCACTCTGGTCGTCCAGTAGGTAGTACTGCTTGAGCAGCTGCCAGTGCACCAGTAGGCTCTTGGGACTGCGAGATGGGTGAAAGACATTAGGGTGCTTACTTAAAAGCTCCTGAAACACGTCCAGTTTAGGCTGACTGGTCTGTTTAGAGAGAAACATAACACAACACTGTGTGTGAATACAACAGTCCAATATGTACAGTAATAATGAGTTTCATTCCAATCCAGGTGAAATCTCACAATTATGAGCCATTAAAAAGTGACCTTAACTGGGAATGCATTTTCCCTGTGGAGCACTTATAATAGAATATACATGATAGCCCACTCAATATAACTTACTGAACCAATCTTGGCCAGCAGTGCCTCCTCAGCCTGACTGAAGAGAGCTTTGCTTTGGATTGCTGCAATTGCTTCTGGGTGAAGCTGCCGCATGGCCTGCCATGCCAGCCTAAATAAGACACACAAAACCAAGAATGTGCTTAAAAGATGACTCAAACACACAAGTGTAATAAAGCATATGGAGATATGCAGGACTGGGAGACTGTAAAAACCCAGTCAGAGTCAACAACAGATGCTAGGCGTCTTACTTTGAGATGACGGGATCGTAGAGCAAAGCGTACCACCGCTCTTTAATTTCACGCAAAGTGAAACGACAGCTGAACTTGACCCCCAGATGAACAGAAGTTAAGTCAATGGTCTACAGACAAACACAGAATACCACACAAGATACCATGAATCAATACACATTAGATCATACACTGACAGTCAAAGCCATTAAACAAAGCAGCTCCTTTGAGCTAATTCAGGACAACCTTTTTGACAATAATCTTCTTTTTGGTAGCTCACCTGCAACACTGCATTTATAAGCAGCAGATCATCTGTGGGTTTCCATCGGCCCAAGTCTTTAGTAATATGTAAAGGCTGCTTGCTTTTCTTAACTCTTTTGGTTAAAGGTGCAGGGTTTAGTACCATTGTCAGAGATGGTGTAAGAGTTGCTCCTGATTTTGTTACCTGAAAAAGCATCATAAGGGGGGGGGGAATAAGAAAAGAGAGAATCATAAAAAATGTGCATATTTATCATCTTTAATGTGAATTCACTCAATAATCTGTGGATTTGTTGGTCTTATTTACCTTTTTTTTCTCACTTGAGGAAGGCTCACTCCCCGAACAGCGCACAGGCTCCATTACGGGTGGACCTTTGACTCTACTGGATGACTTCACAAGACTGCTTTCCACTAGCTCATCGTCAAACTTTTTTCGCTTTATTGACCTAAACAAATTGTGATAATAAAGTGGTTCTTTAAAAATTTAAAGATTAACCAGGGAAAAAAACAAAACAAAGCACAGTACTGAAACACCATCAGCATAGAAAACGAAGGTTCATTTCTTCCTGCTAATTATGCTGGAATACCACCCTGACTGAAATAATGAAATATACATTAGTAGATATCAAACCTGGATGAACTTCTGCGTTTGGGAACACCACTGCCAAATGCTTGTGTTGCTGTCCTTTTCAGGTCTTTTACTCCAAGTGACTCTTCATCCTCTGACCGACTCTGAGCACCACCTACTCCCATCGAGGTGCCAACCACAGGGTCACCAGCCTGCATCTGTTCAAATGCGTCAGGAAACAAAGCAAGAAAGAGTTAAAACGTTTCTCAGCAACACTTTGTTTCACAGAGTCGCTAAACTTTAAATATGCTGTTGTCTGTAAAGGTTTCTTTACATTTGCGATGAACTGCGGGTTCCTCTGGTAGGTTTTCACAAAATTCAAACGCCATGATATTAAGCATTTTATTAACACTGGAATAACAATAAAAGTATAACTCCAGACGTAAACCGAAAGTTACTCCGGGCACACAGATTACAGGATAAATGTTTTATTAATAGTTTAAATTCACAATTGTGTATAAAACTGACTAATATTATTATTGCTGTTTTTGTTGTTGCTTATAGGAGTCAGGGGAATTAACGACTAACAAGTTAGCTAGCTTTGAGGGGCCTTTGTTGACATGTAAACAAATGCCATCTATTGCTGCCTTCAGAACGTTATATTAAATAACAATTTGATATCTATAACAAACCTCTCTCTCAGAAAGCAACACACTAAGGTCTGTTTAGCTAACAAGCGTAATTTGATTTAAATGACCGTTGGTTTGTGTTGGCTAGCTAACATTAGCTAAGCTAACTGCTAGCTTTGATTATTAACGAGTTAAAGTAACAAGTTACGCTGTTTTGCCACTCACCTTCCCACACTGTCCCCCTTCGTTGTGTCTTTAAAGGAAAAGATTAAGTTATTATAGTCCAGTATTTCTCTTTGTAAATCCCTCGTTGCTTCGGCTACATGGCTAACTCGCTTACTTGACGCTTGCCTCGTTAGCAATAGCCGTTTGGCTAGACAGTTGTTTTCTTCCTGTCTAGCTCACCCGCTGTTCGCAACACCGCCGCCATCCGGGCTAAAGTAACAGTGGCCTCCGTTATCTTTAACATATTGTATTACAGTGCCTAACTCTGAATATTCATCTGTCAGAACAATGCACGTCGTAAGTATTTGAAACGTAACTTTTTTTTAAAACTTCTTCTCTATTATAGATGTAACCGGCAAAGTGAATCCCCATATGTGTAAAAGTGAATAAAATCCACATTTGAATGTAATTATGCAGCTTCATGAAAAAACATCTTGTCCACCAGGTAAATGTAGTGACCAGCCCAGCAGTTTTAATATTGTAATTTGATACTTTTGTATCTAATACACCACGCCTCATTGGTCCTTTTCCCAGCAGACACTTTAAAACGTTTCCAGAAGAGTTTTATGGTATTTCTGGCACTTTTGAAAATGTACTCACTACAGGGTATAAGTTGCAGCATTTATGTCATCTGCATGGCCTGGCAGAACAGATACTGTATCACAGTATTCACACAGATTCTTCCATATCCATTTATCTATAGCAAAATATAGATTTGAGGTCAAGAACACACTTGAATGTCATGGTTATTTGGGGCCAATGATTTCTTTGAATTGTTCTTTTTCCTGGGTGGAATCATCATCGTACATGTTGTTTAAAAACAAGAACACTGTGTACAAGTTTGGATTTATTTTGGATTCTCTCTAATACCCACAAGGTCAAAAATATACATGCACGCTCAAATATACATGTACAGCCCCATTCATTTTTGATTATGGTGGAATTATGGAAAAAGAACAGCTCATGCCCATGATGAGTAAACCTGTGACCACAACTGTAATAACTGAAGCACATACCTATAAAACACATGGCAGTGGTTGAGGTTGTGCTTGGCAGCAATGTGGTCCAAGCTATTGAGTCACAGCAGCTGCACAGCAGTTTACACTGTCATGTCACACAGGAACTTTGATACCCAGCATTATTTTATGCAAACATTTGGTCCATGTAAAACATGCTTGGTTGACCTGAGCCCTAGTCTGATGGTGCTGTGGATGATGATGGAGGGAGATATTTTCTTTAACGAGACACAAAGGCATCACATAAAGAAACACATGGTGTAAACAGTAGGCAGAGATTCATCGTGAAACCGTTTATTGACATTTACAGTGACAGTTTCCAAATGCGATAAATTAGAATAAATACAAAGTTCAGATCATGAAGCTTATTACTTACAAAATGATGTAATATCTTTCATGTTTAGATGTATAAAAAAATAAAATAAAAAAATAGATAAGCTTTGCCAGTGAACTAAAGACAGTATTGAAGAATTTTAAAACAGTACAGAGTGGCCTATTTTTGGATTTTAGTGGCATTATATATTCATACACAAGCATAATCTTAGCAGCTGCCTTTTTTTAAGGAACCCATCACTAGAGGTTTTTGCACCATAAAAGCACCTTTAAAAACACAGTTCAATCAACATACTGACAATCATGTTTACGGACACCTCTGTAGATTTTTCTTTCTTCCGTGTGCAAGACTCTCTGCGACTCATGATGTTCTGGACGTACATAGAAACTCTTGAAATATTTGCACAATCAGGACACGCAGGAAACTGCAGATACCACGTATCTACGAGCGTGCACGATCACAGTTCATAATCAGATTTAAGAGACGGTTACCAAATTCAGGGAAACTAATTTCTGTCAAATTCCAAGAAATGCGGCAATGACTAAAAAGATCAAATGAAGGACGAGTAGCGAGGGCACACACGTCAGGCGAGGCGCAAATGTCAGATTTCATTTCCTTACTGTCTATCTTTCAACTCTCTCCCCACTCCTCCTTTCTCAATCCGTTTTCCACACCGGCCCAGATTTTGCCCAAAGTTTGCATGAATTGTACCGCACAGCAGATGGAACAGACGACAGACAGAAGATCCCTTCTTTGGGTCTGGCCTTTGCACAAATGAGCACCTTTTGATAAAACTGGACGTTACCCTTCTCCCAGTTGATAATGCCTCTGTAATAATCCATCAGCCCTTACCCTTCATCCATCTGTCCTTCTCCACATGTCCGCCTGCAGGCTGCAGGTGAGAAGGGCTTTGGTTAGTTGGGATGAAGGCTGAAGGCCCGCTCTGAAATATAACACCGCGATAACGGCGCCTGCTTGTTCTGTCCTGCTTGTTGCCGCTCACAGGCACGTAACTGATCAGTTCCAGGAGATTAGGTCACCGTTCAATAAACTGCAGGCTGATGACATTTTCAGGAACTAGAAGTGTCCGTGTCATGGGCTTCACAGAAGCTCCCTCTGTGTTCGGCTTCACCTCGAACTCTGAAATGATCTAATGAAATCAGAAACAGAGCAGATTAAGCGCAGGGCGCCTGAAATGAAAAGCAATCAAGTGCTGCGTAGTGACCCTGAAATCTACAATTCCTTACATGACTCAGAGAAATAATAGAGTAAGAAGATTTGCGGGAACAACTTCTAACACATTTATCAAAATCCTACGCTGTGTAAATTACTTGCAACACAAACTGTGTTCAAACACCAAGTAACAGAATGTGTTTTTCTTAATTAAATACATTCCCAAAAGCTGACATACACTGTACAACCTAATTTCCCCCAAAAAGTTGGGATGCAGTGTAACATGTAAGTAAAAAACAAAATAAAGTAAAGACTTGAAAGGCTTTTCTACCCCATAATTAATTAAAATAGTACAAAGACAAAATATCAAATGTGAAAATTTTAAAATATGTGATATAATATGTTCAGTTTAAATTCAGATGCAAGTAACAAGTTTTCAGAAAGGACTGGAAATACTACAATACTATATTTGACATGTTGTCTTTATTACAGTTTCCTAATATTTTGGGGGTAAATGGGGTTGTATATTCTTTAAGAATGCTTTTAGGGTTTTTTTGTTTGTTTATTTTAGTCGGAGTTTAATTGCAAATGAAAAAAGAAAAAACACACAGAAAAAAACCAAGAAAAAGACAAAAATTGCTGTAACTCACCCTGGCAAGAGCAAGGTAGAGCTCCAGCTCAGCAATACGGCGACCTATGCAGCTGCGTTTTCCCACACCGAAGGGCACAGAGGCATATGGGTGATAAGTCTGGTCTTTGTTCAGCCATCGATAGGGATTGAAATGATTTGGGTTTGCAAACACTCCTGGATCCCGCGATGTTGCAAAGTGGCACAGGGTAATCAAAGTCTGAAAGGGAATTTTATTTTGGTCAGATAGGTTTTTGACTATAATGGAAAAACTGAAGCATTACAACTTGATACTGGCTAGAGTCAGATGGTGAACTCACATTTTTTGGGATGAGGTAGCCTCCAACCTGGATGTCTCTTTCTGGAATGACCCTTGCATTAGCAGGAATAACAGGGTATAACCTAAAAAAAAAAATAAGGAAAACAAAACAAAACACAATAGTGTAAGCTAAATTTGATTTCAAATCTCAAAACATCTTCAAATATCTGAAACCTTTTGAGTTATACCTGAGCACTTCTTTGACTATGGCCTTCAGGAAAGGCATTTGAGCTACATCGGCAGCCTCTGGTATCTTTCGACCTTCAAGTACAGTCAACACCTCCGCCCGGAGAGTGGCCTGTACATCTGGATGACGGGACAGCTCGTACAAAGACCAGGACATGGTGCTGGAGATCTGAAACAACAGAGCGACGGATGGTTTTAACCATTTGCTGGCCTAAAATCAGGAACTGATAAAGGAAGACGGCAAAGGAGCCACTCTCACTGTGTCAACTCCTGCAAGGAGCAGCTCCGTGACGTTGCTGTAGACTGTCTTCATGGGCAGCCCCATCTGCGACAGGAAGTAGGTGAGATAACGGCCCTCTATTTTCTCTCCTCGGGCAACCTTATCTGCTTCGGCAGAGAGACGCTGGTCAATGTGACCTTTTGCTGCAGATACATGGAGATAAGCCATGACACATTTATCCCTCGATGGCGATGATGACACAGGGCGTTAAGTCTTTAACTTTCCAGTGTCAGGTTCAATAAAGTGAGGTCAAATTCCCCTTCTTAAAAAAAAAAAAAAAAAAAAAATCCCTAGAACCACGTATCAATTTCATGACTAACATTTACACGTGTTTCAGCGCAGATGATCTTGAAGTGCGTGAAGGTTAAAGACTTTAATCTCCCTCTTGCCGATCTAGCTCGAACCAGTGCGATTACGTCAAAACATGTCTGATGTCTCAGATCTTCTATGAGTCTTAATGTACTGTGTGAGAGAGCGTGGGATGTCAACCCAGGGCTAAGTGGAAACCGGCGGCAGCCAATGACAAGAGAGGAGAGCAGAAGGAAAATAATAACATCAAGTGTGGAAACATCATGTTTGTCTTGGTTCCACATTGCAGTGCCAGCTTGTGTAACGTATCTCCAGCTTGAGTACAGCCAGAAGCATCTTTATAATATCCTGTAGTCTCATCTCTGGTATATGACTTATATTTAGTTTTTACTTGTGCATTTTATATAATATTTTACCGAGTGCTTTTTTGGAGACTGCAGCCTGCTTGTAGTTTCTGTTATCACTTTTAATTTTAAAGTACCACTACAATCATCTCTAAACATTTTTCTGTCCAAGCTTAAAATGTTGTGCTGTGAGAAATAGCTTACCAAACTCAAACATGTAGTCCCAGCACTGGCAAAAGATATTCCAGGGTTTGGGGAACAACTGGTGCAACCAGCTGGGCATGGCCATGGTAAGAAGCGTCATCACAAACATGGTGTTGATAGATTGGATGAAACGCTCTGTGTCTTCGGGAACAACCTGATCCAGGCAACCAATTCTGGATTCGAACAAGACCGAAGAAATGCCTGCCAAAGCAAATAAAACCAAGCTCATGACGAAGGCAAGAAACGATGACTAGCGGCTTTTTTCTTTTTTTTTTTTACTGAAAGCTTCCGAGGTGACCATGCATGACATTTATTTGCCAGGTTTTTAGCCTCTTTATCAGAAATGCCTATTAACTAAAGGTGTTACAGTTAAATAAATAATACTGTCTGCATGCAAAGTGAAAACTTAAATATTGGCAGCTTTCATCAGCTCCAAGTATCCAGCATTTATATTTAACTCCTGCAAAAGTGACTATAAAAGAGCTTCAGTGTAGCTATTTATATCATTGCGTAAGATCAACAATGCATCATTTCTCATCAAAACATGGTTACATGCTTTTTTCCCCTCCAGCTGTACAATAACAATGATGACAGAATGGTAAACTGCACATGAGCATGAGTTATTAAGGCATGCCTGCACAGGAATGTGTGTTTAAAATGTTAACAATGTGACATAATATTTGTGCATACAGATGGATTTGATTACAGCGTTTACGTGGCATGGTACATCCTGTGAAGATGCTTAAGACGGCATGAAACCTTACCCTCGAGGCCGAAGCGATAGAACTCGCTGGCGATGTCGGTGACGAGGCCCTGAGGATGTCTGCTGAGGCGAAGTTTGGCAATGAGATCACTGACGACACTGTTCAGGGTTTTATCATAAGCTTCCACTGCCTTCGGCCGCAGCATGTGTTTCCCCAGGAGACTCCTCACTGTCTGCCACTCCTCCCCCTCACTAGACACACGCGCGCACACACATTAATGTAAAAACTGATACAGTGGCTCCAGCTGTGCACACAATTCAGTTAACTGCTGTATTGCATTGTATACTGATTGCATACGCTAAAGTTGTGGCTCTTTCTATCTGTAAGTGAAGGAAAGCTGAAAGAAGAGTGGTATAAAGTTTTTGAACTGAATGAGCATGGCCAAATATTACATTTACTTCAGCTTTATCATCTGATGAGAAACAAAATGGAAAAGAGGAGGAAGTAAAGCAGAAAGATTTTCCTGCAAGCTTACGCTGTCAAAAGTCCATAGTGATGACCTCTCAGCTTCCTGTAGTCCTTCCAGGAGGAAAGATCGGAGCGCATTGGATGCTCGCCTTCCTGCCTCAGGATCTGCTCAATGAGCGATGGATCAGCCACATGAACTGTCAGGATGGGACCAAAGCTTGCCTTCCACATAGGTCCATACCGCTGGACTCCCTCCAGCTAGGAGATGAGACAAAGGTTGTAAAGGCACTGCAATCATCACCTTTGGAGGCACCCTCCTCCCTCCAGTTTAGAGCTCACTGCAGAGATGTATTTGCCTTGCAGGCGTTTTAATGCACTAGTTATTAGTTATTTGTTTTAAGGATGCATTCACTTCACATAGGCACGCTCTGTCACGTTGACAAAGGACAGTTCATTCAGCTTAGAGTGAAGTGCAAAGCTCTCAGTAGATACAGAGATTTTAAACTGAAGTGAGAGACAGCTTGAAGCAGGAGGTATAGACTGGATGTGCTTTTGTGAGACAGCGAAACTTCGCTGTCTCACAAAGCAAAATAATTTAAGAGGATATTTTATAAATGTCACATTGAGAGGGGAGTCAAAGTTCTTGCATTGTTCTATGTAAAAAGAACCACCTGCACAGAATAATACACTCACGTTTTTAGTCTACAATGACGACACGTGCACTTTGGATATTTTTAGTAAAAGTGCAATAATTGTAAATATCTCATACAGGTTTTTTGTTTTTTTTTTCGTGTTTATCTTCTTACCTGTAACTCATGCAGGCGTGACAGACCGCGTTTGGCAAACAAGTCCCAGGCGAAGCTGGTGACCGACGGCCCGGGCATCTCGTTCAGCGTCTTCACTCCCTGCATCTTGGTGCCCTCCGAACCGGCTGCTGCACCCTCAGTCCACCTCTCCATCAATTTGACCAGCGGGAATGAGCTCCGGCCGGATACTCTGAGCGCTTGCTGCAACATCCTTCTCACTAAGATCATGGAGCGGTGACGGAACGCGGGCCTCTCGGATGTCGACGCTCATTTTGTTTTACCGGTTGAGCGTCCTATTTATAACTGTCTTTATGACCTGCTCCTCGAACCAGGCGAGCAAAAGCTGTAAATTTGCTTAGTCTGGGCCAATCATGGGTGCAAAGGCAGCTCAGGTCCCGCCCCACATGGATGGAAATGGGGAAGGCGTGTACCAAGAAAAAGGTGTGTCCAATCAGAAGGCTGAACTCAGACCATCCCAGCGGCGGCACACGTGGAATCCCAAGATACTTGTGTTACTGTTGAGGTTCTAGTCCCGAGAAGCACTTTGGTCCCCCACCACCATCGCCCACCCACGGCCAATGCTATGGTAAATCCAAATTATCTGAAAGGGGATAAGGTCTATTTAACAGTGATAACAGTGCTGAAGGTTAGGTTCGCCTTAAATAAACATGACAGGCAGCCCGTTGATCCAATAACTAAAAACCTTTAGAAACACTAGACAAATTTCTGTAATAAAACTGAGGGAGAAAATAGGTAGAGCTAGTCTGTGTCCTGCCCAAGCTTTGTTTATACAGCTATGGCCAGTTCTTTTGCTGACTTGGTGGGTTTTCTAGCAGAAAATCCTGACCTGATTTCATACTGGAAGCTGTCCAAAGCACCATGTGTGCGGACTGTGAAGTAACAACCCTGGGGCTGTACTCAGAATCTGCTTTGACATTTGCTCCCATCTTAGATCACCCACTTTCACAGAAACGCAGAGGAATGACTGGCATTTTCAGGCAGAAACACACCCAAAGGTTGGATGAGGGTGCAATATCTCAGCTCATGCAGCTTTCTTCGTTTTTCATATTCGCTATGGCACATTCAAACATGTTGAATGTTTACAGGGCAAGCCTGAAAACATGTTTTGCATGCATGTTTTTGGCACTGCAGTGCAGGAAAAATGCACAAAGTGTGTTATTTCACACCAAGGGAGCTACAGGAAGAAAGCATTTCTAAGTGCTATATTATATAGTACTGTGAAAAACCCTTGTGCCACACACCCCTCATTAAACTGCTCTTTAGCAATAGTTCTCCAGGGTTTCTGAAGGTCTTTCAAAGGTTTGGCCCTGGCTGCTTTTTCACTCATTTCCAGTCCTGTCCTTGTACCCTTGTACCTGACCATTTTCAAAGAAACACGAGTTTTGTTTAAGCCACTTAACACTGATGTATGAATCATTCAAGCATAAAAAGGTACTTAACTGTTAACCTGCGTTGTGTCTACAAATAATACAGTGGCTTGCAAAAGTATTCGGCCCCCTTGAACTTTCCCACATTTTGTCACATTACAGCCACAAACATGAATCAATTTTATTGGAATTCCACATGAAAGACCAACACAAAGTGGTGTACACGTGAGAAGTGGAACGAAAATCATGCATGATTCCAAACATGTTATATATATATATATATATATATATATATATATATATATATATATATATATATATATATATATATATATATATATATATGTATATGTGTGTGTGTGTGTGTGTGTGTGTGTGTGTGTGTGTGTGTGTGTGCGTGCGTGTGTGTGTGTGTGTACTATATGATCATCAAAAAGAAAGCCCTCTTTAAGCTGCATACTCCCCTCAAACCCAGGACTTAATCTTTTTAAATCATACATTATGCTCATAATATGCCAGCCAAGCATTACAAACCTTAATATATAAATATGTGCTGCCTAAGGGAGGAAGAATTATGGGTTGGTACCAGAAAATTAACTCTGCTGCCTACAAAGGCTTCTTTCAGAAATGATATATTACATTTTTTTTCATGCAGTGAAACACAGAGTGACACAGACATGAATGTTATACATGCAGAAGTATTCATTAGAGTTATTGCAGTGTTAAAAGCCTGTTACCCTCAGATGATCGGACTCTGTCATGAGCAAACAGTGTGGGGTTTTTTGCTGATTAAAACTGTGATTAGGAGAATTTTTTTTCCTTGCCACTGCAACATCACATGTCCAGTGAGCCTGCTGGTGGGTTACTTAACCCCTGCTGACATCATGCAAGATATTCAGACTTTAAGCACTTAGATGATGTTTGGGATAATGTGGAGAACACCCCAACCCTTTAGATGAATTGTCTTTATTTTATGGTCCAATCTCTCTACAAAGGCCAGATATGGTGTGATTTTTTTTTTTTTAATTGTTTGTTTATCTTTTTTGGCTCAGGGGAGGATTCAGTCTTATGAGGATCACTTTCTGTGCTTCTGGCCCTTCCCCCCACACACTTACATAAACTGTTCAGTATAATCAAAAATACACCCTTGATAGTCAAGCTGAACATGGAGATTAGTTCTTCTGAATCAGTTATTTTCCCAAAGCGTAGTGCTGGTCCAAGGAGACGGAAGTGCGAACATTACAAATAAAAGCAGCACGACTGTGACATAATAAAGTTAGATTTGATTGCACAATGATGATAGTGAATCAAGTGCTTGCATGGTGGATCGATGCAGGCATTTGATAACAGCTCCAATTGTATTGAAGAACTCCTCAGGGTAGGTGGAGGATATTGTCAGGAGACCATTTTTACGCATTGCAGCAATCCTCGTACATCTGACATCCATCTGACTAGACCATGTGAGGTGACTTCTGAATTAGAAGCTGCAAACAAACTAACTTTGACTAACGAAGATAAAAGTGCACCATGGAGCAGGACATGAGGCAATGACACCAGACTTCCTGAATCGAAGATGCATAGCTATCTTGAAGGGTGATAGATAAAGAGTGACCTCTGAAATTTTCATCAACACTAATAACTTATTAGACATGGCCACTCGTGCCTTGATAAGTCTCGGTCTTACACAACGCAGTGCAAACGTGTTATTTTTTTTGCTGGTCTGCTGAAGCTCCCTGTCCAATGGATAGGCAGCCACCTGAGAGACAACAGCAACATATAAACCAAACCAACGCTGGATCTCAGCAATCATTTGGTGCTATGTAAAGCTATGATGATGTCAGACTGATGTCATTTTTATTGCATGGAATTAAATATTCTAACTCTTTGTAAGAAAGATGGACACATTTTTGCACTGGTGTCAAATGGACGCACATCCTCCCTTTCTTGTTCAGCTGGCTGGTAACTTAAGACCACAAAAGGAACGAATTTCAATTAATCTGTGCTCGCCTCAGAAGCAGGGGATTAATACTGATTATGAAAAACCTAATAGAAAGAATGGCTTCTTTGTGCTGGCGTAAGGCGTAAGGTGTAAAGTGTCGTGGCCCAAATGTAGATCATGCTATAGAGCACAGAGGGGGTACCCTCAGAGGTATTTTCCCTTATTGTATTGGCCAAATGCCCAGAAAGGAGGTAGTTATACTCCCAGACTAGTGTGTCAAAGTTCACATCTGCAGTCTGCCTGTCTGGGTGACATCAGAAGAGTGCCTTTGTACACACTTTCAAACACACACAGTGTGTTTGAAAGTATGTACCAGTATGTGTGCCTAAGCGTGCATGAATGAGAATGTGTCTCACTGTTTTTCTTCACTCTGAAAGCTGTTAGTATAATTTATATATGGTGATGGGTCTCCCCGGGGACACCAAACCACTGCTTTCGATATTTGAATGATCATGGACAGACATGACCTGTTGTCGGCTGTGTTTCATTGTTTTGTTGAATGTATCCCTATTTCAAATATAGTCATCAGGTAACAAAAAAGGCCTCTTCTCCATAGAACATGAACATGGCAGCACAGGTTAGGCTTGCAAAGTTGCGTCTGAACAGAACACAAGACTACAAAGTGGAGATGTTTGACGGTAATGCACGCCACCATGTTTGCCGCAACCCAAATACAGCATATCAGCACAAACACTTTACAGTCAAACAAGGTGGGGGAGGGGTGGTGATTTGGGCCACAGGTCCTGGGGACCCTTGCAGTTGAGTTGACCATGAATTCCTCTGTATACCAAAGTATTCTAGAGTCAAATGCGAGGCCGTCTGTCTAACAAACTGTATAAACTCTTGCCATTACAAAAGGAAAATGATTCCAAGTACACGGCATCAAATCTACAACAGAATGGCTGTAAAGAAACAAATTAAGGTGTTATAATGTCCCAAACTCCAGACCTCAACCTGATTGAAATGCTGTGGTGGGACTTTAAGAGATGTGTTTTTTTCTATTCTTGGATCTTTATATCACAGAGAGGGGACATACTTAATGTGTGATTAGTCCGTTCTTTGCTGGATCATTATTATTAAACTATTATTACTACCTTATCGTGTTTTACATGCTGCTCACATTTGTGTGCTTATATCTCACACATGGTTTTCATATCTCAATGTCTTCAGTGTGTGAGATTCAGTATGTATTTATACTGCTTCCGACATGCTTGGGCAACACAGTGTACACTCTGACTCTGCAAAAAAGTCAAAGTGTGCTTGGAGTGACTCAGAGTGTCTGCCAAATGCCCAACAGTTGCTTGAGAGCACAACAGATATGAAGATGTGGTAATGAAGACTAAAAATATAGCAATAAAATTACTGAATAATGATTTTTATTGGCATACATGTGGTAACGTGGTAACTGATTAAGACTGTGTGGACTTAAGAAAAACACACTCTTGAATAATAAAAAGGTGTTTAAGGTGTCATAAAGGGCATCTGTCAGAGTAACAGCACATCTGGGCACCAGGTGTGCTTGAGGTATGAGAAAACGTTTTTCACTCTGGCTGGTTATGAGGGATGTCCACCACAGTGACTGCATGCATGCAATGGATAATGACATGTTTCTGGGCTGCATGTAAAGACTGATCACAGGGAAAAACGAATTCTCTATAATAACTATAATATATAATAAGAAATCTGCAGGATCTCTGCAGGTTTGATCTACATGTTCTGTGGTCGGCTTCCAACAGGCAACATGCAGCATTGCAGTGTTTAAAAGAGGTTTTCAGTGTGTGTTGCTAGATTTTCAGAGTAGTGCATCTCCTTTTTGTTCTACTTTGCTCTTTTGACTCTATGTATTGAATTTATTGTGTCATACATTGATCAGTGGTTGTCAATTTGAACACAATTGAGCAACAGTCTTCAGAGCCACAATAACTTTTCGTTCTTCAATAAAATATTAGAAAGCACAATGGATGGATGAAAAAACTCAAATCACTTTTCCCTTGCATTTGTATCATGTGTTTAGGAGTGGCACTAAAACACAAATTTGTCTTACAAAGTAAGGTATGGTTGCTCAGAAATCCCTTTATGAATGAGGTGGACAAATTTAATTTGCACTCTGCCTTAAATTGATAAAAATCATGTGTGCAAAATGAATTTATGCTATTTATGAAAAGTTTCCAAAATCTGTAAGATCCCATCCTGACATACATAAAATAAGTAAGAAAAAACAAATAAGTCAAATGAGTAAGAAACTAAATTATACTCAATGTTTTTTTGTTTATAATGGTTTTTTTTTTGTGTTTTGCACAGTTGCTGCACAGAGACATTGGTTTGCTCTCAAACCTGCTTGTTGGCTGGAGTCCTCCCAGATTCCAAAGACATACATGTTTGATGGTTCGTTTTAAATTGACCTGTGGATCTAAGTATGACTGGCTCCGGCTACCCAATTTAGAATGGGGTGGATGGATGAATAGAAGGATGGAGGGATTTTTCTTGAGTAGGAATTTGCTGAAATATTGCAAATAACAAAACCGCCAAAATCCTATCTAGGTGTCAAATAGATGGACCGATTGAACCAAATTACCAACCTTGCAGTTCTACAAGCATGAAAGAAAAAAAATTCACCTTAAACTGAACAAATCAAAGAGCAATGTAACTAGCTGTAGATGAATTTATCTCATCCAAATCTGACAGTGATACGAACTAGAGATGGCACGATACCACTTTTTTTATGTCCGATACCGATATCATAAATTTGGATATCTGCCGATACCGATATGAATCCGATATAGTGTTTTTTAATCAATAAAACTGTTTTTTAATATCTTGCTGCATTTTGTATAAGTTCATACTCAAGTTTAAATAAACAATAACACTAAAGCTATTCTGTTATACCTGTATGTAAGAAATACACTGCAGCCAAAATATTTCATAGTTCAGCAATACTGATCAATCTAATAAACTTAAACCTGCTCCATCCTTCCTATTCTGGTATTTTAAAGAGTACTTAGCAGAAATATTAAGCAACCTAACTAATAGGGTTGCAAACTCCCAGCAAAAAAAAAAAAAAAAATAGGGAACCACCCTCCACCTCATGATGCTTAATTGACATAATCAACTTTAATTTGGGGCAGCACGGTGGCACGGTGGTTAGCACTGTTGCCGCACAGCAAGAAGGTCCTGCGTTCAATTCCACCATCAGGCCGGGTCTTTCCGTGTGGAGTTTGTTCTCCCCGGGTATTCCGGCTTCCTCCCACCGTCCAAAGACATGCAGCTTGTGGGGATAGGTGAATTGGATAATCCAAATTGCCACTAGGTGTGAATGTGAGTGCGAATGGTTGTCTGTCTCTGTGTGTTGGCCCTGCGACAGACTGGCGACCTGTCCAGGGTGTAACCTGCCTCTCATCCTATGACAGCTGGGATAGGCTCCAGTGCCCCCCGCGACCCTGAAAAGGATAAGCGGAATGGAATGAATGAACTTTAATTTGATGCAGTGTAAAAAGAAAATGCACAGAATTAAATTATTTTTCAAGAATAATTAAATAGATTCAACATCTTTCTTCAACAGAATTGCAGAATTCACAGATGGTACCTTCCCAAAGGAAAAAGTAGTATAGCTTACTAGGGTATATTAGACTTAACAGTTACTACACTGAACAAAAATATAAACGCAACACTTTTGTTTTTGCTCCCATTCCCCATGGGATGGACGTAGAGACCTAAAATTCATTCCAGATACACAATATAACCATCCCTCCCAAACAGTGGTCACAAATCAGTCCAAATGTGTGGTAGTGGGCACATCTGCTATATTGAGATAATCCATCCCACCTCACAGGTGTGCCACATCAGGATGCTGATCTGACATCATGAGTAGTGCACAGGTGTACCTCAGACTGCCCACAACAAAAGGCCACCCTGGAATGTGCAGTTTTTTGCGCTATTGGGGGTCTGGGGACCCAGAACCGGTCAGTATCTGGTGTGACCACCATTTGCCTCATGCAGTGCAACACATCGTCGCATGGAGTCTATCAGATTGTCAATTGTGGCCTTTGGAATGTTGGTCCACTCCACTTCAATGGCTGTGCGAGGTTGTTGGATATTCGTGGGAACTGGTACACGCTGTCGTATACGCCGGTCAAGCACATCCCGAACATGCTCAATGGGTGACATGTCCGGTGAGTATGCTGGCCATGCAAGAACTGGGACATTCTCAGCTGCCATCTGCCCTGAACAATGTGAACCATGATTCATCCGTGAAGCGCACACCTCTCCAACGTGCCAGACGCCATCGAATGTGAGCATTTGCCCACACAAGTCTGTTACGGCGACGAGCTGGAGTCAGGTCAAGACCCCGATGAGGACGACGGGCATGCAGTTGAGCGTCCCTGAGACGGTTTCTGACAGTTTGTGCAGAAATTGTTTGGTTGTGCAAACCAATTGTTCCAGCAGCTGTCTGGGTGGCTGGTCTCAGACGATCTTGGAGGTGAACCTGCTGGATGTGGAGGTCCTGGGCTGGTGTGGTTACACGAGGTCTGCGGTTGTGAGGCCGGTTGGATGTGCTGCCATATTCTCTGAAACGCCTGTGGAGACGGCTTATGGTTGAGAAATGAACATTCAATGCATGGGCGACAGATCTGGTTGACATTCCTGCTGTCAGCATGCCAATTGCACGCTCCCTCATTGCTTGTGGCATCTGTGGCATTTCAGTGTATATACAGTAATGGACTTCTATACATTTTACATCAGATTAAAACTTTGGGTGTAAGATTCAGATAATTATTTATTAAAAGCTCGACATTTTAAATGAGAATAAGAAAGAAAAGTATGTCTTTGTGCCCCCTTTTCCCTGTTAATGCCCTATCGGCCCCCCTGGCTAAACTTTGCTAGATCCGCTCCTGCACAGTTACCAGCCGTCAGCTGCATAGAAAAGGATCCTGGTGTAGAAAGTAATATTAAATACATTCTAACAACAGCTGATCAAGCTTAAACGTGCTGCTGTTATTCAGCCACTGGTTTCCTCTTTCTGGTGCAAAGTGGGCCAAAAACAAAGAAGAGAGACGGACTCGCAACAGAAAAGCCGAGCAACTGATCATTAAGCAGTTTCATGATTGAAGTAGCAGCAGGAGAGAGAGAGAGAAGAGGCAGTCGCTCCATATATCGGTTGTTAAGCTTAACATGGGAATGCTTTACAAACATTCAGAGACGAACTTTTGATATTTAATGGATCGGATTACATTTTTTATTTCTCTCCGATATCCGATCCAGTAATTTACGTCAGTATCGGACGATACCGATACTAATATCGGATCGGTCCATCTCTAATACAAACCAAGAAAAATATTTACCCAGCATAAAAAGTACAGATTCAGACTAACCCATGACCCTTATGTAGCAGCTCCGACATGATTAATGATCTCTCAGCACATATATTGGGGCGATCCAGTGCAAGCTGACTTGAATAATGAGGCGGTCGTGATGTCATGACCGGCAGGTGTAAACAATTACTGAAAGGGCTGCAGCTGCACTCGGCTTCAAAAATAATTACCGGTGTCCATCAACGCCAAAGTTTACTCTTAAAAGTTTGAACAGATCACATTTCCTTCTATTTATCACTGACATATGCTGGCTGGACAAAAATAAAAAGGAAAGAGAATGAAAGCATGGAATAAACTGCGTTGTTTGGTAAAACTGTGAGACATTTGCTTAGACAGTTTGAGTAATTGTAAATGGCCTGTATTTGTATAGCGCCTTACTAGTGGACTCCAAAGCGCTTTACACATCCAGTCACCCACCCATTCACACACACATTCACACACTGGTGATGGCAAGCTACATTGTAGCCACAGCCACCCTGAGGCGCACTGACAGAGGCGAGGCTGCCGGACACTGGCGCCACCGGGCCCTCTGACCACCACCAGTAGGCAACGGGTGAAGTGTCTTGCCCAAGGACACAACGACCAAGACTGTCCAAGCTGGGTCTCAAACCGGCAACCTTCCAATTACAAGGCGAACTCCCAACTCTTGAGCCACGATCGCCCGTTTAAGATGTTTTTTCCTGAGTAGAGTGGATTGATAACCGTACTTTACACATACATTTCCAACATCTGTGGCTTTGGATTTCCAGCTTCATCTATGGCCTTATCAAATCAAACGTGGGACACTTTTCTGCCATTTATTTCAGTCACGAAAAAAATAACAATAAAACATCACCACCACTGTGTCTACAGTGGAGGGTCAGACTGAACCCTGATGCTGACTTTATGTCAGTCTGTGAATAAAAACAAATGAAAGATGAAAACAGTTGGAAAAGTTATTTTGTGATTTTTTTTTTGTTTTGAAATGAAGAGTTGCAAGAATGGGCTAAAAGACAGCATGTGAAGCTGAATACAAAGTGAGCAGTTTTTCTTTGTTGAGTTGAAAGCCAGGGAAAGATTTTATCGGACACTTAGGTCAATAGAGAGAAGCTTCTCATTAGCTTAGATCTAAGAATCCCAAATGAGCAAGGATCTGATTCTGAAGTCAAACTTGCAGGATGAGTTTCTCTTTTGTGGCTGCGTAAAGCCCCATCAGAATACATTTTTTTTTATGGGAACGTGTCAGGATTTTGCTCTAGAAACATAGCACCTCGGTCTGATTTAGGGTGAGCCTGAGGTGGCAGGGTGGGATGTTAATGAGGCAGCAGAGGTTCATGTCTCAACCTGAGTATTAGGAAGGAAAAGAGACAGGTGAGTGCTAGTGACTTGGCACAAGAAGAAGGAAATTTTATGATACATCATTGTGAGTGTAGAAAGAAGAGTAGGACTGTTACGTCCCTCTGCATCCCCTAATCTCCTCAGTGTGTTCAGCTGGTGCTAATTGGACACACCTAGTCAGGTGTTGATAAAAGCATACACGAGGCAGGCTTTCAGGAGCTAAACTCACTGTCTGACCCATACTCCGGAACAGTAGGAGGCGGTAATGCTCCTTTACGTTGGGTGCCAACTGCCGTTAAACACGAAGAAGAGAGAGAGAAGAAGCTTTCAGGAGCTCACTAGTCTTTGCCTTCACTGCAAAAACTCAAAATCTTACCAAGTATATTTGTCTTATTTCTAGTCAAAATTATCTCATTACACTTAAAATAAGACACAATCAGCTACAGGGCAACATTTCAGTAAGCTAAAGGAACTTGTTTCAAGACAGTGAATCTTGAAACTAGAGAAAAACTAGAGATTTTTCACTTGTTCCATTGGCAGATTTTTTCACTTATTTTAAGCTAAAATATCTTGTATTAAGTGAAAAAATCTGCCAATGGAACAAGTGAAAAATCTCTAGGCACACACAGTCAGTTTTTGAGAAAAACTAAAGGATTTTAAGTAAGTGGAAAATACTTTTTCATATGATTGTTTAAGGTTTTAGCTAGTAAATTGTAGCTGGTTATTTTAGCTCAAGATCAAGTTTGAAAATGGAGAGAAACACGAAAAAGGTCACTTATGAACCTGTTCCAGATTTCTTCCTAATTTGCCAAAATCCTAAGCAGTTTGTGGTTTATCAGAGAGGGCTTGTGGAGTCATGTGTCTGAATTTTTCTTAGCCGGGACAGTAACTTCTTTAGAGCATATTGGTTGTCTGGCATTCTTCCAGTGTCAACAAAAAATAAAAAAGTTATTATTTCAGGCTAAAAAGTAGTCTGGCACAAAATTCATCAGTCTATATATATTTTGCTTGTGGCTAGGGTTTGTCTCCAGCCCTATCCATGTCTGCGCTAAACAAAGCTAGTCAGCTGCTGGAGGTGTTTTCATAACTAAGATACAGTACACACAAAAGAGCGCCATCAATCTTTCATCTGGTGTAAAGATATTGTTTTATCCCTGTGTAGTGCCAGAACTGTAGCTTTAAGTTGTCGATTATGTTATGACAAAATAAGTCGAGCACCTGCCTCTGTAAAGACGTTCAGGGGGATTTATCTTTGACCCCAGTAACATTCCAATATCTGGATGTCACAAATTCTTTTTGGGTGAAACAAAAGTAAATCCACACTTTATTAGTCCTGCCAAATGCAAATCATTAAGTTTCCCTTTCCTGGATTCCCATGGAGAGCATTTAATAAAACTCTTATTTGATGACCTGATAGAATAAAAATGTTGCATGATGCATTGATTTGGCTGGCTCAGATGGGTTTGTTGCCATATGGCTAAAATAAGTGTCAACAGAAGAGCGGCTCCCCATCGTCACACATTTGATGGACTGATTAACGTTCACACCATAAAAAAAGCTGGTAATACTTCCTGTATTTAGCAAAGAAAAAGAAAAGAAATTCATGAACAACAATCACATTACTTGGTAAACTGGATTAACTATTTTAAAAATGGATCAAGTAAACTGTACAATACTAATAAGCTTGAAAGTCGGTATTTGCCATGATCCCCTTTACTCTTCAGCACATCCTGAATTCTCCCAGCCAGCCAGTCTTATATGATCCCACACTGAAACAATAAAGTTGAGGTCCAGGCATAGTGCTCCATTGTGTGTTATTCTACCCAGGTATGCTTTTACAGCATTGGCAGTGTGTTTGAGGTCACTTTCATGCTAAAATTAAAGCCACTAAAACATTTTACAGAGGATATTGCATGGTGGATCAACATCTGACTGTATTTTTTCTGCATTCGTAATTCTATTCGACGAGTCTGCCTACAGGAGGGAGGTTGAACGTCTGGTGTCCTGGTGCAGCCACAACAACCTGGTGCTGAATGCCCAGAAGACAGTGGAGATTATTGTGGACTTCAGGAAGCACACAGCCCCACTCCCCCCCATCATCCTGACTGACACCCCCATCACCTCTGTGGACTCATTCCGCTTCCTGGGTACCACCATCACCCAGGACCTGAAGTGGGAGCCCACCATCACCTCCGTCATCAAGAAAGCCCAGCAGAGGATGTACTTCCTGGGGCAGCTGAAGAAATTCAACCTGCCAACACGGACGATGATGCAGTTCTACACTGCAATCATTGAGTCCATCCTCACCTCCTCCATCACCGTGTGGTACGCTGGAGCCACTATCAGGGACAAACAGAGACTGCAGCGTGTTGTGCGCTCTGCTGAGAAGGTGATTGGCTGCAGACTCCCATCTTTGCAGGACCTGTACACCTCCAGGACATTGCGGCGTGCAGCTCGGATCTCAGCTGACCCTTCTCACCCTGGATACAGTCTGTTTGACCTGCTCCCCTCAGGCAGGAGGCTCCGGTCCATTCGCACCAGAACCTCTCGCCATAAGAACAGTTTCTTCCCCTCTGCTGTTGGACACATGAACAATAACCATATGACTGTACCCGCCACTAACACATGACCCTACGCTGTGTCACTGCATCATTCTATGTTTGGCACTGATCACCACCTGCACTCATGTATATATCTTTCAACGTAGCACTCATAATTCTTATTCTCATGTATATATCTCATGTATATCTCATGCACATATCTTTCCACGTAGCACTTTTAATTCTTATCCCTACTTTTATTTTTTTCCATGTCTATTTAAGTGCTATTTATGACAGCATGTTTGCACTGAAGCACCGCAGCAATTTCCTAATGTTGTAAACCTGCTCAACATTTGGCAATAAACCCCATTCTGATTCTGATTCTATTCATTTTGACTAGTCCCCCAACACCACTGGCTAAAATACAGCCCCAAACCAATACAGAGCCTCCACCGTGTTTTACAGATGACCGTAGACACTCACTGTTGTACCTCTCTCCTGATGTTCTCCATACATCCTGATAAAGACTTGTTTATGTCAAATTTGGATTCATCAGACCTGTTGCTGCTGATTTTCAGTCCAGTTCTTGAGTAATTTGTCATAACTCAGCCTTTTCCTTTGGAAATCGCAAATCACACAATTATGACAAATCTTAGCCACATGGCAACAAACCCATCTGAGCCAGCCACCCGTCCATTGTGTGTATTTCTGATTTGGCTTCAGTGAACATTAGATGGATGAACTGCAGATCCAGATGCATCTCTCAGGTCCTGTGTCAGGTTTCTGCTGCATTTTGTCCTTCTGTCCTTCACTTATCCAGTTTCCTCCAATGTTTTAAGAACATACTGTGCACCATGCTGTCATATGCCAAGTCTTTGGCCAATAACTCTTTGGAAATCAAGCTGTTGGTGCAAAAATACTATTTTATGCCAAACTGTTATCTTTGGCAACTAAAGAAATGGGAACAAATCATGCGTTTACGTGACAGGCTGCAATTAACAAAGTGCCTAAAGATACAATTTAAAGTGCAAAGTTGTCTGTTATCTGTAAACACAATGCTCAATGTGCATTTTTTTTCCATTACTGAAAGACTCATACGACAGTGTTAAATGGCTTTACAAAAAAGAAAATTGACTAAAAAAGGCGGAGATACAAGGACTGAAAATGACTGTAAAAGCAGCCAATGTCCAAGGAAAACGTTTGAAAGACCTCCAGAAACCCTGGAGAACTATTGCTTAAGACCACTATAATAAAATTCCAAGAAAGCCTGGCTCCTTGGAATCAAAATATAAAGAAATGTGGAGAGGCTTGAGAATTTGCACTCCATACATACTGCCAAATGTGGTGAACAAAGGATACAAAAGTGGAAAGATTTCTAATTGTGATGACGACATGTATTTTGAGAGCTTCTCTTTGCTTTCAGCTCAAGTTTTCCAGTGTCTGGGTTTCAAACATGAAGGCATGTGCTGTCCTGTTTTTGTAATCACCGCAGCCTGCAGCAGCAAATGGGATTCAAATCTGCCCAGCTCCCTTTCCAGACTCCTGACTATCTAGCAACTTGGAATGCTGAGTTAAAATGTTTAAATGAACACAAAGTTAGCATTTTCACTGATTATATAATTGGACTTTATAATGGAACATGCACTGCATTTGTAATGTAATCCACTCCAAAAGTATGGCATGCTGTGCAGTGAGGTACAACAGCCAGTCTAACAGTTCTGTGTTTTAGTTAAAGGGAGTAAAATGCTACAGTCTTATTTTGTGTTGGTATGATACAGCCATACAGTCTATGGATACACGTACATAGAAGAAGTTGATAAGTTAGCACTCCAACACCTCATCCAAGTATTGAAGGCATTCATGCGACAGCACATGAGAAACTGCTAAAGTAATTATTGGCTCCAAAATACCAAGATGGCAATGGTCACTTGAGCCTTGAGGCTTCCAAACAGGAGTTTACAGTGGGTGACAATCATTTATATACAGTCTAAGAGTGAAAACTATGTCCCTTTTCAAATATTTGCTTGTAATCCAAAGTTAAAAAACCTGGGAAGGGTTTTCGCAGCACAGTTATCAGCGAAGTCTGCAGCACAGTTTGATAGGTTTGTGGTTTTAGATAACAATATTTAACCTGTCCATTTTCATTATTATTCTAAAAATAATGTTAGTAAACAAATTATGAATATAGAAATCGAGTCATTAAATGCATTTAAAATTTTGTTAGTAGTTTTTTTTAATTGAAATACTGTACATCTTTACATGACATCCAAAACCAGCACGCTGACATTTGGCGAGAGAAACTAAAGAACAAGAGAGGCAAAAAATTAGAAAGTGTAACCAAACACGTCAGATCCTATCATGTGCTACGTCTCTTTTACAGTCTGAGAAAATAAAATAAAAAACAACATAAATTATGTGAAAAAGCCCCCCCAAAAATTGTTTTTTAAAAATCTGCTAATATTAAAAGGGTCCATTAATAAAAGAAAAAAAAATCAGCATTCATCTGGTTGGTGAAAAATCCATCAGCAGAGCAGCTGAACCCACGCACAGATGACTGCATAAGGCCTTTATTTCAGGAAATCTCATGTGGATCCTCAATCCTCCGGAAAACTGCAAGAAAATTCTTTCCTCCATTTCTCTGCACTTTCTTTCCTTCCTCTGTGCAGGTACCCAGACGACTTATGATGACATCATCAGCCTGCCAAAAGAGGATTTAGGATTGAATCACATCTAATGGTACAGCAGACCAAAACGTGCACTTTCTGACACTGTTCAGTAACTTTTTTTTAGCAACTTATTCTAACATACAAATCAACTTACCACCATTCTGCGCTTTTCTGATCAATAATAGAAAATTTACGTTTCTTATTTAAGGAAACAGTGCAATATTTTCTATTCCCCCCCCCCCCCGAAAAACTATTTCCTATTTCATATCCTACTTTTGACTACTTTGCTCGAGTGAGCAGCTGAACACCAAATGCTGATGTCATGACCTGCAAACACAGCGATGCAAAGCATGTCAACGTACCAGTTCTTCATCGACGACCCGCGTGAACAGTGGATGTTCACTGAAGTGTTTCACCATCCAGAGGTGGACTTCCTCCACATCTGTGATGGTATATACCAAACCCTGACACAAACAGACAAACACACAGAGACCATTAACACAGCTCTGAGAAAAATACTAAAACTTTGCTATTTACTGATATGAACCCATTTATCAAAAAACAAACACACTCACTACTGCACTGATGAAAAAATAACAAACACATATACGAGTCTCTTTTTTTTGACACTGTCAGACATTTCAGACCTGCAGTTAGTTATATGGTTTCATCACCTTTGGAGAGCAATTTATCTCTAAAGATAAAAATAACCTAATGCCAACACAGAGGTGAATCACCTGTGTCAAGGTAGTTTACTTTGGAGACCGTGCTGATAAAATTACTAGAACTTGGATTTCTTTGAACACTTTGAAAAGGCACAGATTTCCACACCAGTGCATGTCAGCACGTATGTGTCTTAATTTCCAGAAAAAAGAAAAAAAAGCAGGGTGAGGGACGCCGTTTTATCCTGCCGTTCTGACAATACCCAAGATTTAAAACTTAGTCACAACTTAAAATTAGACTTGTTTTGGTTTGAAACTGCCTCTACAAATGAGCGCACACTTGACAGCCTCCGCTCCCACCGGCAGTTCTGGCTGCGAGCCAACGCTGAAGGCCCTTGTAGAGTTTGCACGCACACCTGCGCACACACAACGTATGTATGCACACGTGCATCAATGCGCACACACACACAACGGAGGAAAAAGGATAAATTTAGACACAAGCCTTCCATTGTTCCCCACAACCTCCATCAGCGTTCACCCCCAGTGTCCCACTGCTGCCTTGACAGCTCTGAGAGGCAGGACTTGGGTGTATAAACCAGTTGTAGGCCACACCGGTTCCCACATTTTATTTCCTGTGAACTCACAGGTTTGTACACAGTTCAATTATGTAGGAAACTAGAAGAAATGGTAGTTTAACTCTCAACTGTGACCCATAGTAGGGAAAAAATATTATTGCATATATGGAAAAACACTTACAGTAATGAGACAAGCTAAACCACACTGTTTTAAGTGGTTATTGTAGTGATACACTATCAATTTCCACTGTCAACAAATTCCATTAAAAGCTCCAAACCATCAGTGAACTCAGCCTATTAAAGCAGAATTCATGGTAGTGCATTTGTATAGGTTTGCGTTGGTGTTTGGATATACAGAGTGAAGGATTATGGGTATACAACCTACAAAACATATACAGAGCCTAAGTGGGCTTGAACAGAAAGGGCAACAACAGTAGAGTTTACCGCAGAGAGAGATGTTTTCAACATTGTTAACACTCCAGGGCACGCGGAAGGACCAACAGGAAGCAAGAGTAGCCCACAGACGTCTTTATTTACACATTTTTGACACTGCCCCCCGGTGACAGTAACACAGTACAACATGGAGATGGCGGTCTGCAAAGCTGTGCAGCTCACCGTAGGATCAACGCACAACTACGCTGGTCTCTGAACAGCTGTTGTGTTTATCCAAAGACATACGTGAACCATACTGCAGCACTGAAGAAAATGTTACTTTGTTGTTCATAGTTTATCTGAAGCGATAAAATTATTTGTGCATTTCCAATTTTAAATGATAAGCAAGAAAACTGAATAGTTATTTTATAATTTATTATCCAGTACAAGTGAGAAATGTAATGCAAAGCTCAGCACAGAACCCTAAGCTATGTATTTTTTCCACTCAATTAAAAAAGCATAGATTTTATCTTTAGAGTCCGACCGATATCCAAGTTGATAGTTTCTATTTGTTGATTCATTGGTATCTGCATTTATAATGGCCTGTTGCCCACCTAAGGGCACTCTACAAATTCCCTGTTGGCAACACGTTTTCGGAACGCCACATACACGACAACCTGCTGATCCAAGCAGTGTCGAGCAGAGCGTCAGTGAGCAATCCAACTTATTGTAGCAATAAAAAAAGATTATGTTTAAATGCAATTATCATATCATCTTAATAAGAATTTATAAATAACTACATATAACAAATCTGTTATGTCTAAAAGCAAAAAAACAAAACAAGCATTAGCTGTTATATCAGATTCTCTTACATCCCTAAATATCGGTATTTGTCTTAAATATCCGATATCGGTCAGGTTTTAATTACATTGAAAGAAAACTGGAAGAAGGACAATGTTTTACATTTTTGTCTGATAAATGATGCATTAATGTTCACTAAAAACTTGGAATAAGCATAACTCAAATACATACCCCTACTCTGAGCGTGTAGGCGTATTCTGCCAACAGAGTGGGACTAATGATCCTCCATTTGTGCTTGGTCTTCTTAAAGTGAGGGTCAGGGAAGAGGAAGAACATCTTAGTGAGCTGAGAGACAGAAACAACACGGTAACAGTCACACAAGCAAGGACCAAACAAAGTGTAGGCAGTTTTATTCAACTATATTTAGCCATGCAACACAACAAAAGGTGAGCAAATCTGGCCCCCATAATTTGCTGTTGAATTTTACGCTGAGAATTGCAAAGTGGAATTTCCCTCCTTGATTTTTTTTTTTCCTTTTCTTCCCACAAAGTTCCCCGTGTCTCCGTCCTTGACAAGTGTACAAGTGCAGGCTCTGTTCATATTTGTCTGGCTGATATATTAAAAATACTTCCAGTCACTTTTTATTAGTTAAAATAAATAACATCAGGTACAGACAGCGAGTTGTGGGGATAATCACCGGGGACGGCTACAGCCTCAAGGGCTCCTTCAGTGCTGACAGAAGGTGGAAAAACCTTCAAAGAACTGAATTATTTTTGGGTTACAAAACACACCAACAAGAGGGAGGAAACAAAGAGATTGAATCTTTTAGAATACACTGTTCCGACACTTGAAACACGGCGTGCATGTGGGAAGGATTGTGGCTAAATTTCCATTTCTAGTCTGGGTGGTCTTCACTTAATACTGTCACTTTAAAATTTGAATGATTTTGAGCCTATTGTAAGAAAAGGTAGACACCCAACGTTAAAGGAGGATGCAGCTGCACTGTTCAGCTCTGGGAAAAAAAATATGAGCCAAGAGGTATTAATGCTTAGAGGCACTGAAGCTCTGCAAGGTTGCTCTTAGCACTGTTCAAAGCCCCAACTCTTTCCAGCATGTCCTATTATTTTAAATGACCTGAAATTGCACACTAAAATATAAATACATTAAACAAATGTGCATGTTTCTATATGAAACACCTTCATGATTTGTGCTCCATAAACGTGTCACTGTTACGCCTCTTTTTCCTCCTTTAGTTGATACCCACACAGGGCATTTGAGGTGAATTTTTTTATGCAGGATACCTGAATGAACCCTGGTACACTAAGCCCACTGAGCAGTCTAATGCGGGTTTCAACAAGTCAGAGCGCTGCAGCTAATTGGGCCGGATAAAAGGCGTCTCGCTCAGCTGATGTGATGTCAGTCAATGACCCCATTGTTGTGAAATCCCTGGATTTATTGGACCTTGTATAAATTAATTCAGTCCATATGTTGAACACGTGCATATTCTTATTACCTTGGCATGTCCAGCACAGACGTCAGTTTAACGTTTTTAAAGCCCACGTTGGCTGAGCCATTTAAAAAAAAAAAAAGGTCAGGTTTGTATATGTGCTCTAATTCAATAACCTGCACATAATCATATCAATGCTGGCCCTATATATCAGGTAGGTGCATGTGGTTTTTCCTCTATTCATAAAATGCATTAGTGCCACAAAATGGTGCCGCAGTCATATTCTTTAGGTTTGCTAGAGAATTGTAGAAGCTAAAATGAGCCGCAAGCATTGAAGCGCAACAGAACCTGTAGTAGATTTTTGCAGCTGATGCTGATATCAATTTTTTGGGAGTATTTATATGCCAGCTGGTAAATATCCACAGAAAGAAAGAAAGAAAGAAAGAAAGAAAGAAAGAAAGAAAGACAGAAAGACAGAAAGAAAGAAAGAAAGAAAGAAAGAAAGAAAGTTTTTCTATTTTTGCCTCTGTACACCACCACAAATTTAAATAAGGCAACCGATATGTGACTGAAGTGCAGTGTTTCAGCTTTAATTTAAGGGATTTAACAAAAATAGGAATTACATTTATTTATATACACAGAGACTCAAAAATAATTGGCTGATGAGCAGCTTAATTTCTATGTGAGGCCTGTTTTCCCTGTTATTTTGTGACAAGTGAAGCAGACAGAATATCTTAAGTTGATTCAAAGTGTTGAATTTTTATGAGCGCTAAAGAAATACCAGTGAGGGAGGTTATCATTAGGCTGAAAAGCTAAAATAAACCCATCAGAAAGATAGAGATAAACTTCAGGAGTGGCCAAATCAACAATCTGGTGCATTCTTAAAAAGACTGAATGCACTGGACAAGGTCAGCAACAATGAAAGACCACAGAAGACGACTAAAGCTCATGAGGACAGAATTATTTCCATGGTTTAGAAAAACAACTTCCCAGAATGATGGAAGGAGAAACGTACGGAGATTGAGAGAAACAGCTCATGATCCGAAGCATATCAGTCTAGTGTTTCTTGATGACGTGACTGCTGACAGAACCAGCAGGATGAACTCATAGCAGAGCATCTCAAGGGAGAGAACACAGAATTTGGTCATGTCTGAGAGTTTTACACTTCAAAAATCCCATTTAAAGTCACGCTAGTTTGTTCAGTTTATTTTAAGTGTCTGAAAATGAGGATGACGCATACATACGTGTAACTCCTAAACAGTTAATGCAAACTTTTTGTTAAACCTTAAAAATCTGCACTTCATTCACATCTTGATGGTCTGATTTAAGTGTAAGAACTACATATAAACTGTGTTATAGATGAATGCCGCACCGCAGACACCGACATCCAGTGTTATTATCTTATTCAAGAACTGAACATTTCATTTTAAATGTGTTTGATATTTGGGGAAAGGTATTCTAATTTGATATGTCAAATGTGTTTGAAATGCTTTTAATTTCTTTAAAAACAAAAGTGAAAAACTGCGACTGATCCAGAAGTGATTTCTAACATTTTGCATTATGTTTGATTGAAGCCAGCCTGAGCCAGCTTTGGAAATTTAAGAGTTCTAATACGAATTCCAACAAAAAGCTCAATTAAACCAAATTAATAATGTTCCCTTTTTAATTTCTTAAATCACACTGCTGCCTTATAATGCCCTCATACTTAACCTTTTTCACTAATCCATTTTATGCGGGTAAGAGACCAAGAACATTTTTTAGGGGACTAATCTGCAGCATTTTTGTGAGCTCAAAGCGAAATATTTCTGCAGGAATTACTGAGCGAGTTAAGCCAAAAGACACCTCTGCCGTGCTGATTCATTAAACAGCAGTAACCCACCTGTCCTTTACAAAAGAAGTTGGGGAGGTACTTCATGGCATTGCTACGAATGCAGGCGATGTTCTGGTAGCTCGCTGGATTTGAGGCACGCAGCGACTGGATACGATCCTGAACATAATCTGACACTTTCACCCGGATCTCCATACCCAGGATGAGCTTATCTGGGAAGAGTGGAGATAACTCCACTGGAGTGCAGAGAAAATAAAGACACAAACATGATGTAGATTACGGAGCAATAAAAGGCTGAATGTGGTCTTTATACACAGGCTGTGTGTAGTACCTAAAAGCCCCCCATATCCACATCCAATGTCAGCAAACTCGACTCGAGGGGGCTCTGTCTCACTCAGGCTGCCAGTGAATAAGTCTGGATACAGCTTGGACCAGTCCATTTTATCAGGACACACAGGGCTGAAGAGGAGTAGGAGAAAGTACATCACTATAAATAGTTTTCAATTAAATCGTATTCTGCGGAAGACAGACCCCTTTTGAAAATAAAGGATCCATCAGCAGCGATCCTCTATTTCCTGTTTCTTTTATGTTATCTGTTTGTTTTATTCTCATACCAATCCAAACACTCAGAAACACCTAATCGTGCTCACAGAGAGCCGTGCACATGGAGCTCACTCACTAATCAAAGGTGTGGTGCGCCATCGGGTTTGAATGGGCTCGCTGTCTGTAGTAACGCTTCTGCGGCATGGACGAAGCCATGATGGATCAAAGGAAAGATGTTAATGCTGACGATATTCAGGATGTTCACCCAGTTATGAACAAACTGCCGGAATCTGCGCTCGCTCACGCTTGTTTCCACTCAGTTTGTTAGTCGCAGGGTTCTTTCGTCATCACCAAGCGTCCGCTCGGGGTTGCCAGGTTTGCTGATACCGGCTGAAAAACTCAACATTACAGTTTCTTTGTTTTCAAGTGATTTGTGTTGTTTTTAATGTTTACTGATCTATTACAGAAACCACAAAAATATGTAAACAAATTTTACCGATAAAGGTAAGTGTAAAATTACAACTCCTCCCTAGTTGTAGGATGGATGAAATTACCTTAAAGTTCTGTTTCTCTTCATGCATTCTGCAGTTATGTGGCTATATATAGGTGTTAAGAAATATGTTCTAAAACACTTCTTCAGTAAAGACTCAGAGAAGAGAAACACACAGAACTTCTTGCTAGCAAGGGCAGTCTCCAGACTGAGAGACTCGCGCTGAGAAACTGCCCCGGTCTTTATTTATACTTCAGTGTGCGTGTGTCCTGCTGATCAAAGGGTCATATAACATGAAAGCACAAAAGGTACATCCTTGGTCAGGAAAAGGGTAGTCTCCCCCTCACCCTAAATGTTTCACCCTAAATAACATGGTGAGGAAGTCCAGCAGTTCATCTATATGTAAAGAAGCACTTAAACTAAAACAGACATAGCTACGTTAATCCTACCGTAAAACAATAAGACAAGGTACGACCTCTCCCATGCTTCTAGGATGCACCCTAGAATGTTACAGACCTCCTAGGATGAGACATTCTTTCAATATGCCACCAACTATATACTTCTACACACAAATGATTACATGCAGCATTCTACCATATGCAAACTTATATCACTAAAAGATTATACTGACTACTAAATACAATTTTCCATTGACAATAGGGTATCAGAAAATTCTGCCTCTGACCCAATGGGAGCTGATCCTCAATCTTGGAATTTTAAACGTTCCTCAGTATCTTAGCTGTTCCTTGGTCTGCTGTCTTCTGCACAGAAACCTCGGATGTTGTGCGTGGAATCTTTTAGAATCTTATCTTCCAGTTTCTGGGTTTGATCTCCTAGTGCTCCCATTACTACTGGGACCACTTTTGACTTTGTCTTCTACATCTGCATCAGTGGTTCCTTCAAGCCCCTAGTACTTCTCTGTTCTCTATGCTGTCCACTGGGATGGCCACATCTATCACAGCTGTGGTCTTCTGCTCCTTGTCAGCCACCACTGTGCCTGGTTGACTCGCCAGCAGCTGCTTGTCTGTCTGGAAGTCCCACAGGATCCTAGCACCTTTGGTGGTGTCTCCCGTATGTGGCAGAGATGTTCTTGTACACTATCTCAGCCACACAGCACCTTTGTACAATCTGAAACTTGGGTGCAGCTGGCTGTGGTAGACCCCTGCCTTTAGAGATCTGATTCTTAGGGGCCACATGTATTCAGTCAGAATGACATCCAAATGGCTTTACTGTGGATCCTGGTGGGCTGGACAAGGGACTGGTGCGATTTGCCTTGGAGTGTTGTTTTCCACAGTCCCAATGAATTCCATTTTGGCCCTCTGGTGTTATTTCCAATGCCTTGCTGAGCTGTGCTCATGTATTGACTCATGTGCCTACTCAGTTTACTCAGTTTGGTTAGCACATTTTTTTAATATTAGGATTTTTACTGACAATTGAACGTTTAAAGCATCAAACAGTCAGATCTTTGTTTCCTAAATTGAGACGAGACAAAACCTAGAAAATAAAATGTGACATTCTATGCACTTTTAACACATCCTAAAGTTTTATTGGGCATTTTCTTGACTTATCCATCAGTTCAACTTTAAGTGAAAACAGCACAAGTTACCAAGATCATGGCAAACTCTCAGACATACACAGAAACATTAGAAGGGGAACTGCTACAGTGGTCATACGTAGAAGCACAATCATTATCGCCATCAAACTCTCACTTACGTGGTCAAATCCTAATCAACCTTAAAAACAAATCCAAATCCAACTTTTTCTTTTCTTTTCTAAGTAAAACAAACTTGTTTGGTTACATTTTGAAACCTTAGTTCTAGTGTTAAAAATGGTTACTTGTTTTAAGAAAGAATCTGTTCAAAATCATTTTTTTTCTCAATTCACAGGCTTCACATTTAAAGTCTCAAATAAAAACTTCAAGTTTCTCACAAAATAGGTAATACTCATCCTTAACTCCAGCAGAATCTGAGAAGGAAATATCAAAGTGGAAGTTCACGGCAGTGTTTATATGGCAGATTGGGATTTTATTTAATTAAACCCCAATCAACACTTTTCTCCTCCTTAAACATTACAGCACTTTAGTCAGCTTCATACGGTGGTCACTCTCATGACCACCTCATGGTTGCTGCTGTGCAAGTTGTTGGGTCTTAGCTGGCTAAGGAAATGTAAAACAGTGTAGCCACAGTGGTGGTTGAGAATAGTCCTGATATGGCGGTTTGCCCTCCGGCTGCTGTCTGTGACAGTGTGAGAAGAGTTCCTCTCTACTCGAACAGTGCTTTTGCTGCTGGAACTGATGGGATCCCCTAAGTCCTTTGCTTTGTCATAATTCAGCACTTTCCACTTCTGGTTCACCGCCTGCCAGCGCTTAAAGATCCGGTAGACAGATGATCCTTCGTGGATTATAAGGCCTGCATGTGAAGTTCAAAGGCAAGAAAAGAAATGTTACTGTAGGCATTTAAGGATGTAGAATGTTTCTGTCCTCATCTGTGTTTGTGTGCAAACCAGAACATGGTGTGCGATGTGTGCTACAATTCCCAGGTTAACTGACATGTCTCCTTGGAATAGTGTGCAGCGGTGGGCAACAGGCTTTGAAATATGTGTGCTCTCATGTGGTGTGTGTGTAAAAAGTGTTATCCTATTGGCAGTGCCATGTATTGGAGTCTGAAAGATTTATCAGAGGGCCAATCTTAGCAGCAGGCTGTTATTTCTGGCCAATATGGCGATGCTGATCTATCAATGTCTGAATTTATAACAGCTGATAAATAAAAAATTTAAAGAGTAAATAAGTGACAGGAGAAATACCAGTCCACTATGTCATGAGTGTTAATGTTGCATAGTTTGTCCACTAGAAGGCACTTCCTGTCAACTTCCAGCAACAATAACCAGCTGATCAGAGCAGAGGCGGGCTGAGAACCAGCCTATTCATTTATGTCCTCTGTAATGGACATTTGTTTTTGGTCTAGATATCTTTTGACTTATTTGAGCTACCCTACTAAGTCCTGAAGCACTAAATAGAGGACATCTTCCATTGATATCTCATGTGTTTGGGCCTTTTTTAGCTCCAAAGAAGAAGGAAATCACACACAAAAAAATTAATTTGGAAGATCCCTTTTTCCTTGGTTCTCAGGAGGATATATCAGAATATTTTATATCACCAAATATTGGTATTGGTTTCTGTCTCAAAAATTCTATATCATTCAGGCTCTGATATAAACCCTGCTGTATTACAAAGGCAGCACACTCAGTGTAATACCTGCGTGTCAGACCAGAGCGTTCCTCTCACCATTGTCTGAGTACAAAAAGTTTTAAGGCAAACTCTTTCAGTTTTCTTCAGTGTGAAATCCTAGTGTTAACTTCATCCTCTTTGTGCTCCAGATTCGCTTCATCTCCCTGCAAGCCCCTGATCCTCTTTGGTCTGCCGGCCCTCCATCAGACCTTCATTCTATGTGGCCAAAGCCATTCAGGGACATGCTCTGCTACAATTCAGATCTAACAACGCTAACTTTTTTTATATTAAAGCCACAAAAGCATCTATTCAAAATGTATTTGGTTTTATTTACAAACCTAACAAGAAGCAATCTTAATATTGGGGATGATTGGTTTCCCTTTAAAAAGGAAGTAAGCAACCATATTAAATTACTTGTTATAAGGTAAGTTTGGATATGGTAACTGAAAAAACCCCAACATAAAATAATGTATCTTACAGGATGTAGTGCAATTTTGTGTAATTATAGGGAATATACTTTTTGAGCCCCTCAAAAAACTGATTGTCATTCACATAGCTTGGAAATCAGTGATTCTTTGTGTATAATCATGTACAAAGGTTTTTGATAATTTTTGATACAATAGTCACCAGACTGCAACAGATGAAGCTATTAAACAGCAGCTGTAGCAGGTTTTGAAACTACCTTAAAAATCAGTGCAAGTTAGAATTAGACTCTGTATGTACTCTAGCCAAAAAAGTCACACATTCTAATATTTCACTGAACCGTCTTTAGCTGTAATGCATTCATTTGTCTTGGCATCGCTTCAACAAGCTTATGCAGTGTCACAACATTAATTTTCATCCTGAGTTGCGTTAATTGTTCGCCAAGATTTTGTACTTATGAGGGAGTCGGACCGCTGCGCAAAGTGTCCTCCAGCACATACACAACATGATCAGTGGGGTTAAAGCCTGGAATCCGTGGTGGCCAGTCCATGTGTGAAAATGATATTTAATGTTCCCTGCACCACTCGTCCACAAGAAACCCCAGCAACACTTGGGCAGGCATTACACTGCCCCCACAGGCTTGGACGGTATTAGGCATGATGGTTGCATCACTTCATCCCTTGTCTTCTTATCCTGATGCAATAAGAGACAACACGACCCTTTTCCATTGCTCCAGAGTCCAATCTTTATGCTCTATAGGCAAATAGAAGCCTTTTTTTTCTCCACTGATATGTGGTCTTCTTAAGGCTGCACAGCTGTTTAGTCCCATTCCCTTGAGTTCTCTTCACATTTTGCTTCTGGAAACACACTCTTGCTTTCATCAGTAACCATAAACAAAGCTGCAGGTTCTACTGTTGATTTGCTTTACAATTTGATTTCACTAAATATTTAAACAATCTCTGACCGTTTGATCATTCGAGTTTTCTTTTCTGACCATATTTGTTCCTCGAAGTTGATGGTAGTAATGCCGTGCACCGTTCTTAATATGATTTCTGTAGTTATAGTAAGTAAATTTTAGTAGCTTGATGCAGGCCAATAATTCAACCCATCTTTTTCACGACAACGGCAACCTGTTGCCAGCCCAAACATATAAATCACTGTAGTAATGATCCAATGGAAAACTCCTAAAGTACCTATTTACTTAGATAAACCAAACTGTTGCCCTTTTTTGGGAACCTTGCAGTGTATATGGACTCACGACAAATTACTTAGAATAATCACCAAAAGATAAATTCTAATAAATTATTGGGAAATTGCAGAGTTGTAAGATAAAAAGTCAGATTATGCAAGACTGGCACTCAGTTTGATGACATTTACACCAAGTGTGAAATATATAATAACGAATATGTGGCCGCCGTAGTATCTGTGTCTTACCTATGCAAACTATGTCCATGAAGCCGTACATGCCGTAGCATATCTGGAAGAGAAGGTCCTGCCGTTGCCATTTGGCTGAGGGGCTGAGAGAGGACCAAACCAACCAGGAAATACTTGCGATGAGGAACAGAGAGCCGAGGATAATGGCTGCAATCTGTACCTTCTCAATCACAGTCAGAGAGATGGCCTGCCACTGGATACAGACACAAAAACTGAATGAAATTGTTTTTCAGATAGAAACTGCAAACTGCTTCTTGATTATGTGAGATAATAGCACAGAGTTTGAATCGTTGCCGTACATCTAAAGAGGCCCTGGTTTTTTATCAGCACATATTTCCCAGATGGTTTCTGTGATTTCTGGAGCATAATCACTGAATCTCACAGGCAATAACAGCAATTGTGTTTTGCAGGTTTGAAAGTGGATTTGAGGATAATCCGATCTCCATAATGAAACTACAGACTCTTCTCTGCTGCACCTTTTTGAAAGAGAATAAATTACTGGAAACAAAATTATTCTTCGTAAGTTTCATTATCTCTTCTCTTTTTTGTCCTGCTACAAAAGAAAACTCAAAATTTGTCAAAATTGGAAGCATGTCTACTCCTGATTCTGACTGTAACTAATCATAACTACGGTACTGTGGCATTTATTAATTTGTCATGTATTAGCCAGTATGGAAGAACAGTAATGATGGCACATTCTCCAACGTAGCATACGGCGTCTCTCACACAGAAAAAGGACACAGGTCGAATATGTTCTGTCATTTCCTTCCCCTGGCCCCAGACCAGTCAAGGCAGATGGCTGCCCCTCCCTCACTCCGGTCCTGCCGGAGATCTCATCCTGATAAAAAAGAGATCTTACTTTCCGCCTCTGCCAAGTGCTTGCTCACAGGAGATCATCAGATTATTGGAGTTTCCTTTCTAAAATTATAGGGTCTTTACCTTGGATTAGAAAGCTCCTTGAGATGGCTGCTGCTATTAGCATTAAGATGCTGAAATCACTTAGACCAAATCATTCAACTCTTTCAAATGTGCAGTGCCTCATTTTATTGTTCTTGGCAACCTCCGCCTGCAAGCCCTCAATCCTCACTGTTTTCTTCTCCATTTGTTCATAGAAACCGTAAAAATAGCTCTGTGAAAAGTATGGAAAGCTACTATGCTTCCTGTTGGGAACCGTTGCAAGTTTACTGAACAGCATGAGTTCAAAATGACTGGGAGCCTGAGGGGATGGTAATGTGAATACTTCATGGCCTCTACACAGTGCCAGCACATTGATTCTTAGATTACAGTGGCCCCTAATGTGATTATCGTGCTCCTCTGCCAGTCAGTCACTCAAATCTGGCAAATTAACCTTTATTGATGGCTTTCGGCCATAAAGCCATCAAGGACTTTATTCTTGTAGGCTGGAGAAACTGATCAGGAGGGCTAGCTCTGTGGTCGGCATGAAGCTGGACACTCTGGTGACAGTGGCAGAGAAAAGGACATTAAAGAAACTGATGGACATTATGGACAATGCCAGGCATCCTCTGCACACGGCCATTAACAACCAGAAGAGTCTGTTCAGTGACAGGTTGCTTCTCCCAAAGACAAGAACTAACAGACTTAAAAACTCCTTTGTCCCACACGCCATCAGACTGTTTAACTCCTCTCTGGAGGGGAGAGGGAGGGGAAACAGGAGGACAAAGGAGGGAACAACTAAGCTGTAGTGCCTCTTCACCTCACTGTGCAATACCTTTTGTGCAATACTTTTGTAAATAGTCAACGGTGCAATAGACTCAATACTTGAAATGTTCAATTCACTTGTATTTTTATTTTTATTCCTATTTATTCTATTTATCTCCTTCGTATATTTTATTTATATTGTCTCTGTATTTATATATATGTGTGTGTGTATAACTCTGTAACTTCTGTCGGTGCTGTGCTTTTTTGGAAATCGAATTTCCCAGAGGAACCCACCCGAGGGATTAATAAAGTTCTATCTTATCTTATCTTATCTTATCTTATCAATTCTAAATCCTATAGGAAGGTTTTACACTGTTAACATTAAAACAGTAAGAGTAGAACAAAACCACATTGACCATACCTGCAGTGGGTTTTTGGTTCTAATGGCCAACACCTGGTACTTAAAGTAGCAGAGCTCACAGCTCCAGGAGCCTCTCTCACTGATCCAGCGGATAAGGCAGGACTGGTGGGTACAGCGCACTGAGCCATCACAGCGACAAGGGCTCAGCAACTCCCCCTGCAGGATGAAACATTAAGTGCATGAAATAGCCTTCCACAGAGCCTCCTGTAGGGTAAAACTCCCACCGAATGAAGATTTGAGTCACACAGTTGACAGTAAAAATGGGAATAAAGATCTCTATCATTGATTTTGATTTTCACAGCTTTAACAATGTTCCTATTGTGTTTTACCTGACGAAGACATTGTTTGAGGGCATCTCTGGGTCACAGACCTGTCTGGAGCAAGTACCAACAGATAAAATAATTTACTGTTTCTGGTTGGCAAGAAGGGGGGTGGTAAATGTTTGAGTTATGCCAGTGGGTTTTATAGGGTAAGTTGTGGCGTAGTTACAAATACCGTGAATTAAATCAAGACTGGACTCGTACTCCATTGCAGACGGCTGCAGACACCGTGGATGGATTGTTATTCTATATTATCTACAGGTCTGCTTTCAGGAAGAGTACACGGTTAGCGAGTCTGCAGTGTTGTGGTTGTGCTGGCTCAATCGTGGTCACTGCAAATTGGATGCATGTCCACTGAGATATACATCCACTGACCTGTCGATGTAGAACGTGTAAAGATACTTACAGTTGTGTTCTGCTTTAATATGGAGTTAAAAACTAATTACACTTGTTTTGCCTTGACTGATAAGCACTGCCTGTACATGTAACCTCACAGTGTTGTGTTATCTCTCTCAGTAGTGAACAGGATCCTGTAACTCCAGCCTCTCCTTTGGGAACCATCTTAGAGTTTGTTGACTCTTCCTACTCTTTCTGACAGCTTGGAGTGATTCTTTACTTGGCGAGCTTTGCTGGCATTTCATACTGAACATTATTTGGCTTTTTCAGCCTGCTGCTGTGCTGCTGATGCTTTGCTACTCTCTTTTTGTGGTGAAGTAATCAATAGCCAGTAAGGCTTTTTTTGTTGTTGTTGTTGTTAAAAAAGGAGAGTTTTTGAAGAACTTCTAGGAAATTATTACTTATGGGAAGGTTTGTGGTTTGAACTTTGGCTCCTCCAGTCTGCATGTTGATCTATCCTTGGTAAATATACCAATGGAAATGGAATGGAAATGCAGTACATAGGGTTAAAAAACAGAGTTGGTATTGCATGGTTGGTCAAAATCTGATGGTACTGCATTCATAATTCCATCAATTTTGACCAAATCCCCAGCATCACCAGCTAAACCATGAAAGAGCCTCTGCTGTGTGTTACAAATGCCTGCAGACACTCACTGTTGTACCTTTCTCTCCTTTTTGAGCCTTTTTTTTATTAGTGAATGATTTATAGGTCAGTGTTAAAAGGTTCAGCACACACAAACAACATTCCTCTGAAAATATTCAGGTACATGGACTGGTCTGAAAATGAGTGAAGGAGCAGCCAAAGTCCAAAAAAATAAGAGAAAAAGACAAACTTTGAAAGACCAAGAAAGCCTGGAGAACTATTGCTTAAGACCACTTTAAAAATGACAAATAAGTCTGGCTTCTTGGAAGAAAAAATTAAAGAAGCAAGAGGCGGCTCAAGATTTTTGCACAGTGTATAGTATATATGTGCTGCCTGCCTTAATATCGTGCGCTTAAGCGATTTCAAACATGAATTCACGATGACACTATGTGATATTCTTTGACTATATGCTTCCTAAGACCTTTATCTGAATACCTTTCTATACTTTCCCCTTAAAAGAAAGCACAGGATATCTGTTGCAGGTTTTCATTGTCAGCATGACTCCCTAAGGCTTTGGACTGACAACACTCTTGCACATCTTCATTTGTTTCCTGTCTGACTCTGGGTGAAGTGCGAGGCCTTTAATTATGTGGATTTCTGGAGGCGAACCAAAAACTTTACGGACACCTCCAGCAGAGTCTGTCTGTGGGAGACACTTTCACTGTACTTTGACCTTCCTGTAACTAAAACACATGATCAAAGGTTTGATCCCTTCATTAATGGTTTCTGCTACAGAGTCAGAGTTATTAAACAGATACTGCCCTTCGAATCCCTTAAAATAACAATGAGCATAGATTGATTTATTTTCATGCTGAGAAATCCTTCTTAAAACCTTTCTTTATTGCTTTTTTAAAACAGCCTAATTTTGTGCATCAGATGCTGAATCTGTTTCCGTAAAGACTTCACTACTTCACACAGTACATATAAAGCTCCTCCCTTTTCTCTGAGACTATTCTTAACTGATGCCCTTTGTCTGCCCACTGCTATTTTCAGATCGCTGTTGATAGATAGTTCCCCTATTTTAGTCTTACTCTCTCTGACTTCGTTCTCTCTCTCTTTTTTAAACTTCAGAGCAGATGTGATGCAGTCTTCCAGATACTGAAAACAAGTTGAAACTGATCTACAGTAGCTGACATGTTCTCCATGTGTTTGCAAAGGAAACACATGGAATCCTTACCACACCCATGGCACATAAATGAAATCCTTACTGGTTTTACACATCAAGATTGCCTTAAAGGTCCTCGGGAGCACTTTTGCATTTGTGAAAAAAGATGTTATCACAGGTTATATCTGGCAAGCAATACAGAATTGTCTGTTGATGTACTCTCAGACTTTGGGGGCAGTGGGAATACTGAACTCCTTCATACCTGAGCATGAAAAATAGCCTTAGATTATTTGTTCACTCTTTTTAGTAACACAAGGCGACTATATGTACAGTTTCACTATGCAAACCTGAATTGACAGTTTATTATGCTGAATCTTGACTCTTATGTGACTCCAGTAAAGGCTGAGGGGCTTTATTTGTGTGTGTCAGATGATACCACTTACTTACTAGTCCTCAGCAGCTTCAGGAATTATCCCCTGCTCCTAGCATTACACACCCAAATCTCTAACTGAGTTGCATTGTGGGTAATGTGCAACACTTTTGGAGTTTCAGTCATTACTGGTAAAGTAAAAATCTGGAGATTTCACCCTCTGCAGCTTTATCGGCTGTTCCCTTATTTTCCAAGCAGTGTGTGTTTGATTTCTTGACACAACCTTTATAACGACTTGGGACGGGCATTAGAAGTACACTTGTTGTGACTTCTTGAGAACCAGGAATTGTTCACATTTCATGTAAATGTGTTAACCATTAGACCTGCTCCAGGTTTGACCATTCATTAAGTCTGCCTCTAGGTAAATCACACTCAAGTAAAGCATTTGAGTGCATAAAGAAAGAGCTTGAGTACACTGGGCTAAATGCAGCTCAGGCTGGTGGTAAACTTTAAAGATCTGGCTTCAACTTCTTTACTCTTTTGGACAATGAGTAAATTTTCTAAGCAAACGTTCTCCATGTATCCAGTGGAAACTTTTCTGAGCAACTTGTCTTAAGACAGTTTCTTCAAGTGATTAGAGAGAAGCACCACGAACAAGCCACTGCTAGAGGCTCCAGTTGTGTTTGTTCCTCCAGCACCAATACCTTCTTTTTTTCTAACTTTACCTTTTCTGGCCCCTGGAAGCAGATCCGGCACTGCGGTGATCGCGTCCCGCTCTCTGAGAGACTCGGGAGTGAAGCAGCATCCATGTTTCCTACTCCTCCTCCCTGAGGTTTGGCACCTTCTTTATCCTCAAACGCCAGGCTTCGTGGCCGGAGGTCAGAGCCATAGTACTCCTCCTCGTCGTCCCGCTGAGAGCACCTCAGCTGTGGCCAACCACAGCCTCCAATAGCGAGCCCTCTCATCGTGGTCTGTGTGTTCGGGTCAGTGTCCGTCCTCCTGCTTGATCCAGAACGCATCAGTAGCAACACTTTGAGTTCATTAAAGAACATCCGGATGCGATACTTAAACATTCTTCAGCAGCTTTACTACACAGCCACAAACAGAGCAACCTTCAGCTTTACTGTCACAGTCCCTTCATTATTATTATTATTATTATTATTATTATTATTATTATTATTATTATTATTATTATTGTTGTTGTTGTTGTTGTTGTTGTTGTTGTTGAGGTATTGAATTGATTCAAGTAGACAGTTCAAATCTTACTGAATAAAATTCAGATCTGAATTGAGAAAGCATGCGACTAACATGATAGGCTATTAGATCAGCCCATAGCTCTTTGCATATCCTGTTGTTATAGCATGTGCACCGCAATCCAGCCAATAGGGAAGGATTATTTTTCATGGACAGAGGCGTTTTCTTTCGGGATTCAATGGAGGCTGAGAGCCACGAACTGTGAGGCACAAACATTAAAGTCAGAGTAGTCCAGCAGCATCCTCTTACACGTCTCCATCCCGCTCGCTCGCTGATATCGCAAGGTTCAAACGGGTCATCTCGATGTTGTGAATCACAAGGAGCTGTCCGAGGTTTGCCACAGAATGTTTTCTTCTTCGTGCGGAAACAGCGAGGGTGTCTGAGGTGTGGGGTTGATGCAGAATCCTATTACCAACTAAGTCCAATCCGATTTATATTTGAGTTTCTCATTTACCCACAGAGCGGGTAGAATTACACGAGGTGACAAGCGCGCATCCTTTGTTGTCTGGCAGTGGCATCCATCACTTCGCCACTCTTTCCTCCTGTTCGCTTTAGCCCTTTCCCCCCTCTCTCTCGTTCTCTGCTGTTACATCGGGCGGTGGGGGAGCTCGTCCCGCACTTTCTCCCCTTAAGCAGGTCCGACAGCCAGATTATAAAGTTAGAATCCAGCGGGGTTCAATCTCAGCGGAGAAAGCGAAGAAAATAACATCACATGAAAAAAAATCCTTTCACAGCAACTTGTAATGCCACTTCTTTTCCCGACCATCTCTGCGCCACAAATCAGGGGGAGCGAGAGGATGCCAGATATGGATTCCTGTGAACACAAAAAGAGCAGACCGCAACTGTCCCTTCCGGGTTGCTAAAAAAAACTGCACCTCCTCACTTATTTAGCAAATCATATAAAGACCCCGGAGAATAGGCGAGACAATGAAGTGCCACTTCACCTGGCAGACTGTAGTATAGTGTCTCCTTCATCATAATCCCAGGATGCTCAAATTCGATTTTCAGAAGTTTCGCATGCACGTCAGCTCAAACCACCCAAACTTCGTTATCTGTATAGTTTCCTATTTTTAAAAAAGACTTTTGCTTCTTGCAGCTAAGAAGAAATTATCTCCATCCTTCATTGGTGGTGTAGCTGCTGACTGTGGCTGCTGTCCAAGGTGCTGATATTCATGTGACGTTAAAGCCACGTGCTGTTATTCGTCTGCTGGTTGAGAAAAAAAGCAACTATTGTAATAATCCAGTGAGTGAGTGTACGTGTGTGGTTGTGAGCTGGTCTGGTATTACCCATGTTGTGGGGACCTAAATCTACTCAAACAGTCAATTTATAGGGACGTGTCTTTCTTCTGGGGACAAAAAACAAAGTCCCCTCAAGGAAAATCATTGAATTGCATGGAGGTAATGAAATGTCCGCAGAAATCATGGAAGCCCAACAGTTTGCGTGTGTGTCTAACAACCAGAACAAAAGCTCTCCAGGGTTGAAACAGTAGAAAGTGTGCATATAAGATGATTTAACAGATTCATCATTCACAGGAACATAACAACACAGCACAGATAATTGTTTCAGAGGAGACAGTGTACGGTTTATTATTAAATAAATAAACATGCTCTCTGTTCTCCCATTACAAGAAGCAGCGATTGGGCCAGAGCAAAAAGGCAGATTCAAAAGATGGAATGTTTCACTAGAATGAAAAAGCTTTATTTATTATTTTCTCATGAGACTTAATCACAGGGGCTGGAGGGATTGGTGATCTGTCCACAGTGTCCCTGATAGCTGGGATAGACTGTTTTCTTACAGTCGTGTAGAGAGAACTGAAGCATGTCTGCATGGACTCTGAGAACATCAGTGTGTCGTCTATTCGATGTGACAGGGACCAAGAGTTTTGACAGTTTTGCACGGATTGCAATGAATATTTTGAGCCATAGGTCTTGGACCTGAACAAGTAGATGCAGTCAGACTGCTCGGTAATGTCCTAAGTATAAAGAGGTCATGTAGTGAGATCAGGAATTATTACTCACATTTATTATAAATCACATTTTTATGACACAAAGTTTGTTTTATCACATTCAAGCTCACAGCTGCCACACTTTCACCCAAACCTCACCTAAAACAACTGCAAGGCTTCTGTGTAGGTGCAGATGTTGTGGTATTTATTTAGACTACATGAAACTGTGCGTGCAAATGTGCATTTGTCATTATTTATTTTGGTATTAAATAATTTTTTAATTTATGGCTTTATGTGTTTCTTAAAGCAGCCACTGTTTCCCATTTTGACAGCGTCGCACGAAGATGCAAAGCTGTCAAGAAGGCATGATTTCATTACCTGGTAAGGTGACAGAAGAGCTTCTTCGGAGTTTAATTGGCACCGTTTGTGTTCCAGTTTAACCAAACTATCTCATTTACATCAGCTGATTGTGGAGGCCAGGTCGTCTGATGCACCACAACACCTGGAGGCTGTGCAAGGGCCACAGGTTCATCTGGTCTGTGATACATAAAGCCATGGTAGCTGGAAACATAAATCTAATTGGACCAAAGCACATACTTTGGTCTTCAGTTCAGCTTGTGTTTCTTGGCCCAAGCAATTTTCTTCTTATTATGGAGCTCCCTGGGTAGTGTGTGCTATTTGAACTGTGGGAAGCATTGGGCTGTACTCTGAGGTGCTAGTAATAGGCTATTTGAGGCTGGTAACCAAACTTTCATCAGCCATTGTGACATGAAATAGTAGGCAAGCACGGGTGTTGCTAATCACATTAATGAAGGTTCAGTTATTTTTAGGTCCAGAAGTATCTTTAATGTGATTAGTAACATCTGTGCTTACCTACTACTTTAAGTCAAAATGGATTTTGTGAAAGCAGACTGTCATACTGAACAGTTTGACAGTTCCTTTGATTTTATAGAACAAAGGATCTTCTTATTGAAAATGACATAAACCTCCTTGAGAAGTAAATCAATCATTTGAAGAAGGAATATAGAGAAAAGTGATCCTTCTTAAAAACATAAGAAGTCTAGTCTGAGGTGATGAAACAAAGCAAAAACAAATAAACAAAAATCAACAACTAGACAAATTATTCCAACGAGATAGAGCTTCTTTTTTTTTTAAATCTTACTTAGATACAGAGAAGACATGAAAGAAACACTGATGACTTGCTTTTTTCAAGATGCAATTAATACAAATTCAGTTTAGAGTAGATTATGATACCCAAATATTTTTTTTTTGTCCTTTCAAAGTGTTCCAGCACCATTACTGGTTAAAGCAAAAGATTTTGATTAGAGGTTGAGGTTCTGCCTCTTACTAATGAGCACTCAGTAAGGTTTGTATTTATTAAGCAGTAGTTTGTTTGCTCAAATCTACATTTGTAGAATATTAAAACTGAATTGCAGTGCTTCTTGTACTTGTAAAACCTTTTTTAAAATATAATACTGTTATCTGAATAATTTGTGTTTTAGAGTTAGCAGAAAAATAAAGGTTCAAATCATTAATAATATCAGAGAAAAGAAACGGTTTCAAGGTAGAACCACAAGGGGAATCTAATAAACAAATGAATTTAGAAAACCCAATGAACTTAAACATGACCCATAAACATCAAAATAAACTAAAACTCAAAACACTGGGTTAAAAGACCCAGGATCATGACAATGAGCTGAAGATGGTCTTGTTTTTCCTATTATACAGGTTATTTGTTGTGTACTGAGTACCTGATGGCCCAAAAAAACAAGAGTTTCAATCTGAACAAGACTTACGTGAAAATCATCTCGGGTTAAAATATTTTAGTCATACAGAGTGTATAGAGCTTTCAGTGAGTCAAAAAATGGCAGCTTGGGAAATTTCTAAATATGGTAAATGGCCTGTATTTATATAGCGCTTTACTAGTCCCTAAGGACCCCAAAGTGCTTTACATATCCAGTCATCCACCCATTCACACACACATTGGTGATGGCAAGCTACATTGTAGCCACAGCCACCCTGGGGCGCACTAAAACATATTTAACTTTGTCTACATTTTTTTTTAGCAACGTAGAATTCAACTTGTGTTACTTTTCATGTATTTTCTTAACTGCAGAAAACACAGGTGTAAATCTTGAAATGAATAATTAAGTTATATACGTCAGGTAGAGATACGGTTTTCAGGGGAATTGTGGGGGAGAAAGGTCCTCAGATATTAATAGCGCTTGCATTTTTCAGTGATAATATTAAACTTTAATCATTTAGAATAAGTACTTTTTAAAAAGAGATACAGAATGTATAAGAAACCTAATGCATCATACTGTAGTGGTCTGTGTGTGGAGTATTTACCTGGTGTCTGAGCTTTGTGTTTTTCAAAATAAAGGGGTGGTGAGATGAAAACTCCAGAGATGCCTGAAACCCTAAGGAACAACTTTATTGTCAGACAAACGTGTTTCGGCTTGTGGCCTTCATCGGGGTTATTACAAAACACCAAACAGCTTGTGCTTAATTTAAAGTAAAACAACAGAAAATAAAAAAAACTAATGAACCAATCAGCCACTCACACATAAACATAATCATTAATGGGGATGATGATTGTTCAAATATGTTCTGGACTGAACCATTACAGGATAAGTGACTGGATGTCACCTTATACATGTAAAAGTGGGTCATTCCCACAGGTGCACAAAAAATGCAAACAAGATAAAAATTATACATAACAATCACAGGAACTCTAAGAAATGAATTCCATGAACTAAACAACAACAATATGCATCACAATTTTTTTAGAGACATTTTTTCAGAGACAAAAATAGGTCGAATCACAGAAACTCATTAATAGCTAGATCTTCATTCATACCTTTGGGAAATAAACTCTTTAAATGGAATATCTAGAATGCCTCTCACTTTTCTCTGATGAAATTGATATAACCAGCTCTTTGACTGAGCTTGATGGCTTCAATGCCTATAAAGAATAAAGATGAGCTACAATGTTTTTCATTAAAATTTCTTGCAACAGGGCTGGTTAAATCATTTCTCTTAATAGAACTTCTGTGTTTGTTAATTCATTCTTTCACAGGTGTTTTGTTGCATGGACACCATATCATGTAGACCACATTTTTAGTTTTGCTGGTAATAAAGCTTTTTGCATCAATAATCTTGCCACTTGGTTTTACATTTTTGAGTATTCTCAATGTATGGAAGACCCACACTTAAAATGACCTTGTAGGTTATGAGTTGCCAGGTGTTGTTTCTGGGGTTTAGAATCACAAAAAGCTCGAATAACCCTATCCCTAATGTTTTTATCATTGGCTGTTCTTTAAAAATCTCCTGTAAATTCGAAGGATGTGCCAATATTTTAAAATTATTTCTTTAATGTTCCTGGTTTTTGTTGTAATGGTTGTGCAAAAAACAAGATTTCATTTGGGTTTTGGAGGTTTCTTAGTTACCAGATAAAACTTTCTGTTTTTTGAGTCCACCTTATTTTCTGCAAATCTTAGCCAGTCCTCTTTGTCATTTTTATAACATCTTTTCTTTGCTGTAATTATATTGTTCAGGAATTTCACAAATGCATTTGAATCTAATGACTTGGCTTACAGGTAAACCTTTTTTGAGGCTGAAAACTTGCAGCGTGAAGTAATGTATTTCAATAGGTTTGGAGTAAAGAGAGGTGGACAGATATTTGTCTTTTTTGGTTACTATTATGCCAAAAAGGTTAATTTCTTTACTACCATGAACAAGAGTAAAACATCAATCTGCAAAGTGTTCATTTAAAAATCGTACAAACTCCAATACTGTGGAGACTGATCCCTTCCAAAATAAAAATACATCATCTATGTACCGTTTCCAAGACATGATGAATGGTAGAAAGGGGTTTTTTTTGGTGGTCGTATAAAATTCATTCTTCCAGATGGACAACAAGTAAACAAGCAAAACTAGGTGTCATTTTCGTGCCCATTGAAGTGCCAGAAATTTGAAGCCATAGTGTGTCATTATAAAAGAAATCATTCCTCTTCAGAACAAAAGCAGCCAGCTTAATTAAAAAGGAAGTAGATGGTGATTTTGTAGGCCTGTAGGTGAAAATGTTCGACTGACTCTTTGTCTTTGAGGCTTTGTTGTTTTTTCACAAGGATGTAACATCATTCATTGGTGGGAGGTATTTGAAAAGAAGCAGGAAATGAGAGCTGTCTTTTATGTAGGAGTTCAAGGTCGGTACGAAATCTCACTATGGAAGCCTACAAAAGTTGATATTCACTAGATTTCTGTGGATTTTTGGAAATATATACAAAAAGCTTTTAAAGGATGTTTACTGCGTAAAAATGTTTTTTCCTTCAGAGAAATTTCACCATAGAAGAGGTCAACAAGGAACAGCTGTTTACAGCTTATTTACTTGTGACCATTGTGACAATGGCACCTCCTTTCTTAAAGGCTTTAAATACAATTATTTATCCTGTCCAAGCTCTATTACTGCTTTCTGTTGATCATTTGTTAAATTATTTAAGGGAAATCAAGTTCTGTGAGTCTACAGTATGTATCTATCACGTGATTTCTGTTCTCAGTGGGACAAAAATTACTTTTAATATTAAAATCACTTCATTTTGACAAGACTCACTTCTCATTAAAAATTCTCTGACGTTTTTACAGCTCTTAAAAACAAGTTCAAATGGACTTACAGAAGGAGTTGGCACAAAAGAAAGATGAAGTTCAAACACTGATAGTGGAGCGGGAGTCAATACAGTTCTGCTCGGGTTGGCAACAGCTGACTTCTTCCCCAATATTGAGATCGGGTCCATGGGCGGTCGAATGGATCTTTTCCTTTTCCCCCATCATCCAGGAGATGGGGGTTCCAGGGGATGAAACATTTTGCCCAAAAAAGGATGTCCAAGGTGGCTGGAGAATTTACATTGAGTCTTTTTCTTGTTTGGAGTGGTTGAAGGGAATCTTTGCTTGGATGTGTGTGTCATTAAACCAAACTTTCTGTTCTGTTGGGCGTGGTTCAGTGATGGTGGAAGTATTGGTGGTTAAATTGTGAGCGTCTTTGGACCAGGGATATATAAATCCCTCCTTATAGTCGTTCTAATCTCTGAGGAATTCTGGCTTTTTTTAGGTCTTTTATTTCTTTTTCACATTCTGTTAGTCTTATATCAGGTTCCTCCATTTGTTTTAGTGCATCATTATTATCTCTTGTCAACACTTCCAGGTACTGTTCATTCTTTAATATTTCATTTTGTATCTTACTTTCTTTCTCATTCAAGTACTTTATAGTAATAGCCATCAGCCAAATGGCTTTCACATATAGTCGAAACACGTAATAAAGTTGTTCCCTAGTGTTTCAAGTGTTGCTGTAGTTTTTATCTCACCAGTTCTTTATTTTTCTCCAAGCACCTTGGAAAAGGTGAAGTTGAGGCGGAAACTTTTAGATAACTGATTTTTAAAATAAAGAAATTTTCATAATTTATGCAGAAAGGAGACAATTTGGTCCATTATATGTTCAATCATAAGCTACAGTCATGATATTAAACACAGTATCAGGGCTTACTGGGTCACTTTCATACAACTGAGCCATCACTGATGTTATTATTAACAGCTGTGTTTATAAGGCAAGTAAAGTGTCTGCAAGGGAAGAGTCTATCGAAGGTTCTTAAAATAGTTCGAGATCACTTCCTTATAAATCTCTGCAACTGACTCTGTGTTTTCTCAGCAGTTCTCCTGGTAGGCAAAAAGCCCTCGAGCAGCTTTAGAGAAGCAATGCCTTGATTTAGAGTTTGTCCCAGCTACTGGGACAGCCTGCACGTCACTATCACTGTACTATATTCCCATTTCTGGTCACAAGTAGATAATGTCTACTTTCTTCCCCTCTAGCAGGCAGCAGGCACATAAATGCATGAGTGATGGCTGGAGAGAAAGCTGTAAAAGCAGGGAAAGACTGAGCGCCAAATGGATATGTTGTGCAGGATATCAGAGCACAGAAATTTTAGCTGACCTAATGGGATTTTATTTATAAAATACTACGTCCACCATTCATGCTTTTGTTTTTTGACCCCATGCATCAGTGCAGACTGACTGTGGAGTTTGTTCATAACCAGTAAGCATCCATTAAGTAAATATAATGAATGTGTCTGGGATTGAATTCACCCCATTAAAGCCCCTTTATTTCCAGTACTAAACACTTGTATGTTGTTTTGGGTGCCTGATGCAGAATTCCCTCAAGGCACGGAGACAGACAGGATGTCCATTAGTGTGGACAGACGATAAGATCAGATTATTGTTAACAAGAGATTCACAGCCAAAAGTATTCAACCTAATAGCCACGTGTAATTCATTATTATCTAATAATGCAACACTGAATTGTTGTAACAGTCTGATAATCTGTCCAGGATACTCCACCTCGTACGCTACATCAGTATGACAGACTTGATATCCACCACCTGCTACTCTATATTGGATAAGCATTCAAAATAACAGTATGGACAGACTATTAGCTGTCAGAGATGAATGAAGCCTGATGTTATTCCATTTGCATCTTTTAAATAAATACACAATTAGCCATTTTGCTAATCTAATTACACTGTTTAGTTTACATGGTGTAGTCTTTTTCTCCTTTTTAGAGGACACCTGTTTCTCTTTTGAATTGTTTTTAGACTAACTGTTGAAAAAAAAAACTGTTTTGAAATTGAAATTAGGTGATGTTTTAAATACTGAACATATGGAGAGATTAAAGAAAAACTGTTAAATTAATTTGCAGGTCCATATGTCTCTAGATAAAGTTTGCAAACTTTAGTTTGGTATTTATGTAAAGGGTGATTTTAGGATATGAAATAAACTATTACATAGTTACTGGTACACAGTAAACAGAGGACAATACATATATGCATATTTCAAAGAAGTTGTACAACTTTTAATAGACTGGCTAGTCCTCTAGCCTCCATAGAGGAGGTGGGTGAGAGGAGGATGTTAGCCAAGCTAATGCCCATTATGGACAACAGCTCTCACTCCCTGCATGAGACTGTGGAGACTCGGAGCAGCTCTTTCAACAGTTAACAATTACAGCCACTGTGTAGGACGGAGCATCATTGCAGGCCCTACATCCCAACAGCAGTCAGACTGTACGATAGGCACATAGGATAAATACTTGCTGAGAAAAATATGCGTGTATATATTATCATTCCTGCTGCACTTTATTTATGTATTTAAAAAAAAAACTTTGATTTATCTTTTAGAGTATTTTGCTGTGTATAGTATTGTACAAACCAGTCTTGTGTAGTGTTTATTTGTAAATCATTTTTCTTATTTATTCATGTATTTTAATGGTTTTCTGAAGTATCTCTAATTCACTTTTTCTTTCTGCCCCTCGTGCTACTGTAACAAGTGGATTTCCCCAGTGTGGGTCTATATCTAGACCATACCTATATCTGCATCAGTCTGTCTGTATCTGTCTAGCTGTAGGAAATGCAGAAAAAGAAGAGTGATTTCAATCTTAGAGTTAAAACTCATTTGACGAACCACACTGCTTCAGTGACTGGATGGACGGATTTTTAACATATTTTTGGGGAGGATCTAAAAATCTATCAGGTACTTCATATAAATTTTGATGATGTGTTAATTAACTCATAATTAGCATTATTTGATCAATTTAAGTTATTTATTTGTCTGTTTATTTATTTTTCAATGCCACCAGCAGTTTTTTCATCTTTGAACGTTAAAAAAATAAGCCAGTTCAAACTAAGAAATGATTTGTTTTATAAGCTGAAATCTCAAGAAACTATTTGTTTGCTTGTTATCAGTAGTTAAATATTTCTAAGCGACGTAAGCAGGCTATGTTATTCTCCTGCACGACGCACAAACTCAGACACGGTAATATGTAAATATATATTCTAAATAATAGTTTTGATGGGACAAATTAGATTTGACTACTACATATCAATTATCCTTAACTACCTCCCGACTGATTGTCATATATTGCTAATAACTGCAGATTCTGGACACTTTATAAAAGTTTAAGACGCACAGCTGAGCTCGGGAGTTTTTCATTCATTTGCTGGTGAATTATTTTGGCTCCGCCTCCGAGATTTGCTAGAAGCAACAGGAAGACAACCCAAAAGGGGTGCAGGCTTGAAGAAAAAAACACAGTGGAGGCCGAAATCATCTCGGTGTATTGGCTTCTCCACAGCAGATCCACTGCTGGGCTTTAAACCTTACCGACCTGCCACTTGTGACCCGTTTGTATGCGAGTTATACGTGGCAGATTAGTGAGCATGTCTTCCTTATAGAGCTAAAGTGAGCTTACCTGCCACAGAAGAGAGAGAGACAGACGGGCGAGGTGAGTACAGTATCTGGGCTGACGATTACTCGAAGCCGCTTGCGATCAGAGTGTGTGACACTGATATTTATGTAATGTGGCACAGATGTGGAAATGGAAGTTGCAGGCGGCGATTTGCCTCATCCGCTGCTTGCTGTAGTTTGCTGTTTTCCCTGCCACGTCAGTGAACATGTAGGTGAGGAGGAAAAAGTCCATGTGGCCTGTTGTTGCTGCACTTTGTTGCCAGTGTAATTAACAAAGGAGCGCTATGGAGGAGCACCACGTGTCGGGACAGAGCAGGCTTTCTGTGTGCCCTGGCCTGCTTTCTCTCTACCTCCGCCCACTGGCCTTCAGTGTCACTGGTTTGCATTTTGCTTAGAAGAATCAGTAAATGAATGAAATGTGTGGAGGTAACTGTGAGCTTCACGACCAGTTCTGGCAGCGATCAGTGACCCCAGTGTTGTCAGACGCTGAAGCTTCCAGATGTGCAGCTGTAGTGCGTCCCCTGGTTGTGCAAGCTGTTCTATGCTGGAAAAGGAAACCGGGAGATGTTTTTAGGGTGACAAGTCATGGGTTGTTCACTTCCTGAACGACTCACAGCTCAGACAGTGAGACCACAGAAAGGCTGATCATTCATTATGAGAGTCATTGCTCTACAGGCAGGCTGTGGTAGTTTCACTCAAAACCACAGGGCTGTTCTGTTGTGTCCTGCTGTGAAGACAAGGGGAAAACACTGCTGGCACTAGAGCCCGACGGATTATTTATTCTGACCACTGTCAACCAAGAATGGGGCAAAATGCACATGCAGTAATCCTCTCTACTGGTTCCTCCTGCCAGATATTATCAGTACATGTTTGACAGGGTTTCGCACATTTGATTCATTTGATGTCCGTCACAAAATTGTGCTTCCCACAGTTTGTTTGAGTCAATAAATGTAGACATTTGATCTGCCTGCTGCAAAACGTACATTTGAAACCAGTTCTGGGGAGCGGGGATAAATATTTAAGTCAGCCCACACAACCAAGTGCAGCCTAGCCCAGACCAGTTAAACTGGTGTTAGAATTGTGATGGGAAGGTTTCCTCCCTGACTCCCAAACCCCCGAGAACCCGCAGAACCAACATGAATTACAGAGTGCCTGCTTTGTGACTGTTCGTAGTCATTCATTATAAAGTGAAGGAGTAACCAGGTTGCATGCAGTGAAGAGGCAAGTGCAGTGCATATCATTTATTATCTCGACACATGTTGAGTACCGCTGTATCATGACGCCTTTGTTATCACGGGCAATGTTTTGGCCTATCATATCAAGCGTTAGTAATTTCCTGCCCTGATATTAATTTGAAGCAAATACAAAGGAACTGACTGCGGCCTGATAAATGGAAGTGCTAACAACTTGATTTTTTTTGTTGTTGTTGCTCTTTTAACCTCTGAAATGTAAGGTTTAATTTAAGTGTTGTATGCAAAGTTACTGACAAAGGTGTCGACTTAAATGAGGAGTTAAAGGTGAATATAAACTTGGAGTCAAATTATGTTGCTAGCTAGTTTACTGCTTTTCCCCTTTCCAGGCACATGAAACATGCTCATATGTTCATATTTATATATTAAACCAAATCACAACAACAGTCACCTCCAGGCACTTTATACTGTAAGGTCAATACACCAACAATCAGATGATCCCCTATTATCAAACACTTGGCGAGAGTGGGAAGGAATAACTCCCGTTTAACAGGAAGAAGCCTCCAGGCTCAGGGAGGGGCGACCATCTGCTTCGACTGGGGTGAAGCAAGGAAGACCGGACAAAAAGCACACGATGGGAGAGAGCCAGAGTTTAATAATAACAAATGATTAAATGATATAAACACATAGTGAGTGAAAAAATGTCAGTGAAGAAGAAACACTCGGTGCATCATGGGATGCCTCCAGCAGCCTATGCCTATTGCAGTATAACTTAGGGTCACCTGATCCTGCCCCAACTATAAGCTTTGTCAAAAAGGTTTTTATGTAAATATATCTTGATGGCAAAATTGATCTCAGTGTTATTTAGAGAAGTGAGTTCTGTTTTGTTTTTTGCAGAAGAGAAAGTTTTATTTGCATCCTGTATGTCGGTTCATTTCTTAATAATTTCGAGAGAAATTTTGGTGGATTCATGTCAGCAGACAAGTCTGACTCAGTTTTCTTTGCACAAGAGGAAGAGTTGCGGTAAATTAAAGCAATACCTCTTCCTCTTAGTAACAACAGTTTATATTGACTACATGTGGTTTATAATTGCCGTTTGTGGTTTGGGAGCACGTCTGGATATATAAAAACAACTTAGTTACTTTTTAAAAACACGATTTAAAACCTGAATAGGTGATAAAGCGATAGATCTTTCAGCCCAATTCTACTTTTTCTGCATAATCCATCATACAAAATGTAATCAAATGGAAAAGTCCCTTTTTAAAACTTTTATTAGTTTTAATCTTTTAACTTTATGCATCAAGCAAAAATTTAATTATATGCAACATTCTCTGACTGGAAGAAATTTGTTTAATATTTAAACCTATTTTCTGCACATTCCAGCACATAAAATAATTTTTTTTTGTGTGTTTACACTCAGTCTTTCAAATAGATGCAAGTAAAACACAGCAGAAAATAAATAAAGTCAAAGACTAGCGGTCCTGTTGCTCTATTTTCACCTGTAAAGCAGGAGCGGGGTAGGCGGAGGTTTACCCTGGTGCAGGTGAGCCGCAGCGGTCAGTGGAAGAATCCGCGAGTTTCTCTGTGAGTTTCCCATTACGTCGTTGCGCACTCAGTGCTTGCTTGGACGTTTGGGGGGGGGGTTTCGCTGTAAAAAGAAGTTTTCTTCCCACGCACAATGCTAATGGACACTAATGTTTTTGTCACTTTTTATGGAATCAAACTCAAAGTAAGGTCAGTACTTCCACGCTTTAAACACTGTACGCTCATACTCTCTCCCGCACTCGATATATTATCCACTGTTGATCTGCACACAGCTGTTGTCACTCGCTTACGTCACTGTCATGAGATATTCTCGCAAAAAAATCACGGTTTTAGTAACGCAGTAACGCAGCGTTCCTACGGCAAAGTAACGGTAATCTAATTACCGTTTTTGCAATAGTAATCCCTTACTTTACTCGTTACTTGAAAAAAGTAATCGGATTACAGTAACGCGTTACTTGTAACGCGTTACTGCCCATCTCTGGTTGATACAGTATTTTAGCCGATGCAGTGATCCAGTGGATTATTCATTCATTAAACACTTTGAGATATTAATAACAAATCTGAACTTGGCAGGTTTCTTTCGTTCCATATGGACATTTTCTTCTCGTGGAAGATGAGGACTGTAAGATTTTTACTGAATTATCTCTATGCTGACAATAAGCCCATAAGTGCACTCTCTATTTATTTGTTTTCCATCACTGGGCTCATATAAAACACACAGAGATGCTTTCATACTGTGTAAGCCAAATATCTCACAGCCGTTTACAGTGTTGGACTTTGGATTACCTGTTTTGGAAAATGACATTAGCAGCCAAATCCAGAAGAGAATGAATTCCTTGTTGAAGTGTTGGACTTTGAGTGGATTGTGTTTCTAGTCCTTTGTTGCTGTGCCTTTCTTCAGAAAAATGTAAGTTCTAGGCCTACTTCATCTTTCTTTTCTCTGATCATCGTTAATGCACAGAGTCAGGTGATGTTTCTGCTCTACTTTTATTAACAGTTTGAGTCACATGAAAATAGGGAAAATAGATTTTGTTGGTGGCAGTACATCAGCCTGGGGATGTCAGGTTACAGTCAGCTTTGTCCTCTACTCCTTTTACTCAGAAGGCATGAACCAAACGGATGGTTTTGCTGTGCTGTGGTGGGTAATAAATACTGTTAAACGAAAGTGGTGCCGAATCCAAAACACTGGAGTCTAGTTTGGTTTGAGGTCTTTCTTTATTTCTTCGACAGCAACACATCGCTCGCTCTGTGACTTGACATAATGGCAGACAAGTCTTGGTCTAAACAAGATCAACAGGTTCTTAAGAGACCCTGAATGGGACATTGTTTTGTTTTCACACTTTAAAGAGAAGAGAACTTCTACCAAGGAGTAAGCGAGCTCAGAATGCAAAAGCAGGGCTTGCAGAGAGATCCGTATCAGGCATTAGAGGTGTAGTAGGTCAAAGGGGTGTGGATGGATGGAAATCAGTTAGGGGATGGGCTGAGCGGAGGAAGTGCACCAAGCTGCCTTGACAGATTAAAGGCCGAGGCTTTAACAAAGAGAAGGAAGCAGAGGGATGATGTTGTCTCTGGCCGTGTACCTGCTTCCTGTCGGGAGACTGAGGGCTGGAGCGACGGCACAGAAAGATTTTTTGGGTCGAGTGATTGAAGGTGCTTCCTGTGCTGCAGAGTGGTGGGCAGAAGTCCCTCGTCAAAGGACCTCGACTTTAAAGTGGAGCCGCATTTGTTGAGTCACATGACTCCTGCCACTTGTGGATTAAAAACCTAAAATTAATAGTATTTCCCTTTTTTGATGGGTGGGGGGTAAAGGGTGGGGTGGGGGTAGCAGTTGTCTTTATGTGGCAGTTGACAGTTGGGGGCAGGCAGGAAATGGGAGGTGGAGAAGTCAGGTGGGGCCGGAGGGGAGTATGATACGCAACACGTATTCCTGGCTGGAATCAAGCTTAAGATGTTTTTTGTGTCATGCGTTTCACCCATTTCGCAAATAAGACACTTCACATTTGATAAGTATATAATAGAGCACTGATGAATATATCTCCGCTCTAACCGATGTTGGCTTAACTAGCCTTCAAATGCTTTGCAGCTCCAAGCATAGTTTTGTATTACAAACACACAGTGAGAAAAAAAGCAAAGTTAATTCTGTTATGTGCACAAGTCAATTTTAATAATGCTGCTGGGTAAAATATAAAATAACACTAAAATAACATCAAAGTAACTTTTTGTTTGAAAAATCTTAACCCTCTCAAGGCAAGCGTTGCAGATTTGCAACAAGTAAAAGCTAACAACCTGATTACTCCACATACATATTTTATGAGTTTGTTTTACTCAGAAGTACCACTGCAGGTGTTCTTTTGTGCATTAGCAACAAAAACTTAATTTGAGCCTGAGAGGGTTAAAAAACAAATGTGTAAATTGTAAAGTATTTACAGCATGTGTACATTTTTAAGGAGCTACATTAAACGAGCTGAGTGACATTTTTACCATAAGTTTGTCAAGATGTGGGACATTTTTCTACTCCTAAAGCATTTTAGTAGAACTTTCTCAGCCTTTCTGTGTGTATATATCTGTATGGACCTTATCACCTCTTCAACAGGGAGACCAGTCTGTGGCAGAATTTTGTTTGTCTTACTAGAGCTGGGCGATATATCGAGTTTTTAAAACATATCGATATAATTTTATACGAGATATAAGATGTGACAATATCCTTTATATCGATATAGTCTATGTTACGTTATAATTATAGTTGTGGAGCCGCAAGTTTGCCTCTCTTTCGTCCACTTTTGTCTCTACGCAACGTTACTCCGCCTCGCCTTCACTGAAGACAACTCCCCCTCCTCCCCCATCGCTTCACGTGCAGGCAGCGACAAGATGGACACGGCAAATCTCCGTTAACGAGTTACTGCGCATCGCCCTATGCTTGGGGCTGGACGGCGTCAACGTGCTAACGAGCTAAACATGCTAACGAGCTAACCGCGCTAACGAGCTAACCGCGCTAACCCTAAAATCCTTTCATTCTCTCAAAAGTTGATAGCGCGCCTTATGTATGAATTCTGGTTGTGCTTGATGGCCGCGAACCGATTTTATGTGGTACACGGCGCTCAGCAATCTGTCAAAAATGTTTGAGTACGACTTTGGTAAGCTACGGAGCTGCACCGCTTGATAGATTGTCGGCGCATTACGGCTACCGAGGAGCTTCGCGGAGTGATATGTACTGTGCATCAACGTAATATTACCGTATTGTGTGTGTATAAGGACCATAAATGGCACCTGTAAGAGACGTGGTTATGAAGCGGATTTCAAACTCCAGGCTATCAGTCACACAGTAAAACTCGGGAACAGAGCAGCTGTGAAATCTGTCTGTCTTTGTTATTACGCTCAGTGTCTTTTAGTTTACATTTTGACTGCACAATTGTGAGCTCTTTGTTTAGCACAAAAACAAAATTGTTTTCTTTTATTTATGGAGCATTATTATTTAATAAATGCTCATAATTTAATTTTGAGTAATTTTTCATGTACATCTGTGCTGTATGTTAATAAAAGTGCCTGTGTGACATCTGGGACACAGCTTTGACTAAGAACTCTCTTTTTGTTCTTATTTTATGGCTTAAAAAAATATCGAGATATGAATTTTGGGTCATATCGCCCAGCCCTATGTCTTACCACTAAATATGAATTGAAGAATTTTAAAAAGCATCCTAGGTCTACCTGTTATAAACATTCAAGTGAAGTACAATTTATCGTTTTTGATAACTTTTTATTCTTTAAGGTTATTAAATGGTAGGAGTGGGAGCATCGTAGAGATAATGGTACAAACTGGCTTTGAAAAGAAAAAAAACACCTTCACTGACAAGGAATAAAAAGACAGACCACATCATACCTTACCATAAAGACCTCATAGTACCACATCACCCCAGTAGAGCATCCTGCTCTCAGACTGCTGGTTTGTGGTTCCCAGGATATTTAAAAGTAGAATGGGAGACAGAAGCTTCAGCTTTCAGGCCTCTCTCCTGTGAAACCAGCTCCCAGTTTGGATCCAGGAAGCAGACACCTTCTCTACTTTTAGGATCAGGCTTAAAACTTCCCTTTTTGACAAAGTTTATAGTTAAGGCTGGATCAGGTGACCTTGAATCCTACCTTAGTTACACTGCAATAGGCCTAGGCTGCTGGGGGCTTCCCACTGAGTGGTCTTCACTCTCCGTGTGTTTATACACTGCTCTGCATTGATCGTTACTTATTATTAATCTCTGGCTCTTTCCCACAGTGTGTTTTTTGCCTTTCTTCCTCTCGTCACCCTCAGACAGTTGGGGCAGATGGCCGCCTCTCCCTGAGCCTGGGTCTGCTGAAGGTTTCTTCCTGTTAAAAGGGAGTTTTTCCTTCCCACTGTCGCCAAAGCGCTTGCTTGGGGTTTTCTCTTTATCAGAATCAGAATCAGAATCGTGTTTATTGGCCAAGTATATGTGCAGACACATACAGGGAATTTGGTTCCAGTAGATGGTGGCTCTCAAGCACAGCAATGTAAATCACACACACACACACACACACACACACACACACACACACACACGTGTCTATATATACACATTACACATACATACACAAAGCTGTGTAAACCAACTATAAATAACGAATCTAAACTTATATACATAAAATACAGAAATGAATGAGGTGGAATGAATACTACAAAATGTACATAAGGTGCAGCTGCAGTCTGGCAGTGGGAGCAGTGTGACAGGTCAACTGTTAAGAAGGGAGATGGCGAGGGGAAAGAAACTGTTCCTGTGTCGGGTGGTCCTGGTCTGCAGGCTTCTGTACCAGCAGCAGATCAAAAAGTCTGTGTCCAGGGTGTGAGGGGTCTGTGATGATTTTCCCTGCCCGTTTACTGGTTCTTGAGAGGTACAGGTCCTGGATGGAGGGCAGGGGCGTGCCGATGATCCTTTCTGCTGCCCGTACAGTCCGCTGCAGTCTGCTCCTGTCCTGTTTAGTGGCTGCTCCATACCAGACTGTGATGGAGGAGCACAGGACAGACTCAATGACCGCAGTGTAGAACTGGATCAGCAGCTCCTGTGGAAGACTGTACTTCCCCAGTTGTCTCAGGAAGTACATCCTCTGCTGGGTCTTTTTGAGGATGGAGTTGATGTTGGTCTCCCACTTCAGGTCCTGGGAGATGGTTGTACCCAGGAACTTGAAGGTCTTCACAGTCGACACAGGGCTGTCTGATATGGTGAGGGGGAGCAGAGTTGAGGGATGTCTCCTGAAGTCCACTGTCATCTCTACAGTCTTAAGAGTGTTCAGCTCCAGATTGTGCTGACTGCACCAGAGTACCAGCCGCTCAACTTCCTGCCGGTATGCAGACTCATCACCATCCTGAATGAGGCCAATGACAGTGGTGTCATCTGCAAACTTTAGGAGTTTGACAGCCGAGTTCTTGGAGGTGCAGTCGTTAGTGTAGAGGGAGAACTGTCACGGATTGCCGGGGCAAGCCGTGTGGAATGTAGAAAAGGACCCAAAAGGCGGCAGCTCTGGTGCAGGTGAGTGTTTATTGACAGGGGTGTAAGTACAAACAGCGGTGGCGACAAAACATGAAACCGGAAACCTAAACTGGGTAAACTAATAAGACAAACCAGAATGAGGATGCAGGGAGGTCCGGAGAAATACATACGGGGAGACGCAGGGAGACCGAGGGGAAACAACACAGACGAACCAGCAATTACTAAGACAGAAAATACAACTTAAATACACTCAGAACACAGGGAGAGTACACACAGGTGGGAGACACAGCTGGGAGTGATTAACATGACGAGACCAGGGAGGCAAACTGAAAACACTCACATAAGACGCAGACCTTCACAATAAAACAGGAACACACGGGGGGGAACAGGGTAAACACCAATTAGAGGTGACAGGAACCAAAATCTCGAAGAGAAAACACAAAACGCTGGGTCAAAAGGACCCAGGATCATGACAAGAACAGTAGTGGTGAGAGGACACATCCTTGGGGGGCACCAATACTGAGGGACCGGGTTTCAGAGGTGATCTCCCCCAGCCTCACTTATTTTTGTAGGATCTTTACCTTACAATATAAACTGCCTCGAGTTGACTGTTTGTGTGATTTGGTGCTATATTAATAAAATAGAATTGAATCAAAATTAAAGGGGTACTACATCATTGAAAACTACAGCTGAGACAGTCGAATGTATTTGCACAGCAACACTGACAGCAGTAGTGAGTGGGCTAATTATCTCAAGAAGTCAAAAGGACTAGTGCTGCTAAAGACTTGCACTATAACCTATAACAACACGAGTCTTTGGAGCAATTCATTCACAAACAGACACTAAACTGAAAGCAAAATGAACAGACGAGGACATTTTTACAGATGTTTGGTCTGGTGGCAAAAGTGTAAGGTCTGCTAGACGAGGGGAAAAGCCAACAGCTGCTGATAGAAGTGGATCTCTGTAGTGGGGGGGTCTTTGGAGTATTAGGGAAAAGGTTTTAAAAATGTAATGTAGTGGAAGAAGTTCAACTGAATAATTTTAGCAAGCTAGAAACTTTTTCACATCAAAAACAGGCTAAAGCTCAAAGAATAAAAGAGAAACTGGTAGCTACCAAAAACATTTGCTATAAAAGCCCCTGCTGTAGTTAAACAGATAAAAGTAAGCATACTGTTGCTATAGAAGGTCATTTGCAAAGTTTAAAAAAAAAACACGAACAGGAAGACTTTCATTGAGAGCGCATGAAGTTCTAACACAAAAGTGCTTTTTTATCGCCAATTCGAAGTTATTTCTAAGATGGACTGCTGGCAGTGTGACAGGAAATAGACTTTGTACTCGTTTAGAAATGGATCCTCAAGCACAAGAGCTGTTGAGGAGCATCAATTCATTTTGGATGTGGCAGGTTTGCAGAGATGTGGTAATGAATTTCAGCCTCTGCCTGGTGTTAGCCCGAGGACTTTTCTCTCTTTATTACTGAACAGTCACCAGCTTCTCCCACACAGAATGTCTTTGGGAAGATGATGTTCCTTGTTCGGTGTAGAGAGTTCATAAAAAGTTCATTATGCTGGTTGACTGTTGTTAGATGGGTTTTTATAAGTTTTTTTTTCTTTTTGCATTTTTAAGCAATGCCAGTGTTGTTGTTCTCTGAAGTGGATGGTCAGATAACCACTTGGGTCCAGGCAGTCTTCATGCCCAGAGGGTGAATCCAGCTGACTTTAACGATTTCATTACTTTTTTTCTAGCCTCATCATGTATTTGCATCTTCAACCACTGTGATCGGTCACTTGAAGCAGTGCACTTTCCACAGGACATTAACCGATTGCCAGTAATATCATTATTGCTTTATGTGTCAGGCTCTTTCAACTTGGCCATGGCCCACAGCACCAGCATCCAGTATGACCCGGTGGCAGAAATCGGTGGAGGTGCTTATGGGACTGTTTATAAAGCCCGGGACATTGAGAGCGGGCAGTTTGTGGCTCTGAAGAGCGTGCATGTGAGGACAGACCAAAATGGCCTCCCGGTCTCCACAGTCAGAGAAGTGGCTTTGTTAAAACGGCTGGAGCAGTTCGACCACCCCAATGTGGTCAGGTGGGTGTCGTCTTTTCATCTTGTGATTAAAATGAATGCTTCACACAGGAGTCATGAATTTTCTTACTTCTGCAGGCTTATGGATGTCTGCGCCACCAAGGGAGCAAACCAGGAGACCAAAGTCACTCTAGTGTTTGAGCACGTGGACCAGGACCTTAAGACATACCTAGAGAAAGCGCCAGCACCAGGATTATCTCCAGACCGCATTAAAGTGAGAACTGGCTCCAGCTATATCTACACTAAAAGTTAGCTAAAGTAAAATAACATTGCTGATACCACATTCCAAGCATGGACGGTTCTGCTTATTACTCATTTAAATCCCTGTTCCCAAGCTGAAAGCTGTAAAATATGTAGTTCCAGTGAAGCTCTGCTTGTGTTTTTGCAGGATTTGATGAAGCAGTTGCTGTGTGGTCTTGCATTCCTTCACTCTAACCGCGTGATGCACAGAGACCTGAAACCAGAGAATATTCTGGTAACCAGCCAGGGCCAGGTGAAGCTGGCTGACTTTGGACTTGCCAGGATCTACAGCTGCCACATGGCCCTCACTCCTGTGGTAAGACGTGTATAGAGTAATTTTCCAAAGGATATTGTAATTTTTTTTTCTAACTTTGATTAATTCTTATTGTCGATTTTCTACCATTTCATTGTAGTCAGCACTTCAAAGTGTTTTAGGCAGCTAGACAGTGAAAATAACATACAGTTTCCAGTCTTCAGCGTTCTGGTGCCAGGCATAAACATTTTGGAAAATATGCTTATTTGCCTTCTTGCTTAGCGTTAGATAAGAACACTACAACCAGCAGATGGTTAGCTTAGCGTAAGGCAGGACTGGAAATGGTGGGTAAACAATCCAAAAGTAACAAAAGCTGCCAAGTAGTAACCCCACACCTCGGTAATTAATGCATTATATCACATTTTTGTGTAAAGATGTTGTGTAAAATCTCACGCCGTGACTTGGATGGGAGCAGTAACTTCCTGGAGTGTTAGCAGATTGCCAGAAAATACTCCAGGACAAACCATGATGCCTCAAAACTACATTTTTATAAAAAAAAAAAAAAGACGTAATATCCAGATTTACTGCACTGGCTAGCATTTTATTACTCATGTTTAAACTGCTATGCCTTGTTTTGGCGTTTTGCTTTTAATGTCACGCACATTTGCCCCATAATTAAAGATGCTGTGATTGTGGCTGTGTCCGCTTATTATTTGTTTTATTTGAATTCTGAAAAATTGTTTTAGTGGTTTAAAAAATGAACAGTAAAGTAACAATAAAAGGCTAGAGCCATGCTGGTATGTCTGTAACTTTAGCTAAATGCTAGCTTCTGCATTAGCATGAGTACAGTGAAAGAAAATTACCTGCTGAAGATGCAGACCTTTGCCAGGCAGGGGCATTTTTCCAGGACTTTTAAAAGGAGAGGCCCATCAATTAGTCAAATGAGTCAGGGAGGGAGGCTCATAGAGTTATTTTTGGTTGCTATCTTAATTACAAGGACAGGAAGTAGCTCCACATGCTTATTTTGGTAGATTTTTTATACCAGATAACCTTCCTGACACGACCCCAAAGGACTTTATGTTCCCTCCTGGGATTAAACCACAGACGTTTTACTGATATAGTGTGGAAGTACTGGAGGAGGCTAAAAAATATTCAATTAAATACGTAGGAAAACAAAAGCACTTTAAAAGTGTTTTTAAATTTAGTAGCTGTAATGATCTTAATGTTCACTAGACCTCCATTAGAAGACGTAGCTTCCCCATAATTATAAAGCACCCTTGCTGCAGATTCAGATTTAGCGACAAAGTAATGGAGCCAATAAAATAAAGAGTGGTTACAGCAGTAAGTATGTTTAATTTTCCTGAGTGCTAGAAAAAAACACATCGTTTTGCTTACAGTTTGCAAATTCAAGAGTTGGGGGGGGGGGGGGGGGGTATGAGGGGGAGCACATCTTTTAACAATGCTATTTAACCCTATAGCTGTCACTGCACGTAATGGTATTTACGTGCAGTGATGCACTGAGGGGGACAAAACAGTTTTTAACAGAAAAAGGGGCTCAAAACTTTCTTGTCTTCCTATCTTATCTGTAATTTCCGCCCATGGTTGGAGTGACATGACTACGCAATTTTGGAGGGGCAACATGGGGGCCCAGTTGAATATCAAGGGGGGTCGACTGCCCCGCCCCTGCTACTAGATAATGTTTTGTGGAGTTTTTTGCTAAACACTGTCTTTGCACTACGAATAAACTCTTTTACGTGATCTTCAGACATCAGTAAAGCATTTTTTCTCACCTCAACCTGAATGACACACTCTGGAAACATCTGCAGAAAAGCAGCTAATGTGCGAGTGTTTTGTTCTTCAACAGTATTTGACCTGTTTGCGACTCTGTTAGAGCCCAACCCCAAGTTAGAAATTCCCATCAGATCATGATGAATTAGTATCAGCATATACATATTGATAAAAGGTTTTTTTGGTATGTATCCATTGAGCTGTTCTGTTTGTGTCTTCCAGGTTGTGACCCTGTGGTACCGACCTCCGGAAGTCCTGCTGCAGTCCAGTTACGCCACACCCGTGGATATCTGGAGCACCGGCTGTATCTTTGCAGAGATGTTCAGACGGAAGTGAGTCAGCATTCGATTTTTGTGATCTGAGTCACTAAGTTAAAAAGTAGCAGAGGCCTGATTACTCATCCTCTGCGAGGTGTGACGTGAGCTCTGGGTTCTCATTAAATTCCTGAAAACAGATTAGATTGCGATTTTAAATCATCTCCATCGTGCCAAGTAAGTTTGATTTGCTCTGGTTCTGTGTGAAACCACTGCCTCGATAACCATGACATCTTTTAACTGCACCCGTGATAGGGAAGCAGTGTGTACAAAGGCACAAGCCTGGGACTCGTGTCTAGCTTTTTATTTGCTGTTCAGGTTCTGAAACTGTTGGCTAAGGTTAGAGAAAGTTAAATATTTACAAAGTGTTGTTCATTTTTTCGGTTTAAGTCAGGCTGACTTTCTCATGTTTGACATAGATGTGGATCATTTCTTCGTTTTAATCACGTGCAAGAAATATTTAGTAAGATGCCAGGACATGATAGCAAATCCAGTGCAAATGTGCAACGAGGCTGAACATTTTACAGATATATGAACATTTCTGCATTCTGCTTCTGACTGAAACCAAAATATTCACGGCACATTTGCAGTCAGTGTGTGCTCTCTGGTCCTGAGGCACGGGCGGTTTTTAGTTTCTCATATATTAGTACATATATCAGTAAAATGAGTTTTAATAAGGGTAAATTGGTTTAAAGAGTAAATAAAAAAGGTCTTTGCCATAAACATTTTATAGCTGTAACTTAAGATTAAGGTTTATTGAGTTAAACTGTATTTTTTTTATAGCTGTTTAGGGAATGATGATGCTTGGTGATACAAATTTACCATAGAGCAGGGGTGGGTAATTAACCAATAAGCTTAATATTAAGATTAAGAACTGACTTCAGCTCAGTATTAATTTTGTTTGGTGATTTAGAAGTTTAATTTAAGAGACTGATCCTGTGATAGCAGCAATTTTATGAACGTATTAGAGGAGCTTTTAAGTTTAATCAGAAATGCTAAGAAGCACACAGCAGCTCCACCTAGCGGTACAAATGACACATTGCATCAAAGGATGAATGCCTAAAAAACGATCCCTTTGTGAGCAGTTCCTATGAAGATGGTGAGATTCTTATGATTCATCAAAAATGCACAGTGTTATGATGTTGTAGCTTTTAGGCCAAAGGTCAAAAATAACCATCAGCTTCCAGCTTTTAACTCGTCTTTGTTCTGTCTGCGTGTTAGACCTTTGTTCTGTGGAGAATCAGAAATGGACCAACTTGGGAAGATTTTTGAGTGAGTAACAAACACTTTCAGTCACATTAACCCGACTGATCATTCTCGCAACTCCTTTGTCACTGAAACTTACACGTCATTTCAGGGTTATCGGCTTGCCGCCAGAGGAGGAGTGGCCGACTGATGTTACACTATCAAGGAAAAACTTCCCCACTCTCACGGCTCGTCCAATCACGGACTTTGTCCCAGAGATAAATGAGCATGGGGCGCAACTGTTGCTGGTAAGGCTCGTGAATTAAATCATTAGAGCGGCTTTGCATCCTGCCTGGTAGTTGATTTATGTCTCAGCTACATACCGAGTTAAAATCAGGGCATTAACAGATTAAGCAACCTCATATCCCAGAAGAATTTCATTTGCCTTAAACACGAGCCTCAGGAATTCAACTGCTGCGATCCTGACAAATTCCTGTGACTCCTTTTGCTTATTCAGCTGGTTGTGTTAGAGGAAGTGCCCTTTTAAGAAAAGGGTTTTGTTCGCATGCTTTACAGAGTGCTGGTTAAAGAGGAAATATGACTTAAATTGACATTTTAAATGGAATATTTAAAGGAGATTTACAGTAAATGTTCATTCCTCCTGTGATTAAAGGCGTTACCTAACTATTTAAAGTAGACAGAAGATTTTATCATGTCTCCCTGTATGATGTGATAAATAATAGAAACACAAGTGCTTTTACTTCTCGGTTTCACTGCAGAATTGGTAAATAGGACTGAATCTGCCAGTTAATCTTCTCTGGTGCAGGAAACATACCTCCGAGATCTTTTTGCTCCATATTGACATGATAGCATCACACAGTTGCTGCACATTCATGATGTGAATCACCCATTTAACCACATGCCAAAGGTGCTGTGGAGGCCATCCGAGTACAGTGAACTCATGGGCATGTTCAAGGAACCAGTGTGAGATGATCTGAGCTTTGTGACATGTTATCCAGCTGGATGGGTACACTGTGGTCATAAAGGGATGGTCATGGTCAGCAGGCTGGTAGGCTGTAGCATTTAAATGGTGCTCAGTGGTTCTAAGGAGTCCAAGATATGCCAAGAAAATAGCCACCAGCAGCAGCAGCTTGAACCATACAAGACACGATGGAGCCATCTTTTCATGTTGGTTACCCCAAAGTCTGACCCTACCATCTGAAAGTCACAGCAGAAATCGAAAGACCAGCCGACGTTTTTCAGTCTTCTGTCGTGTGAATTGTAGCCTCAGTTCCTGTTTTTAGCTGACAGGAGGAGCACCTGGTGTGGTCTTCTGCTGCTGTAGCACGTCTGCTTCGAGGTTTGATGTGCTATGCATTCAGAAGTCTGCCCATTCCCCTCTGACCTCTAAACTCAGAACTGCCGCCCACTGGACATTTTCTCTTTTTTTCTTTGGAAACCCTAGAGATGGTTGTGTGGGAAAATCCCAGTAGCTCAGTAGTTTTAGAAATACTCAGACTGGCCTTTCTGACACTACAACCGTGCCACATTCAAACTTACATCCTCTTTCTTCCTGATTCTGATGCCCAGCTTGTCTTGACCATGTCTACATGCCAGTTGCTGTCATGTGACTGGCTGATTAGATATTCTTTGGCAGTTCATCAAACTGTCCATTAAAGAGCTCACAACGTACAGTGATACACTTCTAACATCGTGCTACTCTTTCCTCCACAGAAAATGCTGACCTTTGACCCCTTGAAACGAATATCAGCCTTAAACGCACTAGAACATGAATATTTTCGGGACGAGGCGACGTCGACTCAGACAAAAAGCTGAAGTCGTCCAGGGAAGCGCGCAGCAAGAGGTAACAGTGTCGGAAGTTTCGACGTATCAGTGTCATTCACCGCTCTGCCTTTCACGATGTCTGCTTCGGAATATTATTTTGTTATTCCCGCATCACAAAAAAAAAGGTAAAAGGCTGAGAAAGAGGAATGAAATGAGGATCGCTGCTATGGTTCTCAATGTGTAAATGTAACGAGTAATAACGTGTCACGTCTTAAAGGACAGTACCAGTGTTTTTTCACGTATCAGTATCGTCAGCTGGCACTCATAAACACAAAAGTCGTGTCATCGCCGACAAAATGTTCCTCCTGCGACATTTCTGGACGTGTCAGATTAGAAAAGCCATTAGATAGTGAGTTTACTGTAGCTGTATTAATATAATACAATAGGAACAATAACATTGTAAGACTGTGACAGGCATTGAGCTGTATGTAAATGATTTAAGCTAGCTGTGTTAAATTTGTGAGGAAAAGGAACAAGTAGAAGTGGATAAGCACACAAGAACGACACACCTTATAAAAATACTGGTATTGCCCTTGAATTAGCTCATGAAACAAAAGTATTTTTCTATGTGCTGAAAGACTGAATGGGTGTAGTTCATTTCGTGTTTAACATTTGTCTTCTGTTGCTGCAACCATCTGAAATCAGTCATCACTGCAAATATAAATAAATGTTTCAACCACACTGAGGCTTAATTGTGTTTTATTACACAGATTGGGGGTCTGTGGAATGAATGAAACCGAAAAATGGACTGAAATGTGTTTCTTGAATGAACATGAGGTATAAAATTGTGAATCGTGCCATCGTTAGCATATTCAATTAGACGGTACTGTGAAAGCCCCCCCTCACTTCTTTATTTTTGTTAGGTAAATGGGACTGATTCAGTGCAACAAGTGCGAGTATTTAAGGCAAAACAGAGTTCGTAATATTTAATATTTTGTATGACCACCTTTAATCATCAACACAGCCTGAACTCTCTTAGGCAAGCTTCGTCATCATTGCTATAAGTAGTGTCTTGGGAATAGTTCTCTGGACTTCTTGAGGGGCATTCAATGATCTTCTTTGGATGTTTTCTGCTTTTTATTCTGTTTTTGGTCAAGATGATCTCTCGCTGCTTGAATAATTTTGAGGTTTGGGCTCTGGTGAAGCAGATCCGTCACTGATAGTGTTTTGCTGTGTTTTTTCTATTTAGGTATGCTTCAAAAATAAAGTTACTGGGTGAAGGTTTCCAGTATTACATGGTAGATAAATTCATAATCACTCATAATTCCATCAGTTTTGACACAAACTCCAACACACTGGCTGAAACCATCTCAGAGCCTCCACTGTGTTTTACACATGGCTGCTGTACCTCTCTCCTCACCTCCTCCATACCTGTTGATGACAATTTGAACCAAAGATGTCTCAGATCCATCACGCCATCAGACCTGTTGCCACTGATTTTTAGTCGAGTCCTTGTGTATTTTGGCATTTTTCTGCCTCCTTCACTTTCTTAAGGATGCCTTAATAATCCCACCTTTCCACTGAGACCATTGAAGCTTTAGAGAACAGTAGATGGATCAACTGAAGAGGATTTGGGTTTTTCAGATACTGTTTTTTCTTTTTTTTTTATGCCTGCCACTTCTTCATTTGTTCTGCACGTGTTCAGTTTCTTCAGATTTTTTAAGGAGACGCTGCACAGCATGCCGAGATGTGCCATGTTTTCTACTTTGGGAGTAAACTTACATGAGAAAAAATGTGATTTTTATGCCTGTCAAACTGTGCTGTTTGTGACATTTTTGTAGTTATATCTAAAGAAATTTGGGGAAAAAATACTTTTTTATATTTTTCTTTTATTTGAATGAAGTTTTATTTGTCTCATGTAGACATTACATTAGTGCATCCATTGAGTTAGGCGCATTTTTAATGCTTGAATGACTCATAGGTCAGTGTGAAGTAGTTTAACAAATAAACAGTAAAGAAAACTTTGAAAGACCTTCAGAAAGCACAGATTGCTCAAAAGCATTTTAAACTTTGCAAGAAAGTCCAGCTGCTTGGATGTGAACTATAAAGAAATGAGAGTTGGCTGAAAGACTTTTTCACAGTACTATACAATAGCAATAGGCACTAGTAAGAAATGCGTTTATAGAGTGTTTTAGACTGTTAAAAGCAATATTTAAATCCCCAGGTCTATCTTGATTTGGTTAGATGAATACATTTACATTAACAGTTAACTTTGTGCTTTTGCAGCATTCCCATTGTTAGCAAAAAGCTCTAAATGTTATCAAGGCTGAAAAATGTGAATTAAGTAAAGACATATGAATGTAATGTTTTGGCAGGTAAGCACAAAACCACATATTAAACACTGTTCTGCTTTTTAAACGTGGGTTTTAACTTTCCATGATTTCCACCTAAATGGCAACCACCTGTGGCTACAAAGAAAACACTCAAAAAACCTGAAAATTAAACAGGCATTTGAAAATAGCGCCATTATTAGCACAACTGAAATATCTGACACATACTGTATATGAGTAATAGCCATTTTTGACTTTTACGTATTAGTTAAGTATGGAAACGAATAGATATCATTCCAGATATGTGCAGAAAGCAAAGTGAACGGTTAACAAGTAAATTATAAAGTACATATCAAAAAATGAGCAACAAAAATGCCAGCGAAGATTTAAGTCGATGAGATAAGATAGGATGAGATGAGATGAGAGCCTTTATTAGTCCCAGAGTTAGCTTCAATGTGTGTGATTGTACTGCTGCTGAAAGAAACTCTACTTTTCATTATTAACTGATTATGATGCTACTATTATAATTTCAGCAGCCTTAGTAAATCACAATATGTTTAGTAAATATCTTAAAACCACAAAGGCTTTAACATAACATACGGATGCCCATAGGTTTTACGGCTCGATCTTCTGTTTTTAATCGAGACAACAACAACTGTGACTCTGAGGTTTAAATGTAAGTGTGAGAAGAAAGCCGTTTGCTTGATCCCTGAGTCATGTTGTTGATGCTGACAGGTTCATGATTAAGAGACAAGACAAAATAGGACCTTCTACCTGAAGGTTGTGCATTGCGTTACTTCTAAAGTATGTTTTTGTCCTTCCGCATCTTGTATCTTCTCTGATGTCTTCCACCTAACTTATCATCAATATTTGGAGTTTTCCCTCCATTTCTCCTGCTGTTACTGTAGATAGCTTCCCTCCCTCAAAAACCTATCTTCTGTTTAACATTTTCTATATCTTTCTAATTTTTTTCCCCTTTAGAAACGATCCATCCTGTACATCCTTACTTTCTCACTCAAAGAGGACATGCAGTGAGGCAGAGAGAGAAAGCAGGAGCTGCTCACAAGGAGAGCGGAGAGAAAGAGCTAGAGACAGAGCAGATGCATTGGCAGGAGTAGAGCTGAGGCTTTTTTTTCCCTCCTTCCTGTCTCTCTTTGTGTGTGTGTGTGTGTGTGTGTGTGTGTGTGTGTGTGTGTGTGTGTGTGTGTGTGTGTGTGTGTGTGTGTGTGTGTGTGTGTGTGTGTGTGTGTGTCGGCACAGATAAAAAGAAAATGTGATGAAGGTGGGCAAGGACCACCACCGCCTCACAGCAAGCTGCTCATTCCCCAGCCTGATTGCCCGAGCCGTATCCAGCGTGGATGTGGTTGTGCGGCAGGCTAACGGCGCGTAAGCAGGGGGGCTCCATGGCTCTGTGGCAGTGAGAAGAGGAGGAAAGAAGGAGGAAAAAAAGGAGGAGGGGCTGTGGTGAGCTGGTGGGCTTCCTCTGCCTCACAGACACATTTTATTGACTTGCTAATTGGATGAGGCACTCGGAGGAGAGGATGCAGTGACCGAGAGGAGCTGCTCTCCAGAGGAGGCATACATGCAGAAGAAAGCATTGCTTGGGTTGTGGAAATCGGGCTACTTTATCCCTCTTTCTTTTTTTCTTTTTTCTTTTTTTTTTTTTTAGCTTTTCTCGAGACATAACAACAGATGTTTTTTCAGCATCTCTCAGTGACCCTCGCACTGTGCATACATAATTTTATGCATGACATTGTCGATCGGAGGCTCCAGCTGCCAGACGCTTCGTGACAAGTGAATGATTTCCATTTTGTTGTTCCCCTTTCACCTGTTTTCATCTTCAGTTGGAGCTCTTTTCTGTCAGCCTTGTTTGATGTGCCATTTGATATGAATGGTAATCCGGCGGCAGGATGATTTCTTCGTCAGATCAAATGTGCACGAAGCCGTGAATGGATACTCTTCAGTGGGGAGAGAAAAAAAAGAAGGTATGATATGAGCAAAAGCCGAGACAAATATTGTAGTAGGGTGGCATTATACAGCTAGTATTAATATTAGCCCTATTCAAGAAATGGATCAGTCATGAATGTATAGACTGTTGCATAATTCCAGGCTGAAATCTGAGGCAGGGACACCTACTCTGTGGAAAGATATACCTTATTTAGATCCATCCATGTGTCTCTGTGTCAGATTTGCTCTGAATAAATGAATTTAAGAAGGAAAGCAAGGCAGAGAGGGAGAAGGATTATGAATGAATCAGTGGTAGAGACCAGTAGTAGTGGTGTGCATTGAAGAGGATTAATGGAGGCATTTTAAAAAATAAAACAGTCTAGACTTGTTTCACCAGTGGGTCAGCCTTCTGAATATATTCCATAAATTTGCAATTCAAGTGTTCCTCTATTTTTTATTACTGACTTCCTGTTTTTATTAAGGTTTTAAGAGCAAACTTGGACTACTGTCAAGTGCATTAGCCCGACATCAGCCAAAATCTGCCACACATCATTTGATCAGATCTGTATTTGATTTTGTTTTTTCTTCTGGTCTTCAGTCTCATCCTGGTTGCCATGACCGAGGTGTGCAGGTCTTTTGAGGTCAGAGAGCAGGTGTCATTGCACTGAGGTCTGCTGTCCCAATGAGCAAAGCGGCCAACCCACAGAGACGCACCACCTACCTCATATCCCTCACTCTGGTGAAGGTTGAGGCTTTGCCAGAGGATGTAGCAGGAAGCCAGACGGAGGCTCTTCCAGAGGGGGAAGGGAGCCCTAAGAAGGAGGAAGAGGAGGAGAAGGAGGAGCTGAACATTACTCCTGACAGGGAGGAAGAACCTGTGTGTTTGGAAGTGGCAGAAAAAGAAAACACAGAAGTAAAAGAGGAAGTGGAACAGGTGCGGGTCAAGTATGGCAGCCCTAGTGAGAACAGAGGGAAGCCTGAGAGGAGGGATGGACACCAAAAAGACACTGTATCGGTTGGTAAGAGCAAAGACGCTTCTTTTGAACACCCACCTGTCAAGCAAATGGTTAAAGTATACGGAGGAACTACCACAGAGGGAACTGCGCGCAGAGAGGGACCTCGCTCAGATGCCTTGCGCCCTAAGACTGAGCTCTACCGGGAGCCCCCCATGCTCTTCTTAAAGGGTGAAAATGGAGCGGACTTGAGCGGTCGTTCACGTTGCAGCCTCCCCTTTTCTGTCCCATCACAGGTCAGCCCACGTCCTGAAGTCTTGATGAGATCCCACGCAGGAGGTAACTCTGCATGGAGGGAGTTCAGAGAGACCAACACAACAACCTTGTATCACTCTGCAAAGACTTTGGACAGAAGGGATAACCGCTTTGGGGACCAGTCCCCCTTAACAGCAGCTACAACCATGGGGCCTTATAGGGCGTCCTGGGCCGACAGCGATGGCAGGGGGGCGCTCATCCGTCCCGGAGCTCCCGTCAGTGGAGGATATTCAGGCATAATGACCCGGGACAGCCCTCAGGGGGAGAGATTTAAGACAGTTTCCGTTTCCTTATCCGCTACCGACATGTCCAGGGCTCAGAGAAAGCCCACAAGTCGTACCCTGGACAACAGCGACCTACATTGCCTCTCCGAGGACCTGAAGAAGGGAAAGGAGGGACAGGGAGGAACAATCCACCGTGCTCCTCCTCCTCCCCCTCGTGATCGTAAGATGCTCAAGTTCATTAGTGGGATTTTTACCAAAAGTGCAGGCGTGCCAGCCGGCGTCAACACTCCACCTCCGCTGTATCCACCTGTGGAGAGAGGTTCGAGTGAGGAGGAAGGTAAGGCAACCTCATGAATCTACTATCTCTTCATACAAATGCAAATGAAGGCTGTAAACCAGGGGTGTCAAACTCAAATACACAATGGGCCAAAATTCAAAACTGAAACAAAGTCGCGGGCTAACGTTAATATTTATTGAAATATATTTATTCCTCCAGATATAAGAATGAATCTTTTCTTATGGACTCAAACACGTTTGCTGAAAAACTGAATATGGAACAAGCAAAGCTTAATACTAAACAATATATATATTAGCTGTATAATACCAGTAGGCCAGCTCTAATAGTAATTTGGTATGGCTTCGCAGGCCAAATGTAATTAGTCTGCAGGCCAAATCTGGCCCGCGGGCCAGAGTTTGACACCTATGCTGTAAACAGTAGCACACCAGCACCCCTTTATTTGACAGTCTCACTCTTCTGGACTCTTTTGACAGACCCAGACCTAAATTAACACGTGCTTAAGAATCAGAGTTTGTTGTACATGGCGAACAATATGAATGAGATCTCTGGTGTAAAAGTGGCAACAACAAAAAAAATCATTTCAGATATATTTTGTTTCACCCAACAGCAGTCCCTTGGGAGGAAAAAAATTAGCCAATTAAGATGATTAGTTTATTCTGTGTAATTAAGTAGGGTCCCGTATTTATTACCCATGTATATTGCCTTCTCTGGAGTTTGTGTGGCGCTAAACCCCTCAAAAAAACAAAACCGCCCCCTCTTAGTTATGCTCGAATGCGCTCGCTTATTTATTCACACGTTTAATTTATGTGAAGCACTTGGTGAAAGTTCCACGCAGACACAAGTATAGTGGAAAAAAATGCATTATCATTACTTTAGTTTGGCTTAACGATTTGTGTGAAACATCTTCTGTAATTGTTTCCTTTGCATGTTTCTCTGGGGAAATAGAAGACTTGTGTAAATAAAATAAAAAATAAAAAAAGCTAACATGAACATGTGGTACCTTTACAAGTGAGCTTTGTCACTATTGTTGTATTGCATGGTAGGTAACACCCGAAGGGCTAGAAATGTTCCAGTTACTTAAAGCTAATAGGTAACTTTTCCTATTTAGTGAGATCAGATGAAACAATTCCACTTATTCGTGGGCTCTTGGTGTATTTGAGATTAGTTTTAGGGTGGAATAATAATAAATATGTAGTCATAAACATATGAGGTGATCATGGGAGATAAGATTAGAAATGAGTGCATCAGAGGGGCAGCTCAGGTTGAGCAGTTTGGAGACAAAGTTAGAGAGGAAGGCTGAGATGGTTTTGACATGTGCAGAGGAGGGATAGTGGATAGTGCACTGCACAAAGGATGTTGAATACGGAGCTGCTAGGAGCATGAGGAAAAGAATAAGATCACAGAGAAGATTCGTGGATGCAGTGAAGGGAGGACATGCATAGGGTTGGTGTGACAGAGGAGGATGCTAGGGGTACGGAGATGAAGCAGATTATTTGCTGTGGCGACCTCTAAAGGGAGTAGCTAGAAGAAGAAGAAGAAGAAGAAGAAGAAGAAGAAGAAGAAGAAGAAGAAGCAATCATAATAACATCTGAGGAAATAGCATACCTTTGAGAATTTATAAGAATTACAACGAAAAGCAAATAATGATGTTTTTGTATCTGGACATAGAAAATAAATACCTGAGTGTTTTTCTATGGATGAAGAGTATTTGTTTTTAAGGTTAAGTGGTATATGTCCTTTCAATATTCAATTACTCTTTCACGGCACAAGTGGGAAAAACACAGCTACAGTAATGAATTTGTGCTGCTAATAGAAAACTTGCTGTCCAAAAACTGGTAAAAATGAACAATTTTGATAGTTATTGCAACCATTTCACATTTTTATTCGCTGTTCTCTTTGTGTTTAGCGGTTTTGGACCTTAGAAGCAATTTAAATATATCACCTTGTTTTATTGACCAATCATCTATTTAAGATGGTAATAGATGATGAAAACAAGCTTGTTGGTAATCATTAGATTTGCAGTGTAAAAAGTAAATGTCAAGTTAATATCTTAGTTAAAAATAGAAGCTGGATCTGATGTAGGCCTGCAGGATATCTGATGGAGAGGTGATTAGAATATCAGGTCACTGTGAATTTATAAACCTATGGCAAGAGGGGGGAAATTACAGCAAACTTTCTTAGAGAAGGGGAAGAGATTCAAAGAGATTTTTAAAGTAAGAGTGTTTCAAATGTGTACAAGCTGTTCCTCTTTGGTAAAGCTGAGGCCATCACAGCAGTAAATAGCAAAGATGGGGTTTTTTCATGTGAAAATGCTGTCATGTGTCTTGAGTGCTTTGACTCTATGTTTGGGATATCAAACAAACAGAAATGTGTTCAGTGTTCATGATGCAACTCTATCAATTTTTCATTTTTTTTCTTTCTTTAAAAAAAATCTTTGACAGGGTGTGTAGGATTTGGAGTAAGCCCTGAATAATTTGTCGGGAGTAAGTGGGACATGAATAATTAAGGTTTGGGATACACAGAGCTGTGTTCATCGGTGGAGCGAGGGGAGCGGGTCCCCGCCACTTCCTGCTCTGTGCGTGGAGTTAATCAGCCTTCAAATGCAGTCCATTCATTTGTCAGCGTTATGTTGTGTCATGATGAGTCTGTAATTGCAGCTTAAAATGTCAGCGTTCTGCTGGCGGACAAACTCGGTGATTTTGATGCAGAAAATATTGGCCAACACCGGCAGAATGTGAGATGCTTTCGTGTTTTCAGGTGGACATCACGTCTCCATGCCTCTCACACACGTCGCTGTATCCATGAGAGACCGTTTATCGTATAGAGACCCAGGCTTGGATGGAGGCTTCTGGAAAATGGAGTTGCCATGGCAACAGCAAGCCGCGAGAGGTGCTATTTGGTCTGTGGTGTGACGCTCTTGATGGAGGGGAGTGTGGGTGCAGGTGGGGGGGATTGCCCAAAGATGGGGACGAGGGAGAGTGGAGTCGGTTTAAAGTTAGTATCTGTGTCCCCGTGGAACCAGGACGACGCTGCAGCTCGCTCCACCCAGCTCAGCGTGACCTGCCAGCTTCAGAGAGTGCGCGCGCGTGTGTGTGCGTGTGCAAGAAATGTCTGTGTCATTGTCTCTGGTGAGACAGTTTCCTCATCACTGTACATCTGTAAGCACTATCGCATTGTTTTTGCCCCCGCTGATGGGGATTTGTGTTGTTCCTTCAGCTTCATATTTGTCCTCTGTGGCTCTGTCTGTCTGCCCCTCTTTTTCTCTCTTTTTCAATGTCCATTCACCGACATCTTTCTGTCAAAGATAAAACAAAGGAAAATTCAGCCATAAAACCAGATCCAGAGCCTGTTCGCTACAAAGATATGCTTTATTTATAATGCAGCGCATAAAGGCATTTAAAGGGTAAAAGAAAAGCTGGAGATAATAATAAAATTGTAAATGAATTAAAGTTTTTAAAAATCTCTTTGTTTTAAAGAATTCTTTTGGCTGCCAATTCCTCAGCCCATGGGGATATATATATATGTATATATGTGTATATAGATAGATAGATAGATAGATAGATAGATAGATAGATAGATAGATAGATAGATAGATAGATAGATAGATAGATAGATAGATAGATAGATAGATAGATAGATAGATAGATAGATAGATAGATAGATAGATAGATAGATAGATAGATAGATAGATAGATAGATCTCACTGGTATAAAGCCTGAAACTAGTTGAGGTTATTATATAATATTCCTGCTGAATCTTGCATTTCTTTCAAGACAAATGTTGCAGCTCAGATTAAGTGACTTGTGATTTATACTTCTGTAGAGTCTGGAAAAGAAATATATCCATGACCTCAGAATTAAATTAAAGGCTGAGCTACAGAGGAACAAAAATAAGAATACATTTTAACAGTTGCCTTGGTACTCTACCTCCCACACTAATACTGCTGTCTGTGCTGCTGGTAAAGAGTTTTTATCATGTAATTTGTCCACTCTACAAAATATTATTTCAGCCTGTGACTGTAGGTTACACTGAGTGATAGAATTACACAGTACAGGATTTGGTATTATGATGACAGTTAACCAATGTACTAGGTACATTTGGCCATACTCTCGCCATCATTTATCACCGTGACAGTTTTTAATAATTCTCAGTCATCATAGTTGACTGAGAATTAATGTTCATAATGTTCTGGTGATGTTCATATCGCTAAGAGGCAGTGACAGGAAAGCAACACAAACAGCTGTTTTTGCAGGGTCTAGTCATTCCACAAAGTGTGGTTAATGTAGCAAATATATTGTTAAAAATGCAATGAAAGAAGGTGTGCTGTGTATGAAAGTTTTTCACAGACAGTTCCTTCAGGAATGAAATATAGGATGGGAGGTAAATAGTGACTCAAATAGCCACTGTCATAACCGAGGTATGCAGAAGAGCATCTCAAATCTTGAAGCAGATGGGCTACAGCAGCAGAAGAACACACCTGGTGCCAATCCTGTCAGCTAAGAACAGGGAATTGAGATTATAATTCACAGTGGCTCATCAACATTTTGAACAAAAATAGATGCCTAGTAACTAAGTGAACACATTTTCTGTACAATAACAACGTTAACAGACGGAGGATTTAGTGCGCTCATCTCCGACGTCTGCCGCAAGTTTAAAATGATGCTGATTATGAGTTAGCTATCATAAAGAGACATTTACTTTCTGTCTCCTCTCCTCCTCTAAACTGATTTCAACAAACTGTGTACACCCAGAGTCAGCCCTCAAGATTGTTTTCATACAAGGAAAATCTCCAGTGCAGTAAATCTGTGTGTTCCTTGAGTCCAGTGTTAGAGGATTACTCAACAAAACATTATTTCGCAGAATGCTGCATGAGCATACGTGTTTCTACAAATAATTCTGAAACACTGTGACTTATATTTGACTCAAATCTTAACCCACTTTAGGTTATTTGACTTTCTTATGCAAACGATCTTCCATCACAAGCCTTTTGAATCAGGTTTCATCTTCTCGATACCACAGAGCACCGAGTGGCATACTCGGTCTTGTTTCAGTTGACACTGACTTCTATAAAATTCATGAAATGAGGGGAACTGCACAGGGAATAAAATGAATTATCTCACTCCAGCTGGCTCATATCTCTTTTCTTTTTCTTCTTTTAGTCTTCGAGGGTGAATAAAAGAATTAATGGCTCGTTAAGGTTGGTTTTGCCAGTTAACCACAGTAAGAGGGAGAAAAGAAGGTGGTTTAACAATGTTAGGGTAAAGTAAAGATACCTGCCATGCTGGCTAACTCGTATAGACTTGCCCATTTGTACACTTGATTTAATTTTCTGGGTGCTCACAGTTGGGGGAGTGACAGCCTCTTTGAGCTCAGAGGGTGGATGGGGGCGCTTGAACATTAATGCTGCTCACTGTGTTGGATCCACAGATAGTTAGGCCAAACCTGGCCAGCAATCATACTACTGCTAAGTGTTTTTGGGACATTGTGTGTGTTTTAGAAACTCAAGGTTTATTATTATAGTTTTCTGCTTTATCCTGACTCTGAACTGAATCCAGTGACTGTTTTAGACCGTAACAATGCTGGAGACACTTAAAGTCTTTTTTTTTTTTTTTTTTTATTTCAAATGAGGCTAACTAACTGTGGTTTTTCACTCATCATCAAAAGCAACTTCATGGTTGCTAAGTCTGCTGTAAAATGTTACCAAGGGTTGAATTGTTGTGTTAAAGGGTTGAGTAGAGCTATTTTGCATAAAAATAGCAAGAATATGTTTAAATATAAATCTATATTTTAAGTCAAATTATTTATTTAGGGGGCAGTACAGTAATGCAGTGGTTAGCATCACCTCACAACAAGAAGGTCTTGGCTTTGAATCCATCGGCCAGCCGAGTGCTCCCTCTGCGTGGAGTCTAAATGTTTTCTCCGAAGACTCCGGCTTCCTCTCGCGATCCAGAATGTTAGGTTTACCAATGACTCTAAATTAGCCATGGGCGTGAATATGAGCGGTACTGGTTGCCTCCATGATCTCTCCATGATAACCGTGTGACATACTGCCAGCCTGTCCACGGTGTACCCTGCCTCTTGCCCGATGACAGCTAGGATAGGCTCCAGCCCCCATGCAA